>NC_085841.1:75008845-75319073 GCF_035594765.1 Anolis carolinensis
CCAATACACAGCAATGGGAACTTCATCAAGTACAGTGTATTTGGAAAATGAGAAGCCATGAAGCCACATCACAAAATATGTCAATGAAACAATCGGGGCCAGCGAACACCTCCCAACAAAGGATTCCCCCAGGCAGGAAGTAGCCAGGCTTTGTACCTGCAAGGCCATTCAATAATAATCAAGGTGATTAATTGCAACATTCACACTTGCCTCCAACAGAAAGAAAGTTCTTTCTCCCACCCTGGACTTTCCACAGATCTATAAACCACTCGTCTAGTTTCCAACAGACCTCACAACCTCTGAGGGATACTTGCCATAGATGTGGGCGAAACGTCAGGAAAGAATGCTTCCGGAACATGGCCATACAGCTGGAAAATTGTGGTTGTGCAGAATCGTTAAACTTCGTTGGGTTGCTGTGAGTTTTCCGGACGGTATGGTCATGTTCCAGAAGCATTCTCTCCTGACGCTTCGCCCACATCTATGGCAGGCATCCTCAAAGGTTGTGAGGTCTGTTGGAAACTAGGCAAGTGGGGTTTATCTATCTGTGGAAGGTCCCGGGTGGGAGGAAGAACTCTTGTCTGTTGGAGGAAAGTGTGAATGTTGCAATTGATCACCTTGATTAGCACTGAATAGCCTTGCAGTTTCAAAGCTTGGCAGCTTCCTGCAGTGCCCAAACACGAATCAAGGAACATGAAAGGTACTGCAGAGTAATTCAACCAGAGAAGTCAGCCATAGCAGAGCACTAGATGAACCAACCTGGACACAGAATATTATTTGAGAGCACAGAAATTCTAGACCACTCAGACTACCACCCAGACCAGGTCAGACTACACAAAGAAGCTATGAAAATGAACAAAATCTAGCTACCAGTATTTAAAAAAACCCTCTACAATCAGAACAGTAAATAAAGAAGAACATTCAGAAAACAGAGGAATTCCAGACATGAATCAATCTGGGCCAGCTAACACCTCCCAAAAATGGATTTCCCCCAGGCAGGAAGCGGCCAGGCCTTGAAGCTGAAAGGCTATTCAGTGCTAATCAAGGTGGCTGATTGAAACATTCACATCTGCCTCCAACAGACAAGAGTTCTTTCTCCCACCCTGTACATTCCACAGATATATAAACCCCACTTGCCTATATTTCAACAGTCCTCTGAGGATGCTTGCCATAGGTATGGGCGAAACGTAAGGAGAGAATGCTTCTGCACCATGGCCATACAGCTCCCTTTAATAACAGTCTACTTCCAAGGAAAGCCTTCGACAACACAATTACACTTCGGCTTCCCAACTGAACACATAAAATGTCCAAGGCGTACTATATTACTGTTAGTATTATTTTATTTGGTTCTCCGCGGCATATGTATTTGGTTCTTCCCCTCTTCAAATGGGAACCGGAACTGTGTGTTTTCCGTTTTGTTTTTTTAGCCCTTTGACTCTATATGGAGTATAAAGGGACGTCTACCGTCTGCTTCCGGTTTGACTCGTGACCGGAAGCGGAAGTTAGTCCCTTCTAGGAATGGTGTTCGGTCTAGCGCGGAGTTCGTTGCGGTGCCTGGGCTTCGCTCGTTCTCTGGCGCGATGGCGGAAGCCGAAGTCTACGCGGCGCCTGTTCTGCAGCCAGCCGGGCCTTCAGGACCTCTTCGCGCTGCCGGCGCTCCAACGCTTCCTGGATCAGCAGCAGGAGGAGGAGCAAAGGCAGGAGGCAGGGGCGCGCCGCGGAGGTTCGGCGCTGGCTGCTCTGGCCCGCCGCCTGCGGAGGAAGGAGGAGGAGCTGGGCGACACCGAGCGCCTGGCCCGGGAAGGTGAGGAGGGCGCTTTCGCCTCTCTGCTCAGTGCTGCGTTCTTGCTTGGTTGACTTTATTTTTGTCTCATTCATCTCCTGATAAAGAGACTCACGGCAGCATACAAGAAGGTGTGCTACAACCCCAAATATCTAAAAATCCCCTGAATCCCACTCTTGACAAAGAAACGCAGGATATAAACTCAGGATTTAAAAGTTCCAGATCCTGTGTGCTGTCGAAGGCCGGAATCAGTGGGTTGCTGTGAGTTTTCCGGGTTGTATGGCCATGTTCCAGAAGCATTCTCTCTTGACGTTTGGCCCACATCTATGGCAGGCATCCTCAGAGGTTGTGAGGTCTGTTGGAATCTACGCAAGTGGGGCTTATATATCTGTGGAATGTCCAGGGTGGGAGAAAGTACTCTTGTCTGTTTGAGGCAAGTGTGAATGTTGCAGTTGATCACCATGATTAGCATTGACTAGCCTTGCAGCTTCAAAGCCTGGCAGTGTTCTGCCTGGGGGGATCCCTTATTAGGAGGTGTTAACTGACCTTGATTGTTTCATGTCTGGAATTCTCCTGTCCTTTGCTTGTTGTTCTTTATTTACTGTCCTGATTTTAGAGGGGTTTTTTTAAATACTGGTAGCCAGATTTTGTTCATTTTCATGGTTTCCTCCTTTCTTTTCAAATTGCCCACATGCTTGTGGATTTCAATGGCTTATATGTGTAGTCTGACATGGTGATTGTTAGCGTGGTCCAGCATTTATGTGTTCTCAAGTGATATGCTGTTTCCAGGTTGGTCCATCATAAGCTCTACTATGGCTGACTTCCCTGGTTGAATTAGTCTGCAGTGCCTTTCATGTTTCTTGATTCACGTTTGGGCAATGCTGTGTTTGGTGGTCCCTTTGTATACTTCTCCATAATTGCATGGTATAGGGTAGACTCCTGTAGAGGTGAGGGGATTCCTCTTGTTATTTGCTGAACATAGCATTTGTTGGTTTTTCTTTGTGGGTGTGTAGATAGTTTGCATGTTGTGTTTCTTCATCAGCTTCCCTATGCAGTCAGTGGTTCCCTTGATGTATGGTAAGAACACTTTTCCTCTGGCTGAAGCACCAGGAGAGAATGCTTCTGGAACATGGCCATACATCCTGGAAAACTCACAGCAGCCCAGTGATTCTGGCCATGAAATCCTTCGACAACACAAGTCCCTGAATATTTATTTCTATATTCACTCCTTTTCTGTTTTGTGTCTATTGGACTGACCATGTGCCAAAAATGTAACTTGTGTTGCACTTACATTTTTCTACAATTCCTATAAATATGATACGATGATACTACTAAAATATTTTTTCTCTAGATGAAAATGAAGATTTGCGAAAACTTGCAGAAACAGAAATTGTCTTTTGTCAGGAAGAGATAGCAGAGTTGAAACGTCAGGTATGCTGCTTTGAATGCTATGTTTTAAAATATGGTGGCATGTGTTATACTGCAAGATCAGAAACTTTGCGTCACTTATCCTGCTTGCTCTCTGTTTAGCTGGGCATCTTTTAACAGCATAGGCACTGGCAGGTAAAGGAGGACTTGGGAAACACAGAAGTATATCTGCAGAAAACCATTCAATGAAGATTGACCTGTAAAATATGATTCTGCTCAAACTGGTTGTATTGTAGCTGTCATCTTGCCTTCAACATACAAAGTGAATAGCAACTGCCTCTATAGAGTATCTTATAAAGTATGCATGATCATCAGAACAGTGAAAATAGGGGAAAGCAGAAAAGCCTGCCCCCCCCCCCCAAATACATGATTTTTAAAAACGTGAATCTTGAAGAATTTGGCTACCAAAATAGAAAAGTGCAGACTGGTGAAAGAAACCTTCCCTCAGTGCAGACTGAAAGATGTTTTCAAGTCTGTAAAATGTTCAAAATGTTTTGTTCATGTACCTGATCTTCTTGTTTCATTTTTGACATACCTGCTTTTAATTTGGGATAAAAGAGTTTAATAATAAGAATGGTAATAAGAATAATGATTTTATTTCTTACCCGCCTCTCCTCATGGCTCAAGGTGGGTCACAGTACAATTAAAACACACAGACATTGCAAAACGCCTTAAATACACATATTGAAATGTATTTCTATGAAAACACATATCAAATATACAGGACAGAGATTACAACACAGGACATGAGTTTAAAATTCATGCTTAAAACTGGCTGGGTATGCCTGCCGGAAGAGATAGTTTTTAGATGGTTTTAAAATTCTGACAGCTTACTTAGTTGTCAGAGCTCTTATTGAAGCATGTTGGAATTGCTATTTTTTTTTGTGGTATAAGAACCTCTCCTTATTCTTTCAATGCCCGGGCTGTGGCACAGGCTGGTGAGCAGCCAGCCAGCTGCAACAAATTACTCTGACCAAGAGGTCATGAGTTCGAGGCCAGCTCGGAGCCTGTGTTTGTCTTGTCTTTGTTCTATGTTAAAGGCATTGAATGTTTGCCTTATATGTATAATGTGATCCGCCCTGAGTCCCCTTCGGGGTGAGAAGGGCGGAATATAAATACTGTAAATAAATAAATAAATGCTAGTTTTGCGTCTGCTATCAGTATTTTCTGTTAGAGAAGCAATGCTTCTGCTTCTTTAATGGAGGAGTATCTGTATTTTGTGAATTGGTTTTGGGATCTACTTAAGCAAAGATCATAAATTATATCAGAAAGTGTGAAAATATCCTACCATTTGCCCAGGCTGGCTCCAAAACTCCGAACACCTGAGAATCCTGCCACCTACCCTGCCCAATTATTTCCTTGCTGTATTGGGTTACACTGTTTCAGGGTGACTCCTTAAATGTGGATTTGAGGCTGCTTTGTTGTGTGAATTCTTTAGGTTTGTCACTTGGGAATCAGGAGAATATTTTGAGCATTGGACTGAAATTCTGATGCCCAGGTATCCTACTCAGGCCTGAAAACCTCCTTGGTGACCTTATGCAAGTCACATGTTCTCAGCCCCAGAAAATCCTATGATAGACTCATTTTGGGTCTACAGTTAAGTCAGAAACAACTTGAATGCAAATAATTTGTGTAGCCTTACTTCAGTTCAAGCTTGATAGAGAGCTGGAGGCATGTTTAAAACAACAAGAATAAGTTTATTAAACAGAGTAGGAAAACATATTAAACTTTAATCAATTTAGCCTTCTCAATATCATAAGTAATTGTTACAGCATAAACATATGCATGTAGGATCACTCAGATAATAGAAGATTGAATGATATCTACTTTTATTTATGGTCAGATTGGGAAATTTATATTGTTTAGTCTTAGAAACAAATACCAACATAGAACAGGTATTTTTGTTTGCCAGTTTATGTCACTATATAAGCTTTTCTAGCCAGATATGCGTTATGATGAGATTAATTAAGGCTTTTTTAAAAATACAAGAAAGCATTGTTTGTTTGTTTTTTGTTTTTTTTGTTTTTTTTGTTTTTTTGCATTTTGCAGATAATGCTGCATTTAATCCCTTCAGAAGAAACAGATGAAAGTGATCTTATAATGGAAGTGACTTCTGGAGTTGGAGGGCAAGAAGCAATGCTATTTACAGCAGAGATGTTTGATATGTATCAACAATATGCTGCATATAAAAACTGGAATTTTGACATTTTGGAATATGCACCCAGTGACATAGGTGAGTGACTCAGATTATCTCCCTATTTTATTGATAGAAAACACATACTGCTAATATAAACATTACAGTTTGGTTTCTTAGATAGCAATATCTGGTGTTTATACGATCAACATTTGCACAGGTTAAAAGTGCAGGATCTGCATAATAGACTGTTGTTGCAAAATTTTAAAAAATCTCCTCCCATCCTCCTCTAGGAGAAAGAACAGGATGACAATACTTAAGTGTTGCAGCTCATTCCTCCTGCTGTTGAGGTGGGTGGGTGGGATGTCAGAAATGGGAGGAGGGATGGGGTAGATCTGAGCTTAAAAGTGACAAGAACAGACAGACCCCACCAAGGCTGCTACAAAAGAGCAGTTGCCATAGCCCTTTCCTACTGCTCTTGTCCTCCTTCCTTTCCTGCAGCTCTTTCCTCCCTCCTCCTGCTCCCTGTGCCTGACCCAGAGACTCACATGCTATCTGCCCTCCCTCCTCCTACCAATCCTATAACACATGTCTCTTATAATAACCTGCCAATGAAGAAATATGAGAATGAAAGGGCATACACCCAGGGCTTGGTTGTGGGGAGGTGGAAGCTGCCAAAGTCAGTGGGAAGTAGGAGGGGACACCCCCCTCCCCCAGGCCTGGGCTTGAACAGGGCCCAAGCAGCCGGGAGGGGCCTGGGATGGGAGGAGGAGCTTGTCAAAGCCATATTGGTGAAGGTGAGAGCCAGGGTGTAGCTCCTGTCCATCATGGAAGAAGGAGAAGGACAGCAGAAGAAAATGGTTTTCTGTGTGTTTAGTGTGTAGGTGAATTATATCTACAGGCCTCCTTATTGCTGCTGCCTCTTAACTGCCAGGGCTGCTTTCCTGAGGACACGTCACCTTTTACTTTACTGTAGTTTTTTGTTTTGCTGTACTACATTTTACAAATCTAATGCACATCCTATTTTGGCAAGGTAATTTAGCCAAAAGAGTGTGCATTGGTCACGTAAATATAATATATAATGTGACTCACAGAAGTATCTCCTCCTTTGTCTTTTCCAGTTTGTTCTGTTACAACTTGTGTTTAATTCTAGAATTGAAAAAGATTTAATTAGATGCCCACAAGACAGTCAATATTATAGAGGTGTGGCATAGGTTTTATGTAAATAAAATTCATCTGGCACTTGTTGAATTGCATCCTCATGTTGTCGAACGTTCATGGCTGAATGGGGATTTGAACTGTGTTGCTCAAATCACTAAATCCTAGTTGCTCTAAGGCTGTGTATAATTATTATTACACATAATAATTACCACTTCATCCATTTCAGTTCCATGTTGTAACACAAGAAAACATGGACAAGTCTTAGCGAGATGGATACTTCTGCAACAATTGGTTCAGTCCCTGTCTTCAAAATAGTTTAATTTCCAGTAACCTTTCTAAACTAATGAACTATTTCTATTCAGGGAACATTAGATTTGGTATCCTAATATTAAAGATATGTATATTTGCAATATCATGTGAATCGGTAGGCTGTTCCAACATTATTGCTCATTGGTCTGTTATTTATTATCTAGCATCTTTCTCCTTAATATTAAGCAACTAGCTTTCTACTAAAAAATCTATTCTCCCCATACTTTCTATACACTGCATAGATAAACCCTCATCTTGCCCTTTTACAGTATAATGATATCACAACTCTGCACTTGCAACTATTTTCTGTTTAGTCATGAGAGTGTCTAAAGGCTGGGCCAGATCATCTATCTTTATTCAGTATTTCTTGCCTGTTAATGCACACATTCCTCCTTTAGTGGCGAACAGAAGATCTAAGGGCATGTGGTTTTGTAAAACCATTTGTCTTAATGGAATTAATTCAGTATTCATGGTTTTTTTTACATAAACCTAGTCATCTTCTCAACATGAAATAAATAAAAAAGCTTTGAAGATAAAAGCTTTGAAGTAGGACTGATTGGATGGGCTTTCAACTGGTGTGATTACAGTTAGTATGTGGTTACCAGTGTCCTGTGGTTATCCTACAATTTTTTTCATTTTGTCTTAAGGTGGATTGAGATACGCATCTGCCGCAATAGCAGGCCATGAAGCCTATAGGCAAATGAAGTTTGAAGGAGGAGTGCATCGTGTTCAGCGAGTACCTAAAACAGAGAAGCAAGGTCGCATTCATACCAGCACAATGACTGTAGCAATATTGCCACAACCAAATGAGGTATTATTGTTATTATTATTTATATTTTCTCTTACTTGAGACTCAAAAGGTCAAAGGTATAATGTTGTTAACAAGAAATTGCTACTCAGATCTTCCACCCCTGATATGCTCTTACCAAGTTTAAAGGTTGAAGCCTGATTTTTGCGAAATGCCCATGATTGTTAAGTGAAAATGTATTGTGCAATTAAATTAAACAAAATGTGTCCTGTTTTTCTTTTGTAGATAAACCTGACAATTAATCCTAAAGAGTTACGTATTGAAACTAAACGAGCCAGTGGAGCTGGTGGTCAACATGTAAATACCACTGATAGTGCTGTACGCATATTACATATTCCCACAGGTAAATTACATTTTGTTTCAATTGTTTGTAAACATTTCCTATAAAAAATAGGTACTGTTCCATTATCTGGGCGGAGGCCACTAGGGGTGCTAGAGGAGGATACTTCATTCTGTGGGGTGGACGGTGGCTTGAAGTAGTAAAACAATATCCTCCTGTTTTCCTGTTATTCCCCCCACCCATGTCCCTGTAATTGAAACAACCATCACATGATATGGGAAGTGGGGTAGGGGAATAACCAGCAAAAACGAGGGAAATTGTTTTCCTCTTTCAACTCCCCCCCCCCCCCCCAATAAAATAAAGTGTCCTTCTCTATACACTGCAGAAATAAAGTACAGTAAGACCCCATTTCCAAGGTTTCATTTACTAATCCCTGGAGAAAATTGGCTGTCTAGGAATTTTCAGGTTTTCCAGTGTAATTCTATGATATGCTTCCCATATAGGCACACTGGGGGGCTTAGCAAAATCCTAGAGAAAATAACTCTTTGGGAATCTTTGGGTCTTCTAGTATACTTCTATGATAGACTAGGATCAGAAGTCAAGTGATTTAAAAGTGGTCAATAATACCCACAGTATCAAATAATAATTGATCTGGCTGGGAAACTATCTTCTGCAGATATGGGGATCTTACCGTACTCACATTGCTGTATAAAGAAATAACTAATTTTTATGGCTGTATTTAATGCATTGGAGTAACTGATAAGGGCTTCTGTCTTTTCTTTCTTTCTTTTTCTTTCTTTTTCTTTTGTTTTCTTTCTTTTTGGGAGGGTGAGCTGTAGTGCTGTGCAAGTTAAACTGGAAGTAAACTCCCACAGCTGGTATTAATATTTGTGTTCTTCTTAAAATGCGTCTCAGTGAAAGTTTTGTTTATGTTATCCATTTGATATATCTGTTTCCTTTATTTTGCCTTGTACCTGCTCTAGGTGTGGTGTCTGAATGTCAACAAGAACGGTCTCAAATAAAAAATAAAGCAAAGGCTATTCAGATCCTTCGTGCCAAACTGTACAATATGAAGCTTGAAGATGAGTCAAGGAAGAGAGAAACTGCCAGAAAGATTCAGGTAATATCTATTTTATTCTTCCTCAATATTATGGCTTCAGATTGAAGAATGAGTATGAATTCCTATGTGGGAACTACCTGTAACATAATAAAGAAGTGTTAGATCAAGATGATGCAATTGGGGGGTGGGTGGGTGTTGAGACCTGTGAAGATTAGGTACGTGAGGGGGAGCATTAACGGGATGAACACAAAGCACATCATGAAAATATGGTTCTCCAAAGCACAGTGATGTAAAAAAGACCCCTTAACTTTGTTGGAATGGAAGAACAGAAACCTTGTGTGATGATTTTGCTGAGTTCTTTTATTGCTGAGAGACAGATTTGCCTGACCTGCTATTTTTGTAAGTGTGGGGAGCATTTTGCATTGCAAGTTATACAAGGGAAAAGGGATTGCCTTGCACATTTATGGCTTCTGCTTTGCTTCCTTATCTGACATATGTTAAGGGCTGTCTGTATTTTTGTTGTGTTAAACTGTTTCCATGAAATTATACATATACAACTTTGAGCAAGGAGAAATTTTGATATCTCAATATTCAGCCTAGATATTGCACTATGTGGAAAATGTCGTTTTTCCTTTTTCTTTTGCTTAGACTGGCACCAAAGGAAGATCTGAGAAAATCAGAACCTACAACTTCCCCCAGGATCGGGTCACTGACCATAGAATAAGTAGATCAGTACATCATATCGAACAATTCATGTTGGGGGAAGAACTTCTAGATGAAATGATACAAGCCCTGGGAGAATATGCTGACTTTGAGGCTGTGATGGAAGTTATTTCGGAAAGTGATCTAACTAGGCTAAGGTGACCTAGCTCTTGTCCTGCACAACAGGTATGAAAATGCACCCAAGCTCTATTTCTGCATTGTACTGTTTGAAACTATCTGATTTTGCAGTAAAATAGTTACAATTACATTACAATTATTCCCAAGTCGCTGTTTGAAGGGGGACGTTTATTCTGAAAGAAAAATACTGTTTAAGCTGCAAGATGTTAAACAGATCAGTGCTTTAAAATAATTCTGGTTTCCACTTCTGAATCAGCAGTGGCACTGCATCTTTCAAAGACTGGTGGAAAATCAAGAATTTGTCAACTTTCAAATGCTTATTCTTCATAATTAAAAACAAATCTAGACATATTATCATGTGAATCAGAGAGTTCCTTCTGTTTACAGAAGGCTATTGATACAGTGAGGGGATCCTAAGAGTTGTTACTGACTATCTTCTCTTCCCTTGTTCTGGGTAATGTCCCAACTAAACACATCTGATTTTGAGAAAGCATAAGGGGACTGCAAGAGGAGGCGGAAGCTTAAAACAATTAGTTACCCCTTCTCATATCAGTGAGAATGTCTTTTTGGCAAAAGTTAAGTTCCATCCATATTCAGGGCAATAACAATGCTGAGGGCAGACTTAGGTAGTAAAAGTATAGATTTTGACCCAGGGTTAAATCAAGGGTCATTATAGAGGGGAGAGTACCAATGCTGCCTCAGAAGGGCCTGCTGATCTGCTGACATTTGCTAACCCAGGCTACCAAGAAAGTTTGATATAATGCTAAATATTTATTCTGTTGTTTTTCTTGTGTCTTTGCTGCTATTTTTCTCCCATGATGGACTAACCTCCTTCCCTGCTAGGGTGCTCAGAGTGGGGAAGTTTATTCATGCCTAAAATAATGAAGAATCCCTCTTCTCACTCCTGCAATGTTTCATAAATATCTAAAGAACTATTCATAATTCTTTACAAAGTTTGAAAACTTGTGCAATGATTTACAATATTTAGAAAAATGGAGATGACCTTGAGAGATTTGTTAATTTAAGTGTGCTTCCATAATACTCTGAACCCACCCCCTTTTTTTCTGCTAGCAGGATCAAAGAGTAGATCCATGTTGATGGTGTTATTTGAATGTCCCAAAGCTAATAAACACTTCAAAACAGCTGCAGTCAGATTACTTCATCATGCACTTTAGTGTATGAAGATATTTAGGGTTTCAGGGATGTTGTGTGTTTTCCGGGCAGTATAGCCACGTTTCAGACCCTGTGATCCCGGCCATGAAAGCCTTTGACAACATATTTAGGGTTTGACTTCAAGTTAGATAAGCCACAGTCAACTCAGCCAAAGTTAGGAGGCTGTGGAATTGTAGACTAAAGCATATGAAAGGCACCAAGTGGTTATTCTTGCTGAACGGATGAGGTCTGTGAATATTATCAAGATATGAAATAAGTAGCCCTAGTTGGAAATCAATGGCAGAATGAAAGTTGAGACTTTAAATTATAACTTAACAAACATGAAAATCATGTGGTCATGAAAAAACTTTGTGGTCATTTATTTACTTGGTTCTTTTGATTTGAAATTAATTTTGGCTTGACTTCCTACTTTATAGAAGCTATGTTTAAATTTTACCTTAATTCTAAAGATGGCTCAGGTCTCAAAATAAAACAATCTAATTACATTTTTCTTGTAGATAATGTACAAGAATATCCTAAGTATTTTACCCGGAAGTAAGGTCGATAAGAGTGTAGTTTTCTAGAAATTACTTCACAATCCTGCCTGTTTGCTGCTCAAAATACTGATGTCTGTTTTAAAACTGTGCTCCTAAGGGCAGAGAACTTGCTTGTGTTTGCTGCTTACATATAAAAGAAACCCAAAACATGTGGCTCCACAGTGGTTAGATTACTGTGCCTATAGATATTTTATTTATTTAAAGCATTTATATCTTGCTCTTTAGCCAAAAAAACTTCCAGAGTAACATCTTACCAATTATAATTCCTTATTGGTTTGATTATCTAAGGCTAATGGGAGTTATGGTTCACACCTGTCCTAAAGGAACAGTTTGACGAACATCAGGGATTTTTGTTTAACTGCTGTATTTTATTCAGTGTTAACTATTCTGTTTGTAAAATTAAGCAAACAATATATATGAAGTTCTATGAAAAAATTATAAACAACGTTGTCAGAGCCTGAATGGAAAACCACCAAAAGATTTTGAAGTGATGGCATATTCATGCTTAAATTTCCATGTATTCTAGCATATGTGCATTTTGGCGCTTGATTCTTTACTCTCCTGTGTACCATAGGATGGTACAACCAGGGAATTAGGAAGAAGCCCTTATCTAACTAGGGTGATCTGCCTCCCCCCCCCCGTGTCAGGAGCAACCGGAGTTGCTTCTGGAGTGAGAGAATTGGCCATCTGCAAGGACGTTGCCCAGGGGATGCCCGGATGTTTTGATGTTTTACCATCCTTGTGGGAGGCTTCACTCATGTCCTCGCATGGAGCTGGAGCTGATAGAGGGAGCTCATCCGCGCTCTCCCCGGGTGGGATTTGAACCTGGCAGCCTTCAGGTCAGCAACCCAACCTTTAAGTCACAAGGCTTTTATCCCCTAGGCCACCAGAGGCTCCGGGTGGTCTGCTGATACTAACAATATGCCTGAGAAAATATTTATAAATATTGATAAGAGTCAGGAGCATGCCCATCAAAACAGGGGGAACACATCATATGGTCATACATTCTGATATGGATGCCAGTCAATAGATGAAATTAAATAAGCTGCTGGTGCAAATCTACAAGTAAATCTGGCTAGTTTCATGTATAAATAATGCTTCATAGATTCTATTCCAGGTCTGTAATAGTAATGTGTGAAAAAAAGGCCAGAAACAACTTTTCATTTTTATCTATTTGGAAAGGGTAATGTTTGATCATTCATGCTCAATAACATCATTCCTGTTGTTCAAAAAAGGCTTTGTCTTCCTTGTTGGCCGTACAGATTGAGTAACCCTTCTCCAAATTCCATCCACATGGATGGCTGAGATAGTAACATCTTTGCTTTCTGATAGCTCAGTGTACAAAAACCTGTTTTCATGCAGAAAATTATTTTAAAAAATAGTATGTATAAAATTGTCTTCAGATCATGTGTATGAGAAATATAGATACATTTTATGTTTAGACTTGGTCCCCATCTCCAATATATGTTATACCTGTATATACAAATACTGGCATTCAAAAATCTGAAAAACCTCACTAAAATTCCAAACAACTTCTGCTCCCAGTCATTTTGGACAAAAGCATCAATTTGAATTGAATCCACCAATGGATAGGCAAAAACAATAAGAAATTAGTTGAAGCAAGCTTATGTACGATTTCCTATGAATGCACACAATACAAAATAAGTTGGATGAATTTGAACACAGGAAAGAAGATACGATTTAATAGGCATCAAAAAAACATGGCACACTGTGACTCAGAACAAGAGTATAGCAACTGAGAGATATAACCTGATCAAAAGGATGTCCAAACAGGAAGGGAGGGGCAATATCATACATAAATGGCAAGTTGAGGGTACTTGGGTCAAAAACCAAAGGCAAGGGACACAACAAACAATGTTTTCCTGTAAAAGGTTACCAAACATTCCAGAGAAAGAGAATACTAAGGAGTGATTTCAAGTACCCTGATATCACTCTAAACTCAATTTATTCCAGAAATGTAATGTCCAACAAATTACTTAGTTGACAATTTCATTTTTCAAATGGCAGAAGCAACAAATTGATTATTTTGGACTTTATTCTCTTCCACATTCTCTCCTAGATTTTATACAAAAGAAAAGGACAAGCATAGCTTGTTGAGTACTCTATTTGACAGACCACAAACCGAATGAGTAAACAGTAAGATGGAGTATCAAAAAATGCACATGTTTATATCATAGGACATAATTGCACCCATTTTTTGCTTTGATCACACTCTTCCAGGAGTACTTTGTCCAGTTTGGAATACTAGAGTTTAAGGAGGATATTTACAAGCTGCAGCTTGTCCAAAGAAAAGCCACCAGCATGGCTAAGATCTGGAAACCAAACCCAATGAGGAATATAAAATTAGCTGGGCATGGTTAGCCTGGAAAGAATATTAAAGTGGTATAACACCTATCTACAAACATCAAAAGGGTCATCACATGGAAGATAGAGTGAGTTAGTTTTCTTGTGTTTTAAGACAGTAACATTGAAGTGGTGAATTCAAGTTACAAGAAAGACTCTATCAAAATGCCAGGAACAGCTTCCTGACAGTAAGAGCTGTTTTGAAAGTGGAAGAGAAATTTTCTGAACACCATTTATTTACACACATTTATTACTAACAACATGCAGTGCTTATAATGAACTTTGCAGGAAATGCTTCAGATATACTCCACAAAAAATAAAATCAGCCTTACAAATGCTGATTTATTTTAGTAAACATTTGGTTTTTGTACTTATACCCAGGGTCATGTAAACATTTTTCTCAAGTGGAAAGGGGTTGTGAGTGGAAAAAGTTTAAGATGGTATTATTTCTAATCCTGCTTGTATGATTTTTGTGTCTGTATGATACAGACCACTTGCCTTTGACAAGAGAGAACCATGCATTTGGAGGTAGTTGGAACAAAATTATTTGTCAGGGTATGGAGATTCCTTTAAAACTAGAGGTTCATCTCCTCTGCAGATTTAATGTAACTTGACATCACTTTAACTGCCATGGCTCAATGCTATGGAAGGAATCCTGGGGTTTGTAGTTTGGTGAGGCACCATCACTCTGGTAGTATTGCGTCATAGCAGTTAAAGTGGTGTCAAGCTGCATTAATTCTGCAGTGGAGATCAGTCAGATTAAAATAGGATGAGTCTAAGAACGGGAGCCAGCTTGATGTAAAGGTTTGAATATTGGGACTATGACTCTGGAGATCAGGGTTCAATGCCCACTTTACCTTAAAGGAAGATAAACCCTCTGTGAATCTTGCCAAGAAAACGTTGTGATAGGTATGGGCACTACGGTATAAAGTCAGAAATGACTTGTAGGCACACTGCAAGGCTACCAGTGGCTACAAAGAACAATCACTGTACTGTGTGACTCCATGTGTGTCACTCTATTAGCTGCTGAGGAATGCAAGAGAGACTTGGAACTGGGCTGCTTCTAGGTTCCCCACAGTTACTGTGTGATTACTTTAAAAACAGAATGGTGCATTAGGCCTGTTGGTGTCATCTAGCACAGCTCCTGTGTTAGCCACTGAATGAATGTAACATATTAAGTCAACAACTGCAAAAGTTATTGGGATTCAATGAGTACTGCTTAGCTAGAACTAACAATTTGTTTCAGTCCAGAAGGTTCAAGCACAAAAAAATACAATGTAACAAAAATCATAGGTTCAATCATTTGTTACTGTGCCAGATGATCTGAAAACAGACTTGGACAATGGGTTAAGACAATCACAATCCTCCACTGAATCAATCTTATCAAATCCCAGGATAGCTTGGCCTTAGATCTGCCATAATGACCTAAAAACACTCAACAAGTCAATGGTACTTCCTCTTCTGATCATGTACCATATGCCAGCAGGGCCCCATGGTGTTTTGCATAAGAAAAAAGTCAGTCTTTTTGAGAAATAGTATGTATTACTAAGGGAGGAACCCTACAACCCCCCAGGACATCCAGGTGTCCCTTCTTGAACAATAGGACCTAGAAGAACCAGATTCCAAAGCAAAGAAGGTGAATAAAAATCCATTAAGCTGTCTCACTGTTGCCTTCTTGGGCTTGAAGGGGTAAAAACTCAAGCTGCCGATTGTAGCCAGATCATGAATGCAGAATGTGTGTGAAGCACCTCCTTCTTGTAATCAGCAAAAGTGTGTGCTACATAAAACTTATTAAATCTTCAGTATGCTCCAAGATTGATTTAGGCAGAACACAGCTACCACTGGAAACAGAAGGAATGATGTTTATTTCAAGTGGGAGTTTCATTGTACCTTAGAACATAAATGAAAGACTATTGATGCACATTCTTCATACACCTATTATTTGTAAGGTACATCCAGGCAGAGTTCCTCAGCCATATAAAATGGTAGCTGAGCTGCAATTCCATGAACTCAAAACTTTGCTTTGCTTACCCCACAATGCTTCAGGAGGAAATAATACAAAAACCCAATCTTCACTGCTGGAGCATCAGGAATCCACACTCAATTCAGTGGGATATCTTTGTTATGAACATGTGGATCTCCAACATATATATACACACGCACACACACAGGCTGGTTTTTAATTTGCATGTTCAACATGTTTACAGGTTTCTTGGCAAGATTTGTTCAGAGTGGGTTTGGCTTTGCTTTCTCTGCGGCTGAGTGTGTGTGACTCCCCCAAGGTTCCTCTGATTCAGGGCGCATCTATACTGTAGAATGAATGCAGTTTGACACCTCTTTAACTGCTATGGCTCAAGGCTATGAGACACCAGCAGAGAAGGTGAAAGACCTTACAAAACGACAACGCCCATGGCACTTCAAGTGGCACCAGACTGCATTCAACTCTACAGTGTAGATGAAGGGGGTTAAAATCCTGATCCCCAGAACTCAAATCTACACCCGAATACTTTACTCTTTCACAAGTGGAATGTTTTCTGTACTATTGAAGGCATCACAGTCCTAATGATGCAATGTTTCATTTAAATCTGATGGGCACCTTCAAAAGTTCGGTCTTTGAAGTATGAATTTTAAAAGGCTGATAAAGAGAAAATAAATGGGTTGCTGTGAGTTTTCGGGCTGTATGGCCATGTTCCAGAAGCATTCTCTCCTGACCTTTCACCCAGGCAGCCTCAGAGGTTGTGAGGTTTGTTGGAAACTAGTCAAGTTGGGTTTATATATCTGTGGAATGCCCAGGGTGGGAGAAAGAACTTTTGTTTGAGGCAAGTGTGAATGTTGCAATTGATCACCTTAATCAGCATTGAATAGCCTTAAAGCCTCAGAGCTTGGATGCTTCCTGCCTTGGGGGAATCCTGTGTTGGGAGATGATTAGCTGGCCCTGATTGTTTCTTGTTAGGAATTCCCCTGTATTCTGGATTTGTTCTTTATTTACTGTCCCGATTTTAGAGTTTTTAATACTGGTAGCCAGATTTTGTTTATTTTCATGGTTTCCTCCTTTCTGTTGAAACTGTCCACATGCTTGTGGATTTTAATGGCTTCTCTGTATAGACTGACATGGCGGATGTTAGCGTGGTCCAGCATTCTGTGTTCTCAAATAATATGCTGTGTCCAGGTTGGATAATCAAGTGCTCTGCTATGGTGAACGTCTTTGGTTGAATTAGTCTGCAGTGCCTTTCATGCTCCTTGATTCATGCCAGGGCAATGCTATGTTTGGTGGTCCCTATGTAAACTTGTCCGCAACTTCATAGTATAGGGTAGACTCCTGCAGAGGTGAGAGGATCCCTCTTGTGCCTTACTGAATTTAGCTTTTTTTTTCTTTTTAGATTTGTGTTTGGAATTCCAGACATGAATCAATCAGGGCCAGCTAACACCTCCCAACATAGGATCCCCCCAGGCTGATCTTGAATCTGAAAGGCTATTCAATGCTAATCAATTGAAACATTCACACCATTCTTTCTCCTACCCAGAACATTCCAGATATATAAACCCCACTTGCCTAGTTTCCAATAGACCTCATCACCTCTAAGGATGTCTGCCATTGATGCAGGCGAAAAGTCAGGAGAGAATGCTTCTGGAACATGGCCATACAGCCCGGCAAGCTCACAGCAACCTAGGGCCCTTCCACGCAGCCATATAACCCAGAATATCAAGGCAGAAAATCCCACAATATCTGCTTTGAACTGAGTTATCTGAGTCCACTCTGCCGTATATTCAAAGCAAATAATGTGGAATTTCTTTCAGCTGTGTGGAAGGGGCCCTAGTGATATTCCGGCCATGAAAGCCTTCGACAACACAGGGAAATAAATGCTTTGGAGCGAGGCGAGCAGAGAAAAACGATACCGCCTCGAGCCTGCCCCAGGCAGTCAAATCAAGCGACAGTTGTTTAATCTGTGTGTGTGTGTGTGGGGGGGGGGGGGGGGTTGGGGACCCTCCCTGCCTCTGCGCGCGCGCTCTTTCTCTCTGTCTCGCAATTCAGCATGGAGCGCGGGGCTCCACCATCCAATCCAACGAGCCGGAGAGAAGAGCGCGAGCTCCGCAGCCTCTCCCGCGTTCGGCTGCATAAATACACGTCCTCGCTTCAGACTCACGAGATGAGATGCGAGTGAGCGCGCGCGCCAGCCGGCTTTCCAGCGTCAGTCTCCCCTCCCACTCTCCGCCCTCGCGCTCTTCACCCTTTAAATCTCCCTATAGCCGCTGAGGAGATAATTTGAGGAGGGAAACGAAAAATCCCCCTTCTACTGAAGCTCCTCCCTCCCCCGGCGGCGCGCGCGCCTTGATTGGCTGCCGCGCCCCTCTTTGCTTCTTCATTGGCAGCTGGCCTTGGAGAGCTCCTTCCAATTGGGTGGCTGGGTTTTGGATACCAGATTCAAAAGTGCTCTGAAGGGACTCGGCGGGGAAAAAAGAAAGGGAACAAGAGGCTTGTCGAGCGCCTGGGAAGGAAGGAACCGCGTGAGGAGAAAAAGAGAAGGAAAGGAGCAGTGCCAGGTAGCCAGGCCGAGTTGGAGGGAGGCGAGGAGTAATAGGTGGGCGGCCGAAGAGGGACCCTCAGGCTGGGCGCGGGTTTCGGGTGGGAGAGAGGCCGGCCACGAGAGAGAGCGCTGTGGGGATGGGTTGAGGGGGAAGGGAGAGAATTTAACAGGGTAGGAGAAAAATCCTAGAGCTCTCTCTTATTTATATTTCTCAAAGGAAGCCCAGCCGCCACCACTGGAGGCGAGTCCCGCCGGCGGGAGAAACCCTTGTGCTCTCTCTCTCTCCCGCCTCTTGGCCTCAGGGCAGGAAAAAGGCGCCTGGCATAAATGGATATGTGCATTTGGCTTGAGAAATAGCAATATGTAAAGGGAGAAGGGAGAAACTCTTCTGTTTATGCGGCTGAGGGGGGAAAGGAAGGGGCCTGAGGCTGTTAGGAATGGTGGGAGTTGGAGTCCAAAACACCTGGAGGGAGGGCCCAAGTTGGCCCAGGCCTTCTTTAATCTCTTAATATTGGCGGGAGGAGGGAGTTGTGCTAAACTACATATTATGATTCTTTTTGTAAGAAAATGTATACCAATTTGCGAGAGACTTCAGTGGATTGTGTTGCCTTTGGGGAAGGAGAGGGTGGTGCCCCCTTCCCCAGATCTCCCCTTATCTGGCCCCTCAGGCTCTCCAGTAGTTTTGCGAGGGAAGGGCCCGAGCTGCCATTTTAATAAAGCCCAAGGGATATTCAGTATTTAAAGTGTGGTTTGCCCTTCCCCTGCGTGGCCTGGAAGTAAATGCGCGGGCTTCTCTCTGACCCCTTTCCCTGCCACCCGCGCTTCGATCTCTCTCACCTTCCCCCCTCCTGTCAGATTGGAAGAGGGGCTCCTCCCCAGCAAATAAGGAAATGTCTAAACTGGGGGGAGAATGTGGGGAAAGTGGTGTATATAGTATATATGCTCTCTCTATATATATAGAGAGAGGGGTGTGTGTGTATATATAAATATTACTAGCTGTGCCCGGCCACGCGTTGCTGTGGCAAAGTATGGTGGTATGGGAAATAAAGTATTGAGGAATTGGTGGTAGATAAGGTAAAGGGTCCCCTAGGCTGAGTGGGTTGCTAGGAGACCAAGTGAGCGGAGCTTAGCCTTCTAACTGGCAGCAATTGGATAAAAACAATTATTCCTCTCCCTCTAATTAGGACTTTATTTTTCTTTTATTTTTGTTGTATCAACCTAGAGGCATGGATGAGGGGTTGTGCTGTCAATTTTCGAGGTTGTGGGGTGTTTACTTTTGTTGTTTTGTCCGCTGCTGTGATGCCATCACTCTTTTATATATATAGATATGTGTGTATAGGAGTGGTGTTACACAGATTTTTGTTCCTCGCCCTTTGCAGTAGATGGTTTGTGAGATTTCTTTTATCCCCCCCCATATCGCTGAGATCTTCCAAGTCACATTGTTGGCTGAAGTGGAGAGCATTAAGAAACATGACTGTCTGAGCACATGGCTTGCATAGGAGCTTGTCCTCATGACCTGAGCCTGGCCACTCATAGAATCATAGAGTTGGAAGAGACCTCATGGGCCATCCAATCCAACCCTCTGCCAAGAAACAGGAAAATCGCATTCAAAGCACTCCGAACAGATGGCCATCCAGCCTCTGTTTAAAAGTCATACAGAAAGCCCATTTCTTTTTTAAATTTGGGGGGGCAGGGTAATTTTTAATCCTTACTATATTGAACATTTGGGGGATCAGAAACTCCTGGCCATTTACTAACTGGGCATGGTTGCAAATCACCCAGAGATCCATTATTAGATCACCATCTAGTTTCTGCCTGCCTTTCCAGAAAAAAACTTGCATATTTTAAGGGGAGATTTATACCCACATTTCATCAGTATATTCAGTCCTCTGCTGTATTCAGTTCATTGTCTTATATTATTTGAGGGTTGTTTATATGCTTTAAGTCCTGCCTCTGAACATTGTTAACTAAATATGTTTATTCAGTGAATATACTTTCTGTATAATAATTTTTTGTGCAATCTATATACATTCCTGCCCCAAATGGCATCTAGCTTCTTTTCTCCCCTTCTAAGTTTATGCATTCACTTAAGAAATACAGTCAATCCTCAATTTCTACAGATCCATGAGCTGAAAATATTCCCCTCCAAAAAATCCCCAGAGCAACCTAGTTTTTGCCATTTAGTGTAAGGGGCACCATTTTACCATATCAGTGCCTATAAGAGGACTTGTTTATCTATTGGGGAGGGGAGGCTGAAACCAAGCCCCATAAAGCACTAAGGACCTACTGTAAAAGGTAAAGGTTTCCCCTGATGTTAAGTCCAGTCGTGACCGACTCTGGGGGTTAGTGCTCATCTCCATTTCTAAGCCGAAGAGCCGGCGTTGTCCTTAGACACCTCCAAGGTCATGTGGCTGTCATGACTGCATGGAGCGCTGTTACCTTCCCACCGGAGCGGTACCTATTGATCTACTCACATTTGCATGTTTTCAAACTGCTAGGTTGGCAGGAGCTGGGGCTAACAGCGGGCGCTCATTCTGCTCCCAGGATTTGAACCTGGCACCTTTCGGTCTGCAAGTTCAGCAGCTCAGCGCTTTAACACACTGTGCCACCAGGGGCCCCTAAGGACCTATTGTAGACTAATGCTATCCTTGATGAGGCATATATTAATTCATTCATTTCTAATCCAGTGGTTCTCACCCTTTGGGTTCCCAGATGTTTGGCCTTCAACTCCAAGAAATCCTCTAACAGCTGGTAAACTGGCCAATATTAAGATATTAAAGCAGGCATAGGCAAACTTTGGCCTTCCAGGTGTTTTGGATTCCAACTCGCACCGTTCCTAACAGCCTCGGCCACCTCCCTGAGCCAAAACACCTGGGGACTCACAGGTTGAGAACCACTGTTCTAATCAAAAGGCTTCCATTAGTGGAATGAGAAGAGCTGAACTCATCTCTCTCTCTTACACTCTGAAGTGCTGTGATACACCCTTTAAATCAGTTTTGTAGGAAACAAAAGGACATGAACTCAGATCTACTTGTATAAATTAGACTTTGCTTTCTTTGCCTTACCTTTCCTAGCAGCATTCATGGGGTGAAAGAAAGCCCTTGATGGCATTCCAGGGGACCTCACTGCAGAATAGGGAACCCCAATTTCCTATGGTTTGATTATAAAGTTGGAAGGAGCCTCAGCTATAACCAGTACAGGAAATCTGTCACAACTGTATTCCTGTCCTGCAATAGCCTCAGTTTACAAATCTCTAATAAATGATTATTTCAAAGTATTGCAGTAGAGGAACATTCAATTTGGGTTCATCTGACTTGGTTTTTGAAATACTGTATTTATAGATGACCCTTTAGTAACAATTCCAGGCGAGAAAACCCCAAATATTTAAATTGTTTTCTCTAGCAATCACTGTACTCGCTCAATGCTAATTAATGCCTTATTTTTGTTTTGTTTTTAGGGTACAAAGCAGACATTTTTAAAAATCCAACATAAGCACTGAAAATGAAACGTGATCTTAATTGTTACCATGTTCGTTGTGGACCGTCACCATTGAAACCAGCTGCCAGAGAGACCAAATCAGAAGAGCTCTGTACTGCTGATTATGATGAATTTTTTCACGATTATACTACGGAAAGAATTTCACATAGTAACTTGTATCATGAAAGTCCTAAAATTGTTAGTAGCAGAAGTGAAGAAAAGCCAATACACAACAAAGAAAACCAACAAGTATCAAGGAGGCATGTTGGAAGTGCCAATGACAGTGGTCATGAGGACAGTGGCTATTCCTCCTTGTTAGGCTATCAGCATGAACTGACTGAACATGAAGACAGTACACTGTTGGCAGGAAATATCAATGTTTCACCAAACCACAGTTTCAGTCAAAGAAAGAATGTTCTTCCAGTTCTCCGTTTTGAGGAACTTGTCTGTTCGACTTTGAAAAAAACAAGTAGAAGAAATCCCAAGTCATGGGCTCTAGTCTTAGATAAGGTGGTTTCCAGGCAAAGCATGCAATTTACAAATCTAATTGGCAAAAGCATGGGATTAGATCAGTTGGACATTCTTGGTGAATTATTCCATAGGAGGTTCCGACATTTACTAGCAAACATCTTGAGATACCTTGATTATATGGACTTGATAAAGTGAGTAAAATTAATGTATGTCCTTGAAAATGTGATCATACTCTAAGATGTATTAATTATAAAGGTGTTTTAAAGCTCCTGTCTGGAATACTCAATTTCCTTGTGTAAAAATACTGCATGAGGAAAATCATGCTGTATTTTGGGAAGTTGTTTCCAAAGTAATTGTACACAGTTTATGTGAAGATTTGCAGACCCATTTAAAGAACAGCAGGTTCATTTTTATTTACTTCACATTGTTCTTGTCCCATACATTTGCAAGCAATGCTAAAATCTTAATGATAATTTAATGGATATTTAAAATGGCTTTCATTGTAGTTAAGCTGTGATGGCATTGATGGAGAAGTGCTTATGCTTTTAGATATTATATATGAGGAGTTCTATAGCTTTTTTGTTTTCATTTAAACAATGTTTTTTAGTATAGAGTAGGAACCTGTTCCACTTCAATTTTGTTTTAAGTACACGGGGAGACTTCTAAAACCTGCCAATTCCTTAATTTTAAGAATAGATGTATTGATGAGCCCAAAAAGGGAACAGAAAACATTGTTGTAGCTTATTTTTGTGTCATAACAGAAGAAATCTACCAATGGTTTTTTGAAAGTATCAGTAGAGTTACAGTAGAGTCTCGCTTATCCAAGCTAAACGGGCCGGCAGAAGCTTGGATAAGCAAATATCTTGGATAATAAGGAGGGATTAAGGAAAAGCCTATTAAACATCAAATTAGGTTATGATTTTACAAATTAAGCATCAAAACATCATGTTATACAACAAATTTGACATAAAAAGTAGTTCAATACGCAGTAATGTTACGTTGTAATTACTGTATTTATGAATTTAGCACCAAAATATCTCGATATATTGAAAACATTGACTACAAAAAGGGCTTTGATAAACGAGGCTTGGATAAATGAGACTCTACTGTATGTTCTTTCATATGCAGTATACATATACTGTCATAAGCCATAAAAATTGATGTTACCTTCTGAATATAACTCGTGTTTGTTTTCACAACAGTGTGGCTAAAGTCAGCACAACCTGGAAGAAAATTATACAGGATGATAACTGGGCTTTAGAGATGTACAACAAAGCACTAACACTCACTTTGGTAAGTTTCTTTATTTTCTTTTTTCCTTTTGGGGACCTGGAACAGTTTAAGGCTGTAATTTTATTTTAGTAATTTCTTTTATATAGGATGGGGAATAAATATTGCCAGGCCTTTAGCAAGTTGCCAGTTCAAGTTTCAGAAAATTAATATTGTAATCTAAAAGATTAAAACCAATGTCACAATTAAAAAGGAAATATTAAGCTAGGATTAAGTAGAATCTTTCCTTTATAACCATCTGCCTTTGAAAAAAGGCTGATTTCTTTAAAAACTGTAGTGCATGCAAATAATGGTCTCTCAGATATATTGGTTCCAAAAGGCCCATCTTTGAGTCAGAAGATTAAAAGTTACACATGTGAACTCTAGTTGAATTTGTCAAGTCACTTTAAAGTGTTTTCAAAATATCAGCATATAAATATTGGATATTAGAAATATGCTAGGTGTCATGAATAATTCTTCTGGACAGACTGTTCTTTTTTGGGTGCAGCCCAGATCTGATGCCACGTCAATTCCAAAATTCATCTGTTGTTCCTCTGAATACAGGAGTGAGTTCAGATGGGTTAGATATTCCAAGCTTAACGGATAATAGCATATTAATGTAGTCTTTCTTTATTTTAACACAGAATATCCTAAACACTCTCTTTTCTCTCATCAGAGTAATAATGCTGCATCCTCCAAATTGATGGATACAAGACAACATGCTCTTCACCGAGAAGTATTTAGTCATGTTCAGAAACTAGGAAGTGCATCAAACAATGTTTTGGAAAAAACATCCAGATTGAAGACAAACAACCGAAGTAACTCAAGCTCTTCCCCTTTCAGCCGCTACACACTGTTTTCTGAGGTAACATTTGCTTTAATTTCCGATTATATTGTTTGGGGGGCTGGCAGATTAATGGCAGTAATTTCAGATGCAATGGTGTCATGTCATTGCAATTATATAAGATTTTGTCAGACTAGGTTTGAGAATACAGTACTGTATTTCTTCAGTTCTAAGACACACTTTTTGCCTGTATAAACATCCCTAAAATGGGGTGTGTCTTAGAATCACAGGTGTATCTTATGTATTTTTGGTGGTGGTGATACTGAAATTTATTTATTTATTTATTTACAGCATTTATATTCCGCCCTTCTCACCCCGAAGGGGACTCGGGGCGGATCACATTAAACACATAGGCAAACATTCAATGCCTTGACATAGAACAAAGACAAGACAAATGCAGGCTCCGAGCTGGCCTCGAACTCATGACCTCTTGGTCAGAGTGATTGGTCTCAGCTGGCTGCTCACCAGCTTGCGCCATAGCCTGAACTCAATGGTGTCTTACAATTGAAGAAATGCGGTATTTTAAACTGCTTGCCATGATGTGATTTCATGTTCAGAACTGATATTCAAAGTAGAGGACAGTTGAGATTTCATTATAGATTGGCAAAACATGGTTTTAGGACTTCATTTTGATCTAGCTACCAATGTTTTCTGTCTCAACAGTTTGCAAAGACACTGAAAAATACGGAAAGCCTGAAGGCCTGTTATCTTTGTGGCTCTCCTGCCAAGTATCAGCCCCATCTCCAAAGAGCCACATGCATCCGTGAAGGTTGCGGCTTTGACTTTTGCACAAAGTGCTTATGTTCCTACCATAGTGCCAAGGACTGCACAAGCGGGAAGCCTGTGAAACCATCCTCCAAAATCGAAGCCATTCCTGGTTCCAAAAAAAGCAAACAGAATTTACGAAGGCTATAATTGGGACAAAATTACGGCTAATCACTATATTTTGTATGCCCAAGGAGTGAATCTGAATGTATTTGTTTGTTTTGACAAAGTTGGGGGATGACCCAAATGTATCTTGAACCTTTATTCAGTGGTTATATAGTTTTAATTATTTTTAAAAAAGAAAATGACTTTCCTAGATGCTTTGATCTGCCCTTTTGTAAAGGATATTGAGATCAAATTTTTAAACACTTGCAGGAGGGAAGAATTATCAGACTAGCTTTTGACATGGAGACTAATAGTGGATTTTATGAAATTAAAAGAGTGGAAGTCAAAATTTCATATTGGAAGCCACCATAAACAATGGATATAACATATGTTTTTGACACATACCCACACAATTTGCAGTTTTGAGAATTTACTGTCCCAGTTTCATCTAAGTGCTTTCTACACATTGAATGCAACCAATTTTCATAAGTGTCCCTCCTGACTGGAATTACTGCTGAAATGGTACTGTTATCATGCCCACATTTCATATCTTGATGACTTTGGTCACTCCTTCTTTGTCTTCATCTCCTGCCTCAAAGTGTGTATACTTGTAAATATTTAAATATTTGTCTTTTTATGGTGAAAAATAAATTTTAACTTTCTAAATAATAACCTGGAAACAGTATTATAAAAAGCAAAAGGTCTATCTATGTCATATTGGTTCTTGCACAGCACTGTTCTTCATATGGGAAGAATGCACCCCCTTCACTAATTATGTCCATGGAGTTCTTCCAAATAACTTTCCAGGTGGACTTGGGAAGTGAAGTACATAGGGTTTCCTTGACCAGAGTGTTATGGTGTGTGAACAGAGAGAATTTCCACGGAGCCTGCATGGTCACTTAAGTTTCTTTATATTTAAGAATTTGTAAAGGACAAAGTTGTGAGTAGATTATGAAGAGTTCAAATGAGTTGCCACAACTTGAAGGCTTGTCCATGCCACTGGGGCCTTACAGTATTAGTATGCAATCTAGAACACTAGTTCATCAGATGATCAGATATTAGTAATTTAAATGTTAAATGAATATAGTATTGAATTATCCCAGGCTTCAATACATGGTGATTCAAGTATATAAGGACCTCACCACATGGAGGGTGGCCTCTGTTTACGCTTTTCAGATGCAATTCCACAGATCCCATCAAATGACACAGGACCCATTTTGTGGGTTGCCCCTGAGATTCTTATGTATTTTTTTATTACAACATTTATATCCCGCCCTTCTCACCCAACAGGGGACTCAGGGCGGCTTACATTAAAACACACATATAAAAACTGTACAGTACATTATAAATCAGATTAAAAATTATTAGCTTACATCAACATTCATAAACACATTCTAAAATACAGATGGGCGTGTTTAAGTTCAAAAGACTGGGTCTGTTGATTGGTAAAGGTTTTCCCTGACGTTAAGTCCAGTCATGTCTGACTGGGGGTTGGTGCTCATCTCCATTTCTAAGCTGTAGACACCTCCAAGGTCATGTGGCCATAGGCATGACTGCATGGAGTGCCATTACCTTCCCACCATTGATCTACTCACATTGGCATGTTTTCGAACTGCTAGGTTGGCAGGAGCTTGAGCTAACAGCGGGCGCTCACTCCGCTCCCAGGATTTGAACCTGCGACCTTTCGGTCTGCAAGTTCAGCAGCTCAGTGCTTTAACTTTAGTATATAAATAGTAAATCAATAATAGTAATTGTCTATCGGGGGTTTTGGCTCTGCTGTTAGGCAAGTTGGATTTGGAATCTTTATTAGCATCCTATCCAAACATTAATAGCTGCCCAGTGGCATGAGCGTTAATTTGTATTAAGGCTCCCAGGATTTGAACCTATGACCTTTCGGTCTCCAAGTTCAGCAGCTCAGTGCTTTAACACACTTCGCCACCGGGGTTCCATGCCTGCCATAGATGTGGGCAAAAGTCAGGAGAGAATGCTTCTGGAACATGGCCACACAGCCCGGAAAACTCACAGCAACCCACGACGACCATATCTTAGAGCTGATGCAGTCTATCCAATGCAATGTTCTGAATCAGGGCCCCAAATAACCCCAAGAACAGGCCTAAAACACCAAGAATGTTTTTGGGTTGTGCTATGTTGTTGATGTAGAAATGGGATGATTTGAAAGACTGGCTGGAGTCAACTCGTCTACCTGCGCTTAGAAACAAGTATTTTTGCATGAGACGTAAAGTGGTAGATTTGCACATTTTCAGTCAAATTTCTGATGTTGGGCACTCATTTTCTGTCCCTTGATGCTCCTGCTGCCATTACTCATTAGGCACAGAAAGGACTGGTAAATATATCCTTGCTGTAATTAATTTCAAACCTTTGAAATTCTGCAATTGCACAATTTCTTTTTTAAAGGGAAATCTGATTTGGGCTGTCTGCAGACAATTGAATGGGGAGCGATAGCCCTTCTTCCCATTTTGTCATCCATAGTGTGCCCATGTCACTTTTTAAAAATTGTACAATTGCAAAAATTCAGGTTTGAAATTGCACAGTTGTCATAACAAAATAAATTTAAACGGTGGATAGATGTGTAATGAGGAATGTAGTGAATGGATTAACTAGAAATGGGCAAAGGCACATCCTGTAGGTGAGTAAATTCTCTGTCTTCTTTCAAGATCAGGAAGATACTATTGTCCACCCCACCTGCCTTGTGTGCTGAGGTCCTAAGAACCCCCTCACTGTTAAAAGTAGTTGTATATATCTTTTACATGTTTTATTTCATTTAGATTTTGTTTTTCTTCCAGCATTGGGAGCTAAGGTTTTGTAAGAACAATTGCAATGAAGTGAGAATATGTATCTGTGTAACCTGCGGGAACCAATGCAATTATAGGTCCATTTGTTATGTATTCCTGGAGTCAGTTCTAAGCATGGATTTCCGATTTCAGTTGTCGAGTGTGCTTTCACAGTGGAACCTAGTGTGCCAACTCTTTGAGGTTTCAAGTGAGGCATACCTTAATGACATGCTGTTGGAATTACTGTAATGACCTACTCACACTTTTGGAAACTTAATTGTGTCCAAGAGGCTAAGCTAGGTTGCTGGCAGAGGTTGATTACAGGAACATGCACTGTGGACCATTGTTATCTGCTAGGCTTTGTTTCCAGGACCTTCTATGGATACAGAAGTACAATGAAACAGAATGGTGTAGGGAAATGATTTCCCTTAGATAAAATGTTAAATCAAGGTTTTACTTTTTTTGATACTCCCCCACCCCGTCCCCCAAATACAGTTTAAGCATAATTTATCTGAAATGTTTGGGACTAGAAGTGATTTGGATTTTGGAATATCAGTATTTGCAGATATTTATATAAAGAGATATCTTGGGGATGGGACTCGATCCTAAACAAAATCAATTTATGTAGTTTGAAGTGAGCAGTTGATGACTGAATGGAGGTCTCATTCATAGGGTTGCCCTAAAACAAAGTACAGTAGAGTCTCACTAATCCAAGCCTCACTTATCCAAGTCTCTGGATAATCCAAGCCATTTTTGTAGTCAATGTTTTCAAAACTGGGGTAAGAAGACATAATAAATATTACAGCCATTTAAAAATCAACATAATCTAACATCAGAAAAGCTCATCCAATATTTCACAAAGATCCCAAGCCTATTTGCTTCAAATCTGCTGACAAGATGCTCTAAATGTTTATAAAAAATAAGCATGGTTCAATTAGGAAGCTGTTAGTAAAGATAATGCATGAACAGAACCTCAGATTATAAACTGCAATTAAAAGTGCAGTTTAATTGCAGTTAGTATGTTTAATTCAATTCTTTAGCTATTATCCTTGTGCCAATTTCCCCCAATGATTTACAGAACTGAATTATTTTATAAGTATTTGCTCTAAAGTAAATATACCACATGATGGTGCTGTTGTACCATTTCAGAAGATGTTCCAGCAAAACCTGTGTTCACTGATGTAAGCTGCTCAGGCTGACAACATTAAGGGCTGACCCACAACTTTATTCCTGACATCAATACACAAACTGATTAAATCACAGCCACCCATGCTAATAAGATCCTAATGTCTCATTGTGCTACTGTCATCCTTTGAATTATATAATGTTTATTGTTTTATTGATTTTTTTTAAATAATACAATTCCACAAAAAAAGGAAGGGCACCCTGCACTTTCTTGAATACCCTAAATCCAATTATCAGTCCCATGTAGAGGAGACTCAACAAATTAAGTCAATAGTATCCATTTATGGCTGGAATTCTGATTACAGTTATAAGTATCTAACCTAGAACTACATGTTCAGAACTGATTCATATTCATGACATACTCAATAGTGTCAGGAATAAGTAAGAATCATAAAACTTCCCTAGTAATGACAGACCAGGCAGAAGCTGTGAGAGTAATGGTGATGTGCTCCCTATTTACTGGGGAACAGAACCCCAATACTAATATTGTTATCCCCCTTCCTGCAAACAGTCTAGCAGAGGAGGGATTGCAATAAGGATCCTGTTTCTTTGTTGCACGAGAGATTCCTTCCCAAGGGAGGAGAACCATCAGTCTTCTGCATCCCAAAAGACAGGAGAACAGACATCTGTAGTTCACAACAGCTGCTGCCCAGGAAGTCAGGACTCCATCCTTAAGTCGAGAGGTATAAGACAGTTACAAAACTCAACAGTACAGTACAGTCTCACTTATCCAACATTCACTTATCCAACGTTCTGGATTATCCAACGCATTTTTGTAGTCAATGTTTTCAATCCATCATGATATTTTGGTGCTAAATTTGTAAATACAGTAATTACTATGTAGCATTCCTGCATATTGAACTACTTTTTCTGTCAATTTTGTTGTATAACGTGATGTTTTGGTGCTTAATTTGTAAAATCATAACCTAATTTGATGTTTAATAGGCTTCTCCTTAATCTCTCCTTATTATCCAATGTATTCACTTATCCAACATTCTGCTGGCCCATTTACGTTGGATAAGCGAGACTCTACTGTATATGTAAAATGTCTTCTATGTATATATTCCCTGCTGATGCAACAAGTACTAACAATTGCATGAGGCCAATGAAGTCTGTACTTCCTGATTCCGTACTTCTTTTTTAATAATAATATTTATTACCCACCTCCTCACAGCTCGAGGCGGGTTACAACACTGCTAAAACACATAATCAAAAGACATAATCATTTAAAAACATTCCTTAAAATACACACATTAAAACATATTTCCATAAAATACATATTGAAGTACACAAAACAAAGGTTAGACATAGAGTGAAAGTTTAAAATTTATCATTAAAACTGTCTGGGTAGGCCTGCCGGAAGAGATAGGTCTTCACTTATGTAGCTGTCAGAGCTCTACTGACAGGTTTTTCCACAGTCTCGGGGCAGCTGATGAAAAGGTGCTCTGGGTGGTTGTTGCCAGTCGGATTCTGGCAGGCTGGAGCAGATGTCCCCCAGAGCATCTCAGTGTTCAGGGCTGATTGTACAGGAGAAGGGAATCCTATAGGAAACCTGGACCCAAATCATGTAGGGCTTTAAAGGTCAACACCAGTACCTTATACTTTGCCTGGAAACTAATTGGCAGCCAGTGGAGTGACTTTAGGATAGGTCTCTCACTCCTAATGTTCCTGTAACCAATCTGGTTGCTGTATTTTGAACCAACTGGAGTTTCCGAACTTGGTACAAAGGTAGGTTGATCGTCTTATCTGGTGGCCAGACAGCAGCTGCAGAGCTTGGCGCAGACTAAAACTTTTTTAAAGCATTGTTGTTTAAAGAGTAGTTACTAATATGTTGCTTTTTAGCTTTGTGTGTGTGTGTGTGTGTGTGTGTGTGTGTGTGTGTGTGTGTATTCCACAAAAATCAAAACAATTCTTATGGAGTACCAGCAAATAACAGTCAATAATACTGACTTAAAATGTAACATTGTTATACTTTGGATTGCTAAAAAAATGCACAAATAAATAAGCCCTAGAACAAATCAAGCCTGAACTCTTCCTGGAAGTCACTATAACGAAGCTGAGGCTGTCAGCTTATATAACTGCAGAGCGAAATTGTAAATAAAGTGCAACACTGTATATGTTTCCCTGTCTTCTCTACATCTTCTGTAATGGGGATCAAGGCACTCCTTGAGGTTTTCCTGCCATGTGAGATTCATGGCTACCAGATAGAAGCTATATACCCCATGTGTGGAATGCATGTACTCCATAGAAAGGTTTACCTGAAATTTATACTATGGTCCTTTGAGTCTCCAGCAGATTTTTTTAAAAGCCCATTAAAATAATTTGCTTTTACACTATTGCATTCTAGTTATATCTTAAAGCATTTTATATTTTTGACATGTTCAGAGAAGTTTGGTTACTGGGTGATTTAAAAGTGCAATTGCATGTATACTAGATAGACAATTTCCCTTGTTATTGGCTTTTCGTGGTCACTTATATTTATCAATCCCACAAAAATAAATGATCACCAGCCCTCTTTGGTATTGCTCCCTTCATGTTTTTCTCCTTTCAGCATAAGGAGAGCAGACTGCATTGATACAAAATGCTTCCTAGTAAGCATTTACTCCCAACATGTGGAGGGCAAAAGAAGCAGAATTAGAATGCTTTTTTATGCACTCGATAGCATGTTCACTGTTACCCTAAATTGAAGGGGAAAAACCCCTTAATTTAATATGAGTCTGTACTTCTGCTCCAAAGTGCTTGCTGTTTTAGCACATTTATTTGCATTACAGCATAGACCTATGCCTATTACTATTAAGCCTTGGCCCAAACATTTTGCTGCCTGAGGCAAATGGTGCCCTTATCCCCAAGTGTTAAAAGCTATTTAAAGCCTATCAGGCTTTACATGAGGCAAGAATTATCACAAATGCCATTCATGTTTCATGACAGTAAAAATAGAGTGATCACAAAATGGCAAATAAAGCATCTGCTCTCTTCTCATGTAACTTAGAATATCTTGCCAGGCCCTGCTTTCTGTGTTCCATTGGGTGTTATGGGATTGCCTGCAAAAAGCCAATTGCTACTCCCAACTTGATTAGATTTATCAACTGCTAGATGATAAGGCAACAGTTGTCTGAATATTATTGATTCAATTGGTCTGTGATAGTTGACTAGCAATTGGATTTAGGTCTAATTTATCTTTAGCTGTTTTGCAAGACCCTTAATTTTTGTCACTCTTTCCTCCTGCCTTCTGGCATATCAGGTTTAGATTCCATAAATTCACCAGGAAAGGAATAAAGCTGATAATCTTTTGGGGCTCTTTTACCTCAAACACATGTATCAGTATGATTGTTCTGTAACCATTGTGGTGGCATCCTATGGAATCCTGGGGTTTTGTAGTCTGGTGAGGCGCTGGAGTATCAGCATGATATATCTGCTCATACAATGTAAGCATAAACATGGTGCATCTTCAAATGATCTGAATGTGTGTGATTCTCAGCTGATTTCACAAGAGGGCATCATGTATCTTCGATTTTCAAGAAGTAAATGAGTAATGAGGTTCTCATTTAAGACAATTTTTCTGAACCTTAACATGGCATAATTTTTAAGGCAAATGACAGGTTTGTTAGGGACAATATGACTATTTCATAAGGCATTATCTCAACTTAATGTGTTGCATTGTAAAAACTTGTCCCCAAGTTATGAACAAGATAGGTTCTATAGGTTTCTTCTTTAGTTGAATTTGTATGTAAGTTGGAACAGGTACATTTTAAGTGTTAATCCAACTGTATGTATGCATGTATATGTAAATTTCAGTGGATACACTTTTTCCCATGATGACTCTTTCAAGAGTGAATTTCCCTTCCTGGGGGCAGATTTCTCACTTCCTGATGTTAGTCCCATTCTTAACTAGGAGTTGTTTGTAAGTCAAATGTTTGTAATTCAGGGGCTACCTGTATTGGCAGTATGAAACTGCCTATATGTGCTTTGTCAGTTGGTTTGTTTATAGTATTTTTACCCTGCTCCTCAGTTAACACCCCCAACATGGCTTACAATGAGTGATATATGTGATTTATTTTTCTTCAGGCTTATAATACAGAAAGGAGAACAAATCAAGAGGGAGGAAGAAAGAATGCAAATACAGGGTACATCTACACTATAGAATTAACGCAATTTGTGTTGGGTGAGTGGGCTTATAAACAAAAGATCCTCTTCATAAATGTATAGCAGAGTAGTTCACTTGCATTGGTGTAACCCCAGCACCAGCCGCCATAAAACGAACAACAGAACAAAAACTCACAGACCCGTTTCTTACTTCATTCAAAAGCTTTTTCCTTGTAGCAAAAATAACATAGTTGCAGCACTTACAAAATAAAGTTTCTTGTAACACAAATAAAGTTCGTTGCTCTTCATTCCTTGCTTCTTTAATCTTGGCTTCTCTGTTCACACACTGGCTTTTCTTGCACACAGGTATGCAGCTAAAGGCCTAACAACTTCACAAGCACCCCTGCTTATATCATCGTTCTGGTTTTACTTAGTCATTGCACCCTTTTAAACCTTTCAGTGCATGCCCATTATTTTTGTAATTAAAAATACCTTGTTAATTTTTAATATTTCTGACAGTCTGCCACCAATTTAACTGCAATGGCTCAGTGCTATGGAAACCTGGGAGTTTTTACAAAGCTTTTAGCTTCATTAAACTAATAGTAGTAGTAGTAGTAGTAGTAGTAGTAGTAATAATGATAAACTTTATTTGGAGACCCCGGTGGTGCAGTGGGTTAAACCGCTGAGCTGCTGAACTTGCTGACCAAAAGGTCAGCAGTTTGAATCCGGGGAGTGGGGTGAGCTCCTGCTGTTAGCCCCAGCTTCTGTCAACCTAGCAGTTCGAAAACATGCAAATGTGAGTAGATCAGCAGGTACTGCTCCAGCGGGAAGGTAACAGCGCTCTGGACAACAGGGGCATCTACAGACAACGCCGGCTCTTTGGCTTAGAAATTGAGATGGAGCACCAGCTCCCCAGAGTCGGACATGACTAGAGTTAATGTCAGGGGAAAACCTTTACCTTTATTAAACTTTATTTATATGCCGCCCCCATCTCACCAAAGAAACTCGCCGTTTTCCAATAAAAAAATAAAAGTAAAAATTATCACAGATAAGCCAAATTAAATTAGAACATAACCAATCAAGCATTACATATCTAACATTCAAACACAACAGAAAATTAAGCAAATACGCCCTCTGATATCAATTCTCATGACTATAAGGTAGAATACAGAAAATTCAAAGGCAAGCAGCAGCCCAGATATCATGGGACATCTTTCCAACTCTCACTCTGCTGAAGCTTGAAAGAAAAGATGCTGCCAGGGAATATGTTAGGAAAAGGCTAGAGGGGTTGATGTTTTAGCAGATCAGAGAAAAGAACACTTCTTCATTTCTTTCCTCTCAGAGTAGCTAGATTCTGTATACTTTATTCTTCCCTAAGAGTAAATATGCTAAGTAGATCTCAAAATCTGTGCCTAGATATGAAACCTCCTGCCTCTCTGTCTTCAAAAATTCTAGATATTGTTCTACTTCTTTCATCTTCACACAGCCATGAGGACCAGAAGATACCCTTTTTTAAAATAAGGAAAAAATAAAGTTATTGGGAAGTCGCATTCTATGCCCAATAACAAGTTTTCCCAATACCATTGAAAAGTTCCTGAATACTGAAAATATTTAAGTACTGAATACTGGTATTTTGTCAGTGAGAATAGTTGCTTAAAACATCAGGAATGGCAATTGCACATGATGCTATGGTTGGATAATATTTTGAAACAAGAATTTGTGAAATAATTTCTGCTGCTGTTTTACCAGACATAAAATATTAACTGTGTTTGATTTTCTTAAGTTTCTTTAATGCTACACAGTAGGGATGTGCGATCCATTAAAAATAGTTCAAAAGTCATTACAAAACCAAGCAGCGCTGGCATTTAATTTCTAAAGTGTGTTTAAAGTATATTTAGTGAAATATTTGTTACAATAATGAGAGTAACAAAATTTTGTTACTATTTCGTTATAGTAATTGCACATAATTATTATAATTGGGAAAACTTCAGGGGCTCCTTTCTTCTCATTTTTAAAGCTATTGGGGTGAAACTTGCTACAATACGACCACTGTTAGCCCACCAAATTTCACAATGTTTCATTTATCCACAGATTTTTGGTGAATTTTCAAATTTTTTGTAAACATTTTTTTAAAGAAATTACAAGAGCGGTCTTCTTGAATTTTATATACAATGCACAAGATAATCAGAGTATTAATCCCCAAATGTTTCAGAAAGATTCACACATCTACAGATTTTTGGAGATTTTGAAAAGTTGAGACAAAAACAATTTATCCCCCCCAAAAGTGACAACAGCAATCCCTTTGAATGTCTGTCTGTCTTTATGACACACAACCACATAACTGCAACTTAGCACAGATTTATATTATCACTTACTTTAGTCCTCTTTGCAGATTCAATAATTTTATTTATTATTATTAGGCTGACTCTAAATGGCTGGTGCCATTGTGGCGTTCTGATGCTAAGCACTGCATTCTGGGAAATGTAGTGTTGGGCAAGGGCTTTTTCATTCTCTGCCACAGGGGTCTTCACCTTCCCAAACTACATTTCTAAGAATGCTGTGTTCTCAATCTCCTACCCAAGTTTGCTAGTCCCGACCCCAGTGTTTTCCTTCTGGCGATCGTGCTAAAGAAAAACAGGTTTGGTTTTGAAAACACTTTATGTTCTCTTGGCTTTACCAAAGTTGCTTAATGCTTATACTGAAAATTAAACTGACCTTGTGAGGCATCTGAATGTTACAGAATCGTAACAAAAATGATTTGCGAGTTTCAGTTCTTATATTCCCCCTCACCCCAACTTTCCTGCATGTTTCTAATGTTGATTTGTAGGCATGAAGTTAACAAATTTGATATGAAATACGAATAGTAACAATAATTTTGCACACCTCAAATGCTGCTGCTAATAACTTAGCAGTTGGTCAGCCCAGCAGGAGGCAGCCTGCCTTCATGTTCGTGCAGAGAGTTTTCCTTTCCTTAGCAGCCCCAGTGTGATGCACTACATTTCCAATCTCTCTTTTACACAGATACAAAAATTCCCCCTTGAATGCAGTTCAGATCCCCTATTTATCTAAAATAGAATCAATATTCCAGAGAACCATTCCTGATTTGATCCCCCCCCCCCATTTTCCCTTAAATTTTGCTGATCTGTTTGTTTTTCAGGCTTGCATAGAACTTAGGTTTAATTTTCATGTTTTTTCTCTCTCTACCCCTTGGGCAAAACAAAGAGCTCATGCAGTAACTATGGATTTTGGGGAGCAAATGTGATTTTAAGCAAAAATTGGTAAAGGCATTTTGATTCTGCAGTATTATTGAGGGATGTGTATTACGCCCAAGTGTTCGTGGGCTGGAACCAACTTCACTAGAGGCAATGGATGGATTATTGTGTGCCTTCAATCACTGATGTTTATCCTAAAGTGAACCTATTGTGGCATTTTCGGGGTTTCCTCTGAGCCTGAGAAAATGTGACTTGCCCAAGGTCACTGAGGCTGGATGCACACTGCCCCATATCCAAGGATCTGATCCCAGGTTATCTGCTTTGAACTGGATTATATGAGTCTACATGTCACAACCCTGCACAGCATATCTCAGTATAAACAGCCACTCATTATGCTCGTCATCAGTCAGTCCGGGGTCAAAGCCAAAGTAGATTCAAACAACAAACCATGCAGGGATAATTCAGAAAGCGTAGTCAATAGTCCAGTCCAAAGGTCCACACCAACACATCCAAACTATACCAAATCCAAGGTCCGAAGTCAAGGTCTAACAAACGATAAGGCACACAAAGTCATCCAACAGAGCTCCAAGCTGTAGCACATTCCAAACGTTGCTCCCAGCAAAGACCAAATAGAAACTGCCACTCTTTATGCTCCATAGCACAAGTGCTCTCACCTGTTGGCCCTTCTCTGTGCCAACCAGGCCAGGTCTACGCATCTGAATAGCATGAGCCCTCAGTTACAGTCTTTCTGGGATACTTAACTCCGCCTCATTGCTCTCCTGATTCTGAGTTAACTCAGGACTTCCACTTGCCTGAGGGACTTGGTCTTGCACTGCAGGGATAGCTTCCTCAGTGTCAGGCTGCAGCTGTTGTTGTTCCCTGCTTTCTACTGACTCAGATGCTGGGCCTGGCAGCTCTTCGTCTTCATCTGTATTGCAGACCCTGACACAACACTTCAGATAGTTTGGGATCAGAAACTGGATTACATGGCAGGGTAGATCCAGCCTCAGTCAGTTTCCATGGCTGAGTAGAGGATTCAAACCCTGGTCTCCAGAGTCATAGTCCAATGTTCAAATCACTACTACATTTTGTCTTTCCAAAGGATGGGGTAGTGACTCAAAATTAAAGTGACAAACAGAATTTTCATTCACAGTTTTTTTTCTATGAAAATAATGCACATGCTCAGCTTTCATTTACCACATTGCTTAAGGACAATCACTGAATTAATTCCAATGCGAAAGGTGTCTAAAGTATACGGTGTAAAATACAAATAAGAATCTAACATTCTTAACTAGCAGCTGATAACTTCGATGGGTTGAGTGGACTGTTCTGCGCCTCTCCTTGGCCCCTTCTACACTTGCATATAATCTACATTATCTGCTTTGAACAGGATTATATGAGTCTATATTGCCATATAATCCAGTTCAAAGCAAATACCAGCCGGGCTGTAGCGCAGGCTGGTGAGCAGCCTGCTGCAATAAATCACTCTGACCATGAGGTCATGAGTTCGAGGCCAGCCCATGGCGGAATGAGCACCCATCAATTAAAAAATAAAAAATAGCCCCTGCTCGTTGCTGACCTAGCAACCCAAAAGATAGTTGCATCTATCAAGTAGGAAATAAGGTACCACTTATAAAGTGGGGAGGCAAATTTAACTAATTTATGACATTGGAATGAGGAAGTGCCATCACAGTGGATGATGAAGCAGCTGCTCCCCCCTGTGGCCAGAATCGAACATCCCCTCAGGAGAAAGTTAAATTGCCTCTGTGCCTGTCTCTATCTCGGTTCTATGTGTATATGGGCATTGAATGTTTGCCCTATATGTATATAATGTGATCCGCCCTAAGTCCCCTTCAGGGTGAGAAGGGCAGAATATAAATACTGTAAATAAATAAATAATCTGGATTTTCTATGGCAGTGTAAAATATGTTGTGTTGTTGTTTCGGGCTTGTCCCTGTTGTGAGCCGCCCCGAGTCCCTTCAGGGAGATGGGGCGGGATATAAAAATAAAGTTTATTATTTATTATTATTAGTGTAGAAGGGGCCCAAGAGAGGGTTTTTTAAATTTTTATTTATAAATCACTTTTCTCCCATCATGGAACCCAAAGCAGCTTGAGCAGTACTCTTTCCAAAGTCAGCATGCCACCACATAAAAAGAACTCCCACTGTTAAGTGCTCACAGAGAATAGAGATCAACATTTTAAAACAAGGGCAGACTTCTGGTCACAAGGATTTCAGATAAGGATACTTGGCTTTTAGTGAGGGAGCAGACATGAGAAACTCTTATTACACACACGCATTCAGTATTGGATGCACATGGGTGGTACGTACTTGTATCACTGACTTGCAATATATGTGTTGCGTCTTAATGTGTCAGGATAGGAGAAAAGGAACAAGCATGAAATTTAGGGATCTATAATAAAAGTTACTATGTCACTTTCTAAGAGTAGGCAAAACTTCACTCTGCCATCAGGTGAAAAATCATTTGTTGGACAATTGGGTGAAAGACCAAGGATAATGGGCAAGTGGACATAAAGAGACAATTATACTTCTATTACAAATCACACTTTAAAATTGGGGTGGTATCAAGGAAGGGAGGAAACAGATTTCAAATAAGTATTTGTTCCTATTCAGATATTACAGCTCAACGAAATAAAGACTGTGAAGTAGAAGCTGTTGCTGTGAAGCATAGATTTTTGATTAATTGTAATGCACCTTTTAATCCCTACACTTCATTCCCATCATGCCACTCATTTGGCAAGACTTAAGGACTTCCAGTAGCTTTTGTGAGCTTTCAAGCTCTTTGAATCAGAAGACTTGACCTCTGGAAAGGTCTTACAGAAATCATGAGGGGATGAATACAAAAGAGGGGAAATGACTTCAAACAAATTTATCTAACCCTACTTACTCTCCTTGGTATTTACCTCACTCAAATCTTGGCATAAATGGGAAAAAAGTAAATTGAAGAAATACTTTTAAAATTAAATTTTTATATTCCTATGAAAAATAATATTCCTATTGAGATACTCCCATTTTGCATGAAATAAGTGTCATAGTTCTGCAACTCTTAAGAGGGGGAAATAATAAGTAAAACTAAAGTTAATTTTGTAATTAAGAGTTTTAATCAAGGTAAAATACACTTAATCTAACTCTACTGAGGTAGCACAGTAATAATTCCCAGGATTACTAGTCGGAATCCTTGAGCAGAGACTTGCAGAATTTGCTGGTCTTTCTATATAAATAAAAATGTAAATGTCCATTTGTTCATGACCTCATATCTCCCAAACTATTTCACCAATTGCTTTGAAATTTTGACACTTTGTAGCATTTGAACTACCAAGTGTTTTTATGTATTCACATACCTAATACTATACAGATGTCACACCTGTGACAGGTAAAAACATGCTTTGCTTCACAAACAGTGCCATCTGCTGGATGTCCAAACCACACATGCTATACTACATATGACTGTTAAGGTTCTAAAACTTTAATCTCCCGTGCTCGGCACTTGGCTTTCCTTAAAGCCATCTGTGCTTGTCGCTTGGCTCTCCTCCTTGCAGCCTCCATCTCAGATTCCCTCCACCCTGGCCCTGCCTCTGGGTGCAAGATATTTATCTTGCCAGCCTCCCTTCTTCCAAGAGAAGAGACCCCCCTGGCAGCGCTGCCACCTTGCCCAGCTGCAGCTCAGGGCAAAGCGAACCTCATCTGACTGAGCCACCATTTGGGCACCACAGCCTGGTCCCCCACACTGAGCCTGCCTGCCTGCTTCCCTCCAGAGCAAAACCAGGAGAATAAGAACAGAAAAAGGGTGGCGGGGCAGGTAGGGAAATTCAGGCTGGGGTGAGGGGCAGAGCATGGGTCCAGGGGAGGGAGGGAGGGAAGGAAGCAGACAAAGAGGTAGGCTCAGCCCAAGTCCTGGACCCCTATAGCCTTACACCCAGCCTGGCCTTGCCCGGCACTGCCTCACACCTGCACCTCCTGCCTCCCTTTGGAGCAGAACTGGGAGAAGAAGAGCAGGAAAAGGGCAGCGGGGCATGTTGGGAAATTGGGAATAAGACACAGATTGCTTCTCACATGGACAATTATATGTTGTGTGTTCTACAGACAGCAAACCAGACAATCTCTATATCTGCACAGACAATGGATCAACAAAAAAGTGTATATCCACAAGCATTATGAAATTACATATATTAGAAACCAGATCTTTCTCTTTTCTTTCTTTTCCATTTAATCAGACTGGGCCACAGCAACACATGGCTGGGTACAGCTATTTGGGAATAAAATTGTGAAGAGGTGTGTGTGTGTGTGTTTGTGTGTGGTCACCCATTTGAGTTACAAAAACCCCATACATTTCATAGGATTTTTCAGTCAAGGAATACTTATACCGATATCTTGCCAGTTCCTTGGTTAATTGTCAACAAATTGAAGACCTCTAAAAACCCATTTATTCCTGCTAATTGCTTCTAAAGCCCAAGAAATAATAACACGAGTAGCTTCAATCAAGAATGTAAGACTATGAAAAGAGAATTAATCAGTTTATAAGAAGAATCTATATTAGAGCTTGACCAAGTATAATCCGCTACAAAGTACTACTGGATTGAAAAAGGGCTACATTTATAAGAAAAATAGAGCTAGATCTTATCCTTCTATTTCTATGTGTTTTATTTCTCCAAATGTCTACCTCCTGTGTTTGGGAATTGACCTCCTCCTCCAAGATATCCATATTCAGTAGTTTTAAGTAGGCATTGGAAGAGAACTTTGCGTTTCCCTTTCAAAAGTCCCTCAGTAAACATCCATACAAAATATTCTTGTTGCCCTTCCTTTTTTTTTTTTTTTTTTTTTTTTACCAAAATCCAGGAATCAGGTCTGCAGCAATTTAAAAAGTTAGTGAGGGCTAGCTTCTTCTCCAACCAAGTATCTGATTCATTTTCTCTCAACAGATGCCTGAGATTGTACACTCAGGTAAAGAACATGATCACAGAAACACATCACCACACAGCTCACACAAATAATCAGCTTTAATCCATCAGAAATACATTCCGCAAAGCATAACAGAACAACAAAATGATTAGGAGCATACAAGGAAGCAAGTCTGCCTCTAGTTCACAGAAACAGTCTTACCCTAACAGATACAAGAGGCTTAACCCGACAAACTATCCCAAAAGACTCTCCAGGGCTGAATATGTTTAACCCAACAGACATAAACCCACATTATGTTGTCTCTTCCATTACACCCATACAAAACATCCCCAATGGCCTCCCCTAATAGCCAGTCTCCTGTTCACCAAGCTCTAAGGACTGGGGCTGACTAAATAACGCTCAGGGTGATGTTCTGACTTGCTGCAACAAATCAAAGTCTTTACCCTAGTGATTTCAGAATAGCAACACAAAAATGTGGGTGTTTTCAGAGACATTATTCCCATGAATTGAAAGTCAGGAAGTCTTTTATCTTCCCCTTAACCTTTTTTCAACTTCCTCCTCCCACAGTTCTGCATTATATGAGGTCTGGAGGTGGATTTACCTTTTATTATCTGTCTTAGGATCTCTTTCACACACAAATGTATCCTTAATAAGAAACTGTATTTCAAAAGAAAAATCTAGGCCAGATAAGCCTGTGGCACTTGAATAGACTTTAGAAAGACCAGGAGAATGAATAAGGCTGCTTCACACACAGTAACACAATAATTAGCATTGATAACATTCCAGCTGAGAAGACATGTTCGGATGGTCAAGACACCATTGTCATTATTTGAATAGCCACCTCAAAATGTGATTGACCAGATACAAGTTTGTCTTGCAACCTTAGTTTAAATCAAGCAATTGGTGTCAAAGGATATATGGTTTAAAAGAAAAACTGGAATCTTGAAAAAGAAATGAAAGTTGTACAATCCTAGTGTTTGTTATGGCTTGTTTTGATAACAGAAAACCATTGTTTCTTTTAAAAATATAATTTTTATTGAAGAAGTAAAATAGTGTTTTTTTCTATATTAAAAGCAGGGAAAGGGAAAAAGAGTTGGGTGTACTCCAAAGGTGGAGTAGTAAAAGTAAAAAAAAGTGAAAAAAGATGAGAAAAGGTGTGAAAGGTAGCAGGTAAAGAAAAAAAAGGGAAAAATAAAAATAAAAAAGTAGAATTTACTTCCAATCTTCTCTGTGGATTTTCTATTGTCATGTTTTCTCATTATTGCTTTGCAGCTATCCCCCTTCATATCTCTTCCTGTGGGGAACATATTTGGTTTCATTAAGTAATCTCTTCTGTCCAATTCATTTTTTCTTGTTTCATAGGGTATATCCATGCTGACCAGTCCATTGCTATTTCTTTCTGCATGCCTTGAGTAATTTCTTGAGTTATTTGTCCATTTTCATTATATCTGTCACTTTCAATATCCATTGGTCCATGGTTGTCAATTCTTTTGATTTTTTTTTTTTGCTGTTGACATCAATTTCCTTTAGTTTTTGAGATTTATCTTTTTCCATATCCTGCTTCAGTTTCTTATGGAACTCTTTGGCTTTATCTTCTGTGGTCAGGCCAAAGTGTGCTATCTCATCTCGTGGGACTTTGTTCCATTCTAATAATAGTAATAACAATAACAATAACCACCACAACAACACTTTATTTATATTCCACCCTATCTCCCCAAAGGGACTCAGAACGGATCACAGCACACATACACAGCAAACATTCAATGCCGTTTGGACAGACAGGACAGAACAGAACAGCATTCAATGCCATTGTCAGACATATCACAGATCACATATACAGACAGACAGACAAGTAGAGGCCATTAACATTCTCCAACTTCCGGCTTCATGGGGGTATGCTCAATTCCAACCACAGGGGGAGCTGCCACTTCATCATCTACTGTGACAGCAAGTCCCTTTTGATGGTAGTACTTCCTCAAGTTCTGCATGCCACTGGCAGTTTGTGGTGTCATAAATTAAGTTAAATTAGCCTCCCCGTATTAAGTGGTACCTAGAATTCTCTAATCACAGACACAGCTGTTTTCGAGCTGCTCAGATGGACAGCAAACTAGGGTTATTAATGGTAGGGAGCTCATTCCCAACCCGGGCTTCGAATCAACAACCTCTCGGTCAGTGATGATTTATTGCTGCTGGCTTCTAACCAGCTGGGTTTTTAGCTTTTTATTCAATTCTTCCAATTTATCTAATTTTATTTCAATTTTTGTGTTCTTTTTCCATTTTCTGTTTTTCTTGTTGAAGCGTGGTCATCTCATTTTTTATATCTTGTTGAGGCATGGTCATCTCATTTTTATAACAATAGTTGCAGCGTGGTCATCTAATTTTTATAACCATTGTTTTTTTTTATGTCGAAACTAAGTCTCGGCATCAATCTGCTAGTCCGCTTGATCTTCGTTTAAAGTAAATGAGAGAAAGAGAGAGGGGGGGGGGTGGAGAATGAGAATATATAGATGGACTACATAACAAGAATTGTGGTTTTATCATAAATGAAACAGATGGAAATATAAAATCCCTTACAATTATAAATATACCCATAAATAAAACAGATGGAATGTACTTCCATCACATCTAGTGCATCTATGTCGATCATTGTCAGTTTCAACACACAATGCTGCTAAGGCTCACCTTACTATCTCTGTGATGGAATTATAACATTCATGGCATCTTGCTTACAGTAGCCTCCTGCTGACGAACCTGTTGACATTTCAACTACTCCAATATGGGAGGTTGAGGTTAATAAACAGGGCTTAAAATGTTAAGAGCTTTATTAGAAATGTCAGACTCTTCCAGGCAGAAGGAAAAAGTGAGAATATAAGTGTAATTTTCTATGTAATTTTCTTGGGCCTGTATTCTTTTGAATAATTCAGGAGAGCACTCTCAAAATGAGACTAACTTATAATGAATTTTACCATGCTGACATGTCCCTGAAAAGTAAATTTAACACAATATTAAATTGTTAATAATATTGGTACCAGTCTGTATGCAAAGAAAGGGCTGCCTGCTTCATTGGAACAACCAAGATAATGATGTATCATTGTTACTGTACACAGTCACAATTGTAAAAAGATCTAGGAATGACCAGATATGCATTGAAGCATCTTAAACAAATCCCACCCACTGTATTTCTGTCACATATACCCACAGAGGTTGGGACTGTGTTGCTTATTCCAAGCTAGGGGAGATCCATCTTAACTGAATGTCAACACAAGGGAAACTCTTATTGGTTCAGTGTGGCTAGTTAGTTAGTTAGTTAAGATTAACAGAGATCTTATTTATGAGGGGATCAGTAAGTTACCTTACCCACATCTTCTCCAAGGAAATCAAGTTCATCTGTAATCTCACCATATAACCTACACGAGGAAAGCTTTATGGGTTTAGATATCCCCAGGCTTCAGCTTCAGCTTCAGCTTCAGCTTTAGTTTGTTGTTATTCCTGTTAGGCACCTTCATGTCTGTTCTGATATACAGCAACCTTATCATGGGTTTTTCTTGGCAAGATTTATTCAGAGGCAGTTTGTCATTGCCTTCCTCTAAGGCTGAAAGATTGTGAGTTGCCCAAGGAAACACAGTGGCTTTTCATGTCTGAGCTGGGATTATAACTTATTCTTCCAGAGTGCTGGCCCAGCACTCAGACAGCTATTTAATTTACTGGTTGATAGATAATTTAAACATATGTATTGTGAGAATCTATATCCCTTTATTTAGCATTCTCAGCTTTGGTCATCAAGTGAGTTTATTTTGTTTTGAGGGCATTAATGAAGATGTAAAATCAGTTTCCTTTATCTGAATAGAGAGGATCAGCCAGTACATCCAGAAATTCAAAGAAAGTGTAGTGTGATACACTGCAAAGTCAAAGCAGGGGTTTGTGATTAATTGGAATGTGAATGAGTTCTGGATCTGTTGGAACCAGTCTTTTCTTTTAATCTCCCCTCTATGAGTTTTCTCTGCAATATGAACAATGCTTACATTTATAGTCCATGTTAAATCATCACAGATCCTCAGCACTGAATTAGAGGTCTGCAGGAACTTTTGGATATTGTTGTCATAGTGCTATTAAAGGGAACTGTGGTATAAAACTTTACAATTTGGTAAAATAATATCAGGTAAATTTGCGGATAAAGTGTATATGAAGTAAACAAACAAATACAAATTATTCTTTAAATTGTTATTTTGTAAAATCTTCCCTACAAGCCCTATATCCACAGATTTACAAGTGGGGAACAACCAATGGTGTTGCTTTAGGATCTGATGAAGGCCAAACTATTGCTATTTTTTTTTAATCTGAAGTAACCTGAAGTAGCTGTGTTTTTTAAAGCATCTTTTTTAAAGTTTAAAAAGGTATGGGGAGTCTGCACGTTGTGTCAAAGGAGAATTGATATCTCTTCATACAAGCCTGTCTGAGTCTTACAATCTTTTGGGGCAGGGCTTTCTTTCTGCCCCACGACTTTGGCAACCCCATCTGGTGAATACATTGGAGAGGGCCTTCACGGTGGCTGCTTCCCAGCTGTGGACTTCCCTTTTCTGGGTTGGCATCCTCACCGTTCTCTTGTTTGATGGTGCTATTCAAACAAGTTTTTAAATTTGTTGTGGTAGAATGATAATTTAATAGGGTGTGTTCAGAGCCGGCCCTAGGTATTTTTCAAGTGTAGGCGAACAGAATTTTGGTACCCCCCCCCCCAAACCAATCACTGAAAAATAAAAGCGTTGGATAAGCAAAAATGTTGGATAATAAGGAGGGATTAAGGAAAAGCCTATTAAACATCAAATTACATTAATATTTTACAAATTAAGCACCAAAACATCATGTTTTACAACAAATCAACAGAAAAAGCAGTCTCGACTGCGCTCCTGTATGTTTTGCGCCCCAAGCGACCGCTTAATTCGCCTCATTGTTGGACCGGCTCTGGGTGTGTTATTATTTTATTGTTATTATGCTATTAATGTCTTCCTAAGTATTGTAAATTTCCTCATTTGTCTCTTTAATGGTTTAAAACATTTTGTATTATATTCTGTTTTAATCATATAGCTTGTTTTAACTTATTGTAAAAATTCAGATCCTATCATTCTGATGGTACAGTCTTCTACAGATTGACTCAGAAGTATACTTATTAAGTCAGTTGGCACATTCCTCCAGGAAAAGGTATACAGAACTGTAGCACTAGATCCTGTTGTTGCTGTGTGCCTTCAAGTCATTTATGACCTAAGGTGAACCGATCAGAAGTCTTTCTTGGTAAGATTTATTCAGACAGGGTTAGCCATTGTCTTCCTCGAAGGCTGTGAGAGTGTGACTAATCTCTGGGCTACCCGATGGGTTTCATGGCTGAGGGGATTCAAACCCAGGACTCCAGAATTGCAACCCAACCCTTCCCTCAAAAAACCTCACAAAAACTCAGAATTGTAGCTATTTCTTTTGTTGCATTTCTTTCTAAAATTCAATTCTTTGCTGGGAGTGTGTGAGTGCAGCCTGGTAATGTCAAATCTTTGATTTGATTTGTTTGGGACCAGATGTCAACAAATTGGAATTTAACATTGTTGAAGCAGATGACATTGTAGGAAGCATAAAAGACTTTCATTGCCAATAACAATCAGAAGAAACCATTTACATCTTGTTGCCCAAATATTGTATCCTTTGTAATTTAGGGGCATTATAAGAATATCTGAAAAGCAATCAGCCCGTCTTTTTATTTCTTCCCAAGAAATAATAATAAGCTAATGTGCTTTTGTTGTTTGTAGCATAACCTCCCAAGCCTTAACAACTGCATTTGGAATGTCAATCAAATATCATATGCCACTTGCTTTATGAAAACAGATGCATTTTCTCAAAAGGAAAAAAAAACATCAGAATAGAACTACTGTATGTTTGTTGCACTGAAGAACAGCAAGTTTCCACATCAATGTACTTAATTTTGAGATGCAGGGTTTATTTTTGCATTTTTCTTCAACCTTTTACACAACCTATATTTAGAGTAGCCAAGAATGCTATTGTGCTTCTTGACCACAAAAGCAGATATACAGCATGCAGATCATCTGGAAAACCATGTCCAGTTTGGGGCAATGTAGTTCAAGCAAGAATTTACCAAACTCAAATGTGTCCAGAAGAGATTGACCAAAGGATATCCCACCTTTTCCCCAGCTCCAGATTCAAAATTGCTTATATCTGTTAAAAGAAATATGACTAAAAAAATCTCTAGATAGAAACATTTAAAATGTGATTAAAGTAGCAATAAAATTCAAATGAGTCAAAAGCACTACTATTAAAAACTAAAGAACAGAGTATATAATCCATCATGTAAAGGTTATTTCTTTGAGCAATCATAGCAACCCCCCCCCCCCAAGAAATATATTCACTTGTCTTTGAAAAATAACAAGAAAGGAATCAATCTAACCTCTCTTGGATAGACAACATCAGTTCTAATTTCTGATAGAGAACATATGCCATCCAGTAGCCACCATCTGCTCGCCCACAAAAAACCATATTTAATAATCTAGAGCTGATGTGGTCTATCTAATGCAATGGTGAGCTCTGTGGAAAGGAGCAGAAATAAAATAAATAAAATAAATAAAGAGGAAGGAGGTTTGTGGACCAGATTTTCGTTCTCACAGCCCACAGCTGAGACATGACTCACAGGTTGGGAACCACTGGGTTAAAGATTTCCAGAGATGCACCCTTATTGGGAGTGGCACCCCAACTTTGGAATGCCTCCCCAGGGGAAATTAGAGCAGTGCCCTCTCTGTTAGAGTTTAGGAGGAGCCTGAAAACCTATCTTTCTAAGGAAGTCAACTCAGGACTTGCAAAGCTTAGGAAGAACCTCGACTGTATGATGTATTTATGGGTGGTTTTAAAGTATCCATATTTTATTATAGTTTAATGTATGTTTTAGGATGTGTGACAGCAACTACTAATATTTGATTTTAAATGTTTTAACTTTTATTACGCATGTTTTATCTTCTGTAAGCCACCTTGAGCCCTTAAGTGGGGAAAGGTGGGGCATAAATTTTGTAAATAAATAATAAGATTGAGGGATAGCATATTGACCGTTTTGTTTTTTGAAAAAAATGGGGGGAAGTCATGTAGAAGATGGTGCAACCTTGCTTTTTGCTGCATTTGACACTAGAATAAAACTCCATTAATTCCAGCTAAACATTAGAAAGCATTTTCAAATGACAGATAGTAATTCCCTATTTTGAACAAAGGGGGGAGGATGTGACTTCAAATAACTGAGTCCATCCCTGGGAACCTGGAGAAGTAGACTGGCTACTTTTCCTCAGCATTTTTTTAAAAAACGCTAGAAACTTGAAAGCCACAAAAATCACATTAGCTTACTTTTCATTATTCTTCTGTGGGACTAAACATTAGTTTTTGGAGGCATCTCCCTCTTAAAATCTGGGAGAAATGGGAAAAGAAGGATTTTGTTCAAGAGAAGGAATCAAAATATAATAAAAAAATCATATAACAATTTTGCATTGTAAACAATAATGAGTAACTAGTTTTGTAACAAATCATATAATGAATGCCTTTCAAGAAACAACTTTCCAAACTGTTCACCAGCTGGCCCGGAAGAAGTGGTGCCTCAAAGCACCATCTGTTCAATGATTATTCTGCAAACATGGGAGGTATCAATGATCTGGCTATTTGATCAGCCTGTTTAAAGACCTTGTTTCTACTCACAGAATATAAAACTCAGCATGGATCACACAAGTATAAAATCATCACAGGTTTCTTTCTCCTTCTTCCACATACATCATCCCTAATAGCAAATGTCAGCTATTTAAAGAAGCTGATTTCCTTTGTCTGATAATCTCCAGAGATGTTGGGTTACAACACTCAATATCACCCGTTGGGTTATGGAGTTGTAGTGCAACACACTAGAAGCTAGAGGAGCCTTGGTTTTCAATTCACAGAAATTTTTATCCCCTGATCCTTTGAGTGAGATTTGTGTGAAATAAGCTTCAGTTTGGTAGAAATTAGAGCAGACCAATAAGAATAGACCTCTTTATCACTAGGCCCAGAAAGAAACATTGGCAGAATTATACATTTTCTAAAATATTTGCACCTGTAATATTCGGTACATATATAACTGAATCTCCATATACATGGGTTCTCCATCCACATATTCAACTAATCACAGTTCAAAGACATTCTAGAAAAAAACCCAAAAGTTAATTTTGCCATGCACTGAGCACTTTACTTCATGCTGTGTCTGGCAATCAATTGCATTATTTTCCATTTTATTATGTGATTGTATATAATGGGACTTGAGCATGTACAGATTTTGGTGACCACAGTAAGTCCTGGAACCAAACAGCAGTGGATACTGAGGATCTACTGTATATTTCATGTTTTTGCACAGAGAAAATGTAATGTTTGGGGTTATGATATTTAAATGTACAAGACTTATTCTGATGGTTAAATAGCAGTTCAGATAAACTCATGCAAGGTGAGGTCATCAATAGGTACTAGTTAAAGTTTTGCCTTGGATTTAACACATCATGTCACTACTTTCCCTCCTGTCAGGAAACAGTTGGGAAACATTTCTTTACAGATGCAAATAATCTGTTAATGACCTGCTTGTATAAAAGAAATGCCTTCCAACACTATAATGCCAAGTTTTTATTTTTGTTTGTGGTTTTTTAATACATTATAATTGTATTCTCATTTCATTCCTGACACGATAAATATTTATTAAATATTTGTTTAATATCATATGTATCATATTTTCTCTCATAGCTTTGTCTCAAATCTTTGTTTCTTTTGACATTAAAATGGATGTATTTTCAAGATGTCCATAATCTAGAGAGCTTAAGAAGAGCAGTTTTGTATTCCATTTAGAAGTGAGTCGAGAATCAAGAAAGCTCATGTTAATTGTGTTACATCTCAATTCAACATTTTTTTCTTAAGATCTAGGAAGTTCCTGAAATAAGCCAAATGAGACAAGTAATCTTCCTTAAGCTCTCTGTTATTTTCACATTTGGGGGCATGGCGTGGCACAATCATGCTGGCGAAATGATCTTCCACAGTTAAACCTTATTATAGCTAATTGGAACTATTCTATTGTCTGTCCCAGGATCTATCTATCCCAAGCTATTTAGTCCTATAGGTGAAAAAGCAGTGGGGGAATGCAATTTTGAGCTGAAAATCAATGGAAAGGGAAGGGGTCAGTCAGCCCCACCCTGCCACTCTTCCTCTGCTCTGTCTTGCAACCAGCCTAGGCTGATGTGCCTGATTAACAAGAGAGAGAAAGCAAATTTTCATGGAAGTCCTTATTTGAAGCATACTGCTCTTCCTTTCAAGATAAAATCTACAGGAAATATAATCAGAAGTCTTGGATTCCCTTGTTATACAGGTGGAGTATCCCTTATCCAAAATTTTTGGAACCATAAGTGTTTTGGAGTTTGAATGTTTTCAGATATTGAAATGCATTCATCATGATATCGTGGAGATGGGAGCCAAGTCTAGAGATTATATTCATTTATATTTCATATATACATTATACACATAGTCTGGAGGTAATTTGATACCCAATATATTAATAATTGTGTGCATGAAACTGTTTTATGCACAAAATTATTAAAATAGTGGGTTCAGAAAATGCACATTGAACCATCAGACAGCAAAGTTTTCACTATCTCAGCCACAATTGGGGACAATTTTGGATTTTGGAAGTTTGGGGATTTTGAAATTCCATATAAAGGATGCCCAACCTATATTTCCATTAGCTCTAATCGTTGCATTTTTCATTTTTTTTCATTCAAGATGTTCCATGCCATCCTGGAGTCTTGGAATCATCATTTCCATTAGTCCCCCACTTGATCTGATTGCTGATTGCAGAAGTTGGAAGCAGTTCATATAACTTCCTTTGATATAATTTAATGGAAACCAGCAACTCATCTACTTGATGGAAGAAATGCACTTGCAAAGGGCAATTCGAATCTTGGCTACTTGAACTACAGAGGGCTGAATACACAATTATACGTCAAAGAGGCTATTAAACAACTTCTGGCCAACGAAATAACAGAGTATATACATCATTAATCAGTCCTCAGAAAAGGTATTTTTGGACACTTGTTGTAGCTGCTGTGTGCCTTCAAAATCATTTCCATCATATGACAGTACTAAGACAAACCTATCATAGGAAACATTTGTTCAGAAGAGGTTTGCCATTGCCTCCCTCTGAGGCTAGAGAGTGTGACATGCACAAGGCCTCTCAGTAGGCTTCATGGCCAAGTGGGACTTTGAACCATAGTTCATCGGTTCTCAACCTGGGGTACCCAGATGTTTTTGGCCTTCAACTCCCAGAAATCCTAACAGCTGGTAAACTGGCTGGGATTTCTGGGAGTTGAAGGCCAAAAACATCTGGAGACCCCAGGCTGAGAACCACTACTGTAGTCCAACACTCAAATTATTACCACATTGGCTTTTCAGACACAAATCCCAGAATTATTTAGCAATATAGCCATGCCATATCATGTGAATTGTATCATATTAGCCATGATTCTGTGCTTGGAGTGTATAGCGTTAGTCTGCACATGTTGAATTACAAGTTGATTGTGCTAATAAACTCTTACGTTAAATAGCAATTCAGTTAAATATACAATCAAATACACAAGGACACCGCATGAGGAACTCTGCACCTGTGATTTTGAACCAAATATTAACATTTCACATTAGACACATGTGTCCAACTGATTCTGTGGGAAAATATACATAAAAGTAAACTGTTAGTAGGATTCTATCCTAGACATAGACACACCTCAAAACCAGCCTCCCTCCTCTGTGTGTGTGTTTGTGAGTGTGTGTGTAAAAGAATAAAATGATGTGCCTTGTTAGATCCGGATGTAGTTTTGAGTAATAATTACTTAACCCTTTCACCATTCACCATATTACTTTCTGCCCCTTTTTTTCTCGGCACTTATTAGACATGACGAGGGTGAAAGGAAGGAAATGTAATATACAGAAGCAAAAAATAAGAGATAGGAAGAAATTGGAAAAATCTGTTCTTTTTCCTTTAGAAGTAAAGGTTACATATGATTAGAATTATTCTTCATGTTTCAAAACCACTTAAAATACCTGGATCATTTTATTCTTTCCAAGCTTTAATCTTCAAACGGAATCTAAAAATTGCCCAACTGCTTTTTATCCACCATCTCATACAACAATGAGAATGAAGTAATAATTCTGCTTCACTTTTCTGTCCTATATCCACTATTGCTATAATTATCTTATTAGAGCCTTAACAAAAGTGTATTGTTGCCAGCTCTGGAGAAGAAATATTTTATGTCCATTTACCACCTACTTTTTTTTTTAACTTCATGTGCAATCTGTTCCTAACTTGACACTATTTATCACTTATTGAAATAGAGTCCTAAATCAGTTGGGAAGTGAATCATTTTCTATCTCTTCATCATTCTATGAAAATATTACTCTGAAAACACATACTACTACTGAAGTTTTCATAACTGCTAAAAGTATTTCTTTTGGCATGATGTACTACCATTCATTCTGGTGCTGAATTTGGCTTAAATCCTAGAATCAATGGAATTTAGTTCTGTGTTGACTCACCAACACAGAACTAAACCGCTTTGAATGCGATTTCCTGCTTCTTGGCAGGGGGTTGGACTGGATGGCACATGAGGTCTCTTTCAACTCTACTATTCTATGATTCTATGATTCTATGACCATCAAATAATTGATTGAATGGGTCTAAGTTTGTTAGAACTAACCAACAGAATTGCTGCCGTGATTACAATTGCTTAGTGTATCAGTACAGTGAGATATTCCTGGTTAGAAAGCTGCATTCAGTCTATAGAAACATGTTTGAAATCTCAGATACCAGGTATAGAAATCATGCATCCCATCAGATGTTGCTGGACAGCAACTCCTAGCCACCCTACCCAATGAAGAGAAATACAAGGAGCTGAACTACAGGAACATCTTTAGGGCAAAATAATTTCCTACTATACCCACTTGTTGTTCTTGTTAACTGCCATCTACCTGACTTTGACATGGCAGCCGCATGAATGAGAGACCTGCAAATCATATCCTCAACAGCCATGCTCAGATCTTGCAAACTCAGTGCTGTGGCTTACTAGCTTGAGTCTATCCATTTGGAATGTATTCTTCCTTTTTTCCTGTTGCCTTCTATCTTATCAATCGTTATTAATTTTTCTAGTGAGCTATACCTTATGATATGACAAAATATGAGAGGACAAAATATGACAGCTTCTGTTCAGCAAGCATGACTTCTAGAGCTAGATCAGGCTTGATTGTTCTAGGACCCACTTATTGCTCTTTCTATTAGTCCATGATATGTGCAGAACACTTCTCTACACCAAATCTCAAATGAGTTGACTCTTTTCCTAACTGCTTTTTTTTCATACAGACATTCGTATCATCATAGGCAATCACTTATGGCTAAGTATGATTGTCTTCCAAAGGAAGAGTCTTGGTGGTAGGTCAGAAAAGACTTATTTTGGATCTTCATGATCCACATTGAGGATATACATTTCCAGGTGGAAGGTGATCTCAAAAAAGGTTTGCTTGATGCACCTTTCTTCCCTTCCTCTTGGCACATTTCTTCCTTTCACCCTGTATTCATGTCTCTTCAAAATCCAGAGCACTACAAGTAACAGCTGACCTCCAGTTACCATGCTTGAGTGCCAGAGCTTCCCAGGCCCCTTCCACACTGCCACATAAAATCAAATTTATCTGCTCTAAACTGGATTATATGGCAGTGTAGACTTATATAATCCAAATCAGACAATGTGGATTATCTGATTTGATATTCTGAATCAAATGGCAGTGTTGAAAGGCGTTCTTGGTGTTTATTCCACATTTTTCAGGTTAGCTCATCTTTAAATCTCTTTTGCTGTCCACTGACATTCCATTTTCCATTCTTGAGCTGAGAATAAATAATTGTTTTGGGAGATCAGACTTTCGGACAACATGGCCAGTCTGGGAACTACAATAGCATGGAGCAGCCTGACTTTAGTGTTCAATAATATATCTTTACCTTTATGGATCTTGTGTATTTCCTTCATATTTACATACATACCTCATATGCTCTCAAGACCTCTCCCTTTTCTGATATCATATTATCATTTTTTCTTAACAATGACTGAGTCAATATATTAAAAAAATCCTGAACAATTTCCATGTATTAATTGTCTACTTCATTTTATTTTTGTTTAATTTATTTTTGTTTCATCTTTCTCCCAAGTCTCCCAAGGACTTAGGACCATTGATGGAAGTAATGTGCTGCCATTATTTTTATTTTGTTAATGTTCAGCTGTAAACCTGCCTTTGCACTTTCTTCCTTTACTTTCTTTAGTAATTATTCCAAATATTTGCTATTTTCTTCTCATATGTAATATCATATGCATATTTTTTGTTTGTTCATATTCCTTTCTCCAATTTTCACACCTCCTTCCTTTGAATCTAATCTTCCTTTACATATGATATTTTCGGCATACAGGTTAAATAAAATGTTGATAAGATGCAGCCTTGATGGATGCCTTTGACAACTGGAAACCATTCTGCTTCTTCATATTCTGTCCTAACAGCCTCTCCCCTTGAGTATAGGTCTGGACAATTAAATGTTGTGGCACACCCATTTATTTAACAACAATCCATAGTTTTTCTTAGGTTAAACTGTCAAAAACTTTACTATGATCTATAAATCTCCTGCTTATTTAGGATAATCAACATGAGAAGAAACATCAGAATTATATCTTACAAATTTGCATAAATTAGTTATATTATTTATTTGCTTTTAATAATAATAATAATAATAATAATAATAATAATAATAAAAATAACAACAACAACAACAACAACAACAACAACAACAACAACAACAACAACAATAATAATACAGAGGGACTTGGGGCAGCTTACATGGGGCCAAGCCCGGATAAAACAGCAACCCAAAATAAAATAACATCAAAAAACACAAACACAGGCATTAAAATTTAACACTCTGAACATAGTAAAAGTATAAAATAATAAACATAGTAAAACATTTGGCAACCAAGTAGAGGGGGTAAAAAAAGCTGAACAAAGTGAATATTGTAGCATGAGGTAGTTGATTAAGTGCTACTGTCAATGGGAGAGTAATTTGGGGTGGGGTGGACCCTGTGACTATAACAAACTGATAGGGCAAGATAAAGTGCAACAGATGAGGAAATGGTCATAGATACAAAGTCTATCATGGGGATGGGGAATTCACTCTCCAAAAGCTTGTTGGAAGAGCCAAGGTTTTAGGCTCTTCCTAAATGCTACCAGGATGGGGGCTTGCCTAATCTCCCTGGGGAGGGAATTCCAGAGCCGGGGGGCCACCACAGAGAAGGCCCTCTCCCTCGTCCCCACCAACCACGCTTGTGACGGAGGTGGAAGCGAGAGGAGGGCCTCCCCCGATGAACGAAGAGATCGTGCAGGTTCATAGGAGGAGTTATGGTCATGAAGGTAGGTGGGTCCCAAACCATTTAGAGCTTTATGCATTACAAGGGGGCCGGACCGTGGCGCAGTCTGGTGAGCAGCCTGCTGCAATAAATCACTCTGACCATGAGGTCATGAGTTCAAGGCCAGCCTGTGGCGGGTGAGCACCCATCAATTAAAAATTAAAAATAGCACCTGCTCATTACTGACCTAGCAACCCGAAAGATAGTTGCATCTATCAAGTAGGAAATAAGGTACCACTTATAAAGTGGGGAGGCAAATTTAACTAATTTATGACATTGGAATGAGGAAGTGCCGTCACAGTGGATGATGAAGCAGCTGATCTCCCCTTTGACCAGAATCGAACATCCACTCAGGAGAAGGTTAAATTGCCTCTGCGTCTGTCTCTGTCTCGGTTCTATGTGTATATGGGCATTGAATGTTTGCCCTATATGTATATAATGTGATTTGCCCCGAGTCCCCTTCGGGGTGAGAAGGGTGGAATATAAATACTGTAAATAAATAAATAAATAAAATAACCTAACAGTTTCAATAGGTATCTGTTTTTGACCCTATAAAGTTTTAAAATACTTTTCCACCATCTGTCTTGAGCTCTGATCTATTTTGGTAAGGGGTTGAGCTGGTGGTTAGACCTCTTTTTGTTGTCAGAAGTAGGGTCCCTGTCACAATTCCCCCTTTACACTGGATATTCCTTAGGTTGTCTATTTTCTTCCACATTTGTTAGTACATTCTATCATTTGACACAAGAGTTGCATAGCACACAAATGTATAGCTTTGTGTGTGGAAACTTAAACAATGTAATCCTGATATAGGACCTCAGACTTATTGTACTGAGTCTGTAGAATGCCTTGTGAAAGAATTAACTCATTTACAAATGTAATCTTAATTTTCAGCTCTTGTTGTTCAAACAAAGTATATGCAGTCATTGTGAAAAAATAGTCAGAGATATTGGACTGGACATTGGTTATCTTAGCACACAGCAATAAAGCTATTCCACATTGGATTTTTCTGGCCTTGGTTCACTCATAGGATTTTATAAATACCTGTGGGGATACATAAATTCATATACTTTCATTTCTTTCTAATTACAAGAATCCTTTAAAGAGACAAAGTATAACTGCTAAGTATTGTCTTTAACTACTGATGCTACAACAATCTATCTAGAAACTATCTTGAGGAGAGAGCCTCCTGTGGCACAATGGGTTATCGGCAGTCCGAATCTGGGGAGAGCGGGTTGAGCTCCCTCTGTCAGCTCCAGCTTCCAATGTGGGGACATGATAGATGCCTCCCACAGGATGGTAAAACATCAAACATCCGGGCATCCCCTGGGCAATGCCCTTGCAGACAATTCTCTCACTGCAGAAGTGACTTGCAATTTCTCAAGTCGCTCCTAACATAAAAAAAAAACTTGACTAGAAGCTTAGGAAGCTAGGGATGTTTAGCTTGAAGAAGAGACGATTGAGAGAGGACATGGTTGCTATATTTAAATATTAAAAAGGATGTAACATTAAGGAGGGGATGAGCTTGTTTTCTACTGTTGTGGTCTATACATGGAGCAATTTATTCAAATTGCAGGAAAAGAGATTACCATCAGGAATAACCTCCTGATGGTAAGAGCTGTTCGACAGTGGAATATGTTGCCTCAGAGTGTGATGAAGTCTCCTTCTTAGAAATTATAAAGCAACTAGCTGTGCCCGGCCACGCGTTGCTGTGGCGAAGAATGGTGGTCTGGGAAATAAAGTATTGAGGAATTGGTGGTAGTTAAGGTAAAGGGTAAACGTTTTCCTCGGACATTAAGCCCAGTCATGTATGATTCTGGGGGTTGGTGCTCATCTCCATTTCTAAGCCGAAGGGCCGTCGTTGTCCGTAGACTCCTCCAAGGTCATGTGGGATGACTACATGGAGCGGCGTTACCTTCCCACCGGAGCAGTACCTATTGATGCACTCACATTTACATGTTTTTGAACTTCTGGGTTGGCAGAAGCTGGGGCTAACAGTGGGGGCTCTGTCAGTTCCCCCAATTCAAACCTGCGGCCTTTTGGTCCAGAAGTTCAGCAGCTCAGCGCTTTAACATGCTGTGCCATCAGGGGACATTATTTCCTAAAGGTTGTGAATATGCAATATTTCTGATTGTTTTGTTTTTTTTGTCTGTTGGAGGCAAGTATGAATGCTGCAATTAGGAAAAATGATTAGGATGTAATGGCCTTGCAGATTTAAAGCCTAGCTGTTTCCTCCCTGAGTGATTTGTTTGTTGGGAGGTGTTAGCTGGCCCTGATTGTTTCCTGTCTGGAATTACCTTGTTTTCAGAGTGGTGTTGTTTGCGATATTGTATATGCTTCTACTGTCTGTGGCCCTGAGAAAACAGAGGATTGGCCAGACTTTGATGATGGGAATCCTTTGTTGGGAGGTGTTAGCTGGCCCTGATTGTTTTCTGTGTGGAATTCCCCTATTTTCAGAGTGTTGTTCTTTATTTAGTGTTCTGATTTTAGAGATTGTATTGTTCTGTTTTATTATACCACATTAATTTTTTTATATTCTGAGTTTAGTGTTTTTGAATACTTGGAGCCAGATTGTATTCATTTTCACGGTTGACCGCAACACAATAATAATAATAATAATAATAATAATAATAATAATAATAATAGTAATAATAGTAAGGATAGTAATGATAGTAATAATAAGGACTTTGATAATACATAGTGCTTCACTGCCTTCTCAGCTTCCTTTCTGGAAGAATCCTTTCTTGGGAGGCGTTAGCTGGCCCTGATGGTTTCCTTTGTGGAATTTCCAATTTCCTTGCTTTATTTACTTTCTTTATTTCTTTATTTCTTTATTACTGTCCTGGTTTTAGAGATTATATTGTTCTGCATTATTCTATCCTAGAAATTATTTCATATCAAAGTAGAATCTCACTTATCCAACATTCGCTTATACAATGTTCTGGATTATCCAACACAGTCTGCCTTTTCATAATCAATGTTTTTGTAGTCAGTGTTTCAAATTCATTGTGATATTTGACTGGTAAATTTGTAAATACAGTACAGTAGAGTCTCACTTATCCAACATAAGTGGGCTGGCAAAATGTTGGATAACCGAATATGTTGGATAATAAGGAGGCGTTAAGGAAAAGCCTATTAAATATCAAATTAGGTTATGATTTTACAAATGAAACACCAAAACATCATGTTAGACAACAAATTTGGCAGAAAAAGTAGTTCAATACGCAGTAATGCTATGTAGTAATTACTGTATTTATGAATTTAGCACCAAAATATCACGATATATTGAAAACATTGACTACAAAAATGCGTTGGATAATCCAGAACGTTGGATAAGCGAGACTCTACTGTAATTACTACATAGCATTACTGCGCATGGAACTACCTTTTCTGTCAAATTTGTTATATAATATGATGTTTTGGTGCTTAATTTGTATAACGATTACCTAATTTGATGTTTAATCAGCTTTTCCTGAATCCCTTCTTATTATCCAATATATTTACTTATCCTGCCGGCCTGTTTATGTTGGATAAGTGAGACTCTACTGTATATTTCTAATCTTATATTATCTGCTCAGAACTGGATTATATGAGGCCCTTTCTTCACAGTTGTATAAAATGCACACTGAAGTGGATTATATGGCAGTGTGGAGTCAAGATAATCCAGTGCAAAGCAGATAATATAAGATTATAAATGGGTTATATAGCTGTGTGGAAGGGCCTTGAGTCTACACTGCCATATAATCCAGTTCAAATCAGATAACCTGTGGAAGAAGTCTAAGTGAGGCCTACATCGGCCTGTCCCCTAACTGAAACCTGGCTGTCCCTTGGTTGCTAGGCAACGAAGTGGGCAGAGATTAGCCCTCTAAACTGGCAGCAATTGGATAAAAACAATTATTCCTCTCCCTCTAATTAGGACTTTATTTTTCTTTTCTTTTTGTTGTATCAACCTTGAGGCGTGGATGATGGGTTGTGTTGTCAAATTTCGAGGTTGGGGGGCCTGTAGTTTTGTTGTTTTGTCCACTGCCCTGATGCCATCACTCTTTTATATATATAGATGACTGGATTGCCATCTCTCAGGAGTGCTTTGACTGGGTGTTCCTACATGGCAGGGGGTTATGCTGGGTGGCCCTTGCAGCCTCTCCCAAATCTGTGATTCCATGATTCTCTGAGTGGCTCAACAAGTCACAATTTCTTTGCCTACTCCACACTACAGGGATGTTGTAACTTACAGGATTCATAAGGCACTGCAGTAATAATGGGGAAGAGGGAGGGGAAAGGAAGGGAAAGAAAGAGCTCTTCTCTCTAAGGTAAAGGTAAAGGTTTTCCCTTGACATTAAGTCTAGTTGTGTTCGACTCTGATGGTTGATGCTCATCTCTATTTCTAAGCCGAAGAGCTGACGATGTCTGTAGACACCTCCAAGATCATGTGGCTGGCATGACTGCATGGAGCGCTGGAGTGGTATTTATTGATCTCACATTTGCATGTTTTCAAACTGTAGATTGGCAGAATCTGGGACTAAGAGCAGGAGCTCACCCCGCTCACTGGATTCCAACTGCCAACCTTTCAGTCTGCAAGTTCAACAGCTCAGTGGTTTAATCCGTTGCGCCACCAGGGCCTCCCATGTACCATATACCGTGGAGGAATAGATCTCAGAAGAAGAAAAACATTATAAACATACAGAACCAGATTCTTGGTAAGGAACACATGGGACAAATCAAAACAAAGCTAGTGTTCTGTATCTGGTTTTGTCTGTGTGTGTGTGTGTGTGTGTGTGTGTGTGTCAGGAGCAACTTGAGAAACTGCAAGTCGCTTCTGGTGTGAAAGAATTGACTGTCTGCAAGGACGTTGTCCAGGGGATGTCCAGATTTGATGTTTTTTACCATCCTGTGGGATGCTTCTCTCATGTCCCCACATGGGGAACTGGAGCTGACAGGGGGAGCTCACCTGCTCTCCTATCAGTCAGCAGTTCTGCCAGCATAAGGGTTTAACCCAGTGGTTCTCAACCTGGGGTCCCAAGATGTTTGGCCAGTTTACCAGCTGTAAGGATTTCTGGGTGTTGAAGGCTAAAAACATGTAGGGACCCCAGGTTGAGAATCACTGGTTTAACCCATTGCACTGCCAGGGGCTCCTATCAGTATCTGGTAAAACCACAGAAGACTTACTGATGCCCTTAATTGCATAAAAACACAGCCCACATAATCTGTTTTGCTCTGTCAAAGTCTAATCCCATTCTGCTCTGGCATTTTGCTTCAGCACAAAGCACACCCGGAGCACTTCTTGCCAAGTAAATGTCAGTTTAACACTGTTCCCTCTCAATGAAAAACTCCTGTAGGGTTCCTGATAATCTAACCAGCATCATTTCTTCCAAGATACCTTTAGTCAAGCATGAATGCTGTTGCTATATGTAGGTTCTGCACCGAAATATCCCTTACTTCTCCTGAGTTAGTGACGTCAGATCCTTTCGCCTGTGTGAGTCAAAAGATCATCTATTTTGAAACCACAAGCTATTGGTAGCTTGAATGCTTAATTCAAACTGTATCCCTTAGTGCATGCCACTGAATTCATTAGAGGGCATCATCCATACAAACCGTCAATGCAACTGTCTTAAAATTATTAGTTCCACTTTAAAGGACTGAGTGTAAATATGCTCTTGTTTGGGATTTTTGTCAGTCATACAAACAAGATCAGATTGAAGCTAGAGATAGTCCTCTATCTTACACTTGTGAGGGTTTCTTGGCATTTCTTCTGAGAATTTGTTATTAACAAAGGATTTTATCGTGCTTCTCATCCTGGTTGCATTAATTCACCATGCAGAGCCCTGCTATAAAAATACAAGCAATCTACATTTTGCAAAGCTTAATTTAAATTTGCATGCCTTCTGAGTACTTGTGGAGCTGAGATCATATTTTCAAAAAAAAGAAAAAGAAAAAAGGATGAATTAAATTTATTACAAAGATTGAAGTGCACTCATCATTAGATTGGACATGTCAAGAAAAATGTTTTTCTTGGAAAATAAGCTCAGTACTACTTTTTAAAGCAGTATACTAAGTATGGGTTGAGCGATGAGTCGGGTACAAAACAAAGTAATAATATAGAACCATTTCAGCCATGACAAATGGTGTGTAGATTTAAAATCATATTAAAATGACAGTAATTAAGAACAGAAAAAGAAAATGACAAGCTGTAGATGTGTTCCTTGCTGTGGATAATTAATATTTATTTTATCTCCTTTTTGTGTAAAAAAGTTAAAATGAAAAAGACTTTTTAAATCTACTTAATTTTTTTCTTGTCTCTTAATCTTACATTTAAATTAAAGCTATTTTAATACATTCAGTTCTTTTATCCCACACCATGTCGTTCCTCTTATCTTTTATGGTCCATAAAAATGCATAGGCTATAGGCCATAAATAAAAGGGATGATTCAGTCATACTGTGACATTGGTGCTCAGATATTTTTAAATACATATACATAGCAAATTAGAAGAAAGCCATTGAAGAAATAAATGTTCCATATGCTCCCGCTTGGTACTCAGGGGAGAGTCTTAAAGCTGATGTGCTGCCTGTGCTAGAAAATGTAACACAAATATTCTGATGATGTTTACCTTGTTCCAAAGGAGTTGTAGATAAAGGCAAACTGTTTGTTGTCATTCTATATATTAATTTCTAGACCAATTCACTGCACATTTTATCCTAGATCCAATCTGCAAATATATTACAAATGAGTTGACAGGCAATTGAGTGGACTAGCACACTGCTTCTTAAATGGTGGGTGCCAAACCCAATTTGTCTCAATGTTGGGGTCATGAATAATCAGACAAAGTTTTTCTGAACATCATCTAGTGCAGTGGTTCTCAACCTGTGGGTCCCCAGATGTTTTGGCCTTCAACTCTCAGAAATCCTAACAGCTGGTAAACTGGCTGGGATTTCTGTGAATTGTAGGCCAAAACACCTGGGGACCCACACTGCTCTAGTGGCTGCTGTAGGCATTTAAACAAATCTGTTGTGCAATGTTTACAGTGGTCTTTGCAGAAGATGCTTCAGATGTACTTTATTAGAAGGAAAATTAGTTTGTTTAGCAAGCTTTGCAAATACTGATTATTTTTATCAATAGGTGTTTTATACTTACTGTATATAGCTACTCAAGGCCATGTAAAAATTTATCAGATCAAAGGGGGTTGTAAGTGGAAAGATTTCAGAAGTCCTGGACTAGACAGGTGTGTACGAATGTGTGAGAATGGTGTACATTGCTGGTTTTGAAGGCTTTTGAAGATTTGCCCACGTAACAACATTTTTATCCCAGAACAAAACTGTTAAAACAAGGATAATCCTGAATCATGGAATCATAGAATTATAGTGTTGGAAGAGACCTCGTGAGCCATCCAGTCCAACCTCCTGCCAAAAAGCAGGAAAATCTCATTCAAAGCACCCCCGACAGATGGCCATCAAGCCTCTGTTTAAAAACCTCCAAAAAACCAGACTCTGGAGCAGAGAGTTCCACTGCTGAACAGCTCTCGGAGTTAGGAAGTTCTTCCTAATGTTCAGGTGGAATCTCCTTTCCTGTAGTTTGAAGCCGTTGTTCCGCATCCTAGTCTCCAGGGCAGCAGAAAACAAGTTTACTTCCTCCTCCCTATGACTTCCCCCCACATTATACATGGCTATCATGAATCTAAAAGAACCATTCTCCCTAGCATGCTAGGGTTTTGTTTTGTTTTTTTTGCTTAGAGCAGGCATTTCCATAAAAAGGGATGCCTAAAAAATGCTGTTTCCTTCTTGTAGTCTAATGTGCACAACAAGCAATGTAAGATAAGGAAACAAATGTTAAATGTGAATGTTGGCCAAGCTAATAATAACATTTAAGAAAATGTCAAGACCTTCTGCCAGAAGGCATTTGGGAAGGATAAGGGGCAGGCTTTGAGGAGGTGTGGGTGGGATTGGGGAGGAGGGCTGTGTGCTTTAAAGGCAATTTTAAGTGTATTTATTATATTTTAATCTATTTTCACAACACTGTTGCTACTTAATTGTTTTTTCACTATTGCATTGCACTTTTTAAACTTGACTAAGTGTGGGATTGTTAGCCGCCTTGAGTCCCCACGGGGAGAAAGGTGGATTTAAATAAGGTTAATAATAGTAATAATAAGATATGGTTTGAGGAGGATTACTTCAGATTTGTGATTTATCCCAAAATCTGACATCTTGTGTTGCTTCCTATCACTTTTTCCTGATTTCCCCATCCTTATCTCTTCTTTTAAGTTGTCCTTTTGTGACTTAAACCTTTTACTTCTTAAACCTGAGGGATTTAAAGAGAGTCGGGTTGTTGTTTTCTAAAGCAAAAATCCAGGATTGCTATGATTGAATGAAAAACTGATTTGGTAATGCAAAATATGTAGCTTAATTAATTATTAATTTATTGTGGGGAGACATTAGCTCAGCTTTAGTTGTTGGCTGTTTCTATATCAAGAATCATTGTATAAGATATAATTACATACAGACTCCTTCTTATACACTACTGCTGCATATATACCTCATCCTAGCACAACAGATGGTGTGAAATGGTGCCTTTCTTGAGTGTTCTTGTTTATTTATGTGTTTCAACTGACATACTTTCATATTTTAAATTTGATTTCCAGTTTACTTTTATCTTCTGCAATTTACTCAAGCATATGAGCATAGTAGTGATATTTGAATTTAATTGATTGATTAAATAATTAAATATAAAGGAAGTTCCTAAGTCTTGGAAATCAGACTTCCTGTTAATGTCAATGAGTATGCACTAATATAGTAGTTCCCAACCTTTTTTTGACCGGGGACCACTTTGGCCAGGGACCACTTCCAACTTTAGTACCAAAAGAGTTACCAATCAGTTATTGGTCAACTTTAGATTTGATTCGGTTATTTGGGGTGGTGATTCAGAAAATTGCATTGGATAGACCACATCAGCTCTAGTTTCTGACACAAAACATATGCCATCCAGTAGTCGCCATCTGCTCACCCACAGAACACTATATTTAATCATCTAGAGCTGATGTGGTCTATCTAATGCAATGGTAGGCTCTGTGGAAAAAAGTGGAAATAAAATTAATAAAATAAAATAAAGAGGAAGGAGGTTCACGGACTGGATTTTCATTCTCGGGCTGTGGCCCACAAGTTGAGAATCACTGCACTAATAGTTTTATTATAGTTAGACTGCTGTCTTGTCAGAGTTTGAAAGAATCCCCCTTTTTGGACTATAATGCTCAAAATACCCTACATCCCATGGTTCCTGCTTGGAGATTTGCATAAGAGCCAAACTTTGAATCTTTTTCATATATTCCAGACTGCAACTGCCACTGAATCTACATGAAATAAACAAACATACGGTTGTACCATGCTTTTTTATATTATATCAGAATGAAAACCGGAAATTCAGAGTTCAAGCATCTTATACTTCCAACATTGTCTTGAAGTTCAAGGTTATTACAATACTTGCCTCTATTAAGTTTTCTTTCATTACTCATACTTATTGACTCACACAGTCTCTGTAGCATTTCTTGTTTAATGAATCAAGATCTTATGCAGGGCCATGCTTTGCCTACCTTTGCAAGTTCACGGACAGCACTTACGTTGGATTAATTGGTCATAAAGCCTGATCAGCATCAGATTAAAACTTGCTCACTAATTTGTGACTATTTTTAAATCAGCCCAGATAACAATATTGCCCAACTGTGCATTTTCCACTTTTTAATGGCTTCCTTTTTCCAATCTAAACAAGGAGCAAATAAATAAATAAATAAATAAATAAATACAATTTTGTGACTTGGTTCAATTTATTTCCTGTGCTTGCCCTTTCTTAGAGAGATGGGAAGCAATTGAAAGGATATGCTCATTGGGGCAATTAAGTTCATGAAAGAGCTGCCTTTGGTTTAGGAAAATCACTTGGCCTGATATATAACTTTACTCTCTACATTTAAACCATTGTATAGTTCAAAGAATATGCAGGAGTAATTAGCTGACTTCCTTGATAGTGCACTATAATCTCTACTGTTGAGATGTGTTGTCAAATGTCATTGTGTAATTCAGATGCTCTGATCTTCTGAAAGAATATAAAGAATTGCTTTATATTTAGCTCTTTGCATAACCAGAATATCAATTCATACTGACCATCAAAAAGCCTATTGGATATTTACCACCACAAATCAGCAAGGGAAAAAAACAGTTTATCTATGTTTATAATTTAGGTTTTAAAATCAGTATCATAATTTACTTGCAGAATAATAATTTAATTCTGACCACTATGCATTGAACTGGAATGCAGGTTATGCAAAGACTAACTGTTCACGCAGAAAACCAGGTTAAACCCAATAATCATTAAGATCATTCTCCTTCTGGCATACCAAAAACACCAGCAAACTATACATTATCTTTTAAAAGGAAAGCTCTATAAAATCATCTGGCATTTGAAGAAAAAGGTCAAATGAGATTTTGTTATAATTAAACGGAGAATGTTAATCTCACATTTTCTATTTTGTTTTGGCTTTTTTGTTTTTATTGAAAAGCATAGCAGTTCTTATCATTATAATTTTTTGAACTTGCTCTCACAATCACTGACGTTTCTAGAAAAAAAATGTAATTATTACCTTTAATGTAACCAGTTCACCTCATTATTACTTCATTCATAATGTAGATGTGTTTTTTACAGCTTGGAATGAATGTAGCCAGCCACCCTTCAACTGATGACTTCCTATCATTTGAAAATTATTTTAAAGAACACAAGTGCTCTCTACTTACATATTAAGTGGCTTTATAACATACTAGCTGTGCCCAGCCACGTGTTGCTGTGGTAAAGTGGTGGTGGTATTGATTAAAAATTGTTGTGGAATTTTTATTTGACGTTATTTGTATTTTTAATTAATTTTATTGTAACTTATCTTTTTTATTTATTATATTTTATTATTTTCTTGTATTATTTTTAGTTATTTTCTGTTATTATAGTATTTTATTGTATTAATTTTTTTAGTGTTTTTTATTATTTTTATTGTATTATCTGTATTTATTTTATTTTTTATTCTTTTATTATTATTTGTATTTTTATTATTTTATTTTATTATTTGTATGTATTATATTTTATTATTTGATTATATTATTTTTATTTATTTATTTTTATTGTATTATTGTATTTTATTTTTATGGGTTTTTTTGTATTTATTTTATTATTTTTGTTTGTATTTGTATTGGCTTGCTCTGAGTTCTGTGGTCTGCCTGGTCATGTTCCAAATGTATTCTCTCCTGATGTTTCACCTGCGTGTATGGCAAGCATCCGCAGAGGTTGTGAAATGTGTTTTAACAAAAGCAAGTGGGGTTTATATATCTGTGGAATGACCAGGGTGGAAGAAAGAACTGTTGTCTACTTTAGGCAAGTGTGAATGTTGGCATTGGCACTGAATAGCCTTGTAGCTTCAAAGCCTGGATGGTTCCTGCTGCCTGGAATGAACAAAATGTGGCTCCCAGTGTTAAAAAAAATCTATGAAATCAGGACAGTTAACTAAAGAACAGCACTGAGTAATCAGGGAATTCCAGACATGATGTACTGAGGGCCAGCTAATATCTCCCAACAAAGGATTCCTCTCCGAAGCAGGAAGTAGGCAGGCCTTGAAGGTGCAAGGGCATTCAATGGTAATCAAGGTGGCCAAGTGGAACATTCACAGTCGCCTCAGACAGATAAGAGTTGTCCCATCCTGGATATCATTGCTAAGATAGAAATAAACATCCCACTTGTCTGTTTTCAAACAGATCTCCTAATCTCTGAGGATACCTGGTGTAGACATGGATGGCAGTTTGGCAGCAGATAGGGTTGTGAGGGAATGTGATGTTTAATAGGCTTTTCCTGACTCCCTTCTTATTATCCAACATATTCAGTTATCCAATGTTCTGCTGGTGTGTTTATGTTGGATAAGTGAGACTCTACTGGATATTTATAATCTTATATTATCTCCTTACCCAGTTTCCCCTAAAACAAGACATTCCCAGAAAATAAGACCTAGTAGAGGTTTTGCTGAATTGCTAAATATAAGGCCTCCCCCGAAAGTAAGACCTAGCAAAGTTTGTGTTTGGAAGCATGCCCATCGAACAGAACACCAGTGCATGCAGGATCGGTAAATGTAGGTACCATAGAGTGTTGTACATGGAAATATTGGTAGTAACAAGAAATCTTGATAGGATTCCCAGTTTGTCTGGTTATACTGGTTTGTGATGACAACTACTATACAGTATATAATAAATGTTCGTTTTTTTGTTCAACAATAAATGTGAATTCTTCTTCATGGAAAAGTATGACATCCCCTGAAAATAAGACCTAGCGTTTGGGAGCAAAAATTAATATAAGACACTGTCTTATTTTTGGGGAAACGCGGTAGAACTGGATTATATGAGGCTCCTTCTACACAGCTGAATAAAATGCACACTGAAGTGGATTATATGGCAATGTGGACTCAAGATAATCCAGTTCAAAGCAGATAATATAAGATTATAAATAGGTTATATAGCGGTGTGGAAGGGCCTTGAGTCTACACTGCCATATAATCCAGTTCAAATAAAATAATCTGTATTTTATAGGCAGTGTGGAAGAGGCCTGAGGCCTAACTGTGCCTGTCCCCTGGGCAGAGTAGGTTGCTAGGAGACAAAGTGGGAGGATCTTAGCCTTCTAACTGGCAGCAATTGGCTAAAAACAATTATTCCTCTCTCTCTAATTAGGGCTTTATTTTTCTTTTCTTTTTGTTGTCGGAACCTAGGGGCAAGGATGGTGGATTGTGCTGCCAAATTTCTAGGTTCTGGGGCTTGTACTTTTGTTGTTTAGTGGGAGGGACGGACACCATTACTCATGTATATATATAGATATGTAAAGCATGTCCGAGACCCCATCTACACAGTGACCATATAATGCAGATAGGCCTTCAATTACATTTTTTTTTAGGAGATGTGGTGTCATAAACCCTTGTGCCACCTGAACTGCTGACCTGAAGGTTGGGTTGCTGACCTGAAAGTTGCCAGTTCGAATTCGCGAGATGGGATGAGCTCCCATCTGTCAGCTCTAGCTTGCAGGAACATGAGAGAAACCTCCCAGCAGGATGGTAACACATCCAGGCGTCCCTTGGGCAACTTCTGTAGACGGCCAATTCTCTCACACCAGAAGCGACTTGCAGTATGTTCTCAAGTTCCTTCTGACATGATTTTAAAATGTTGGGCCTCCAATTACAATGACAGATACAGTAACAGAGTCCGGGAACGCAAAAACAGCTTTATGTGCAGCATGAATGCCCAATGCTGTATTTTGCTTGCACATGGACCAAATCAGTTGAAATGCAGGATAGGGATTTCATTGAACCATACAGGGGAAGTGTGTATTCCTTCAGTTTGCATGTTGACGGATGATAACGGGCTGGACTAAAGAGTTGTATTAACTTTTGGCCCAATGGTGTCATCGGTGTTGGCTTCATTCAAATGACAACAGTGTTTATTTTCATTCATTTCAGTAGAATTGTGCCTCCCTGGACAGTGACTGCGAGAGCCACAGGGCCAGCAGTCTAAATTGAGAACCAAAGTTCAGTGACATTTGAATGTGGATGATTCAGATCCTTCATTCTCTGAGGAGGGATTTGGATTGTTATGGTTCCCAAAACATTGAGGCCTATATTTGAAATAGTTGCTTAAAACCCACTACAACATCAGGAATGGCAATTGCATGTGACATTATGGTTGCGTAATATTTTGAAACAAGAACTTGTGAAATAATTTCTGCCACTGTTTTACCGGATTACTGTTTTTGATTTTCTTAGGTTTCTTTATTACTACACAGTTATAGCACTTTGATTCTACTTTAATGGACATGGCTGTTCCCTACAGAATCATAAATTTAAAGTATAGAATTAAGATATTGTGCCAGAGGGCATAGAAATTCCTAGAGAGAACACTTCTCTAGGCATTTGTAGATTCTCCACACAATTCTATGGTCAATTTCTGACCATAGAATTGGCCAGAAATTGACAATAGGGTTGCATTGATGATAGAGTTGCATTGGAGAATCTAGACATTTCTAGAGAGTTGTATCCTCTGGTTCTGAAAAACATTTTTAAAAATTCATGCTTCCTACTGTAATGAGGTCTTGCTAATGCCCATGAAAGTGGAGGGCCTACTGTAAAAAGGAAATTCTCTTCTTGCTCTAGAAATCTCTTTTTATATCCCTACAAATTTATTCAAAATTGTGAAGATTATATTTAGCAAGGTTGTAACACCTAGAATACCTTCTTGGCCTTTGTGTTCTGTTACAGTTAGTATTATTCATAATTACTACCTTTGTTCTTCTTCTTATTTATTTATTTATTACATCACTTCTACCCCGCCCTTCTCACCCATCAGGGGACTCAGGGCGGCTTACAATATAAACATACACATCAAAAAACAGTTTTCATCAAATTTAAAAATCCATCGAAATTAAAAATTACAATAAAATTAAGAATATACATTAAAATATACATAATTATACATTTAAATATACATTTAAGGCGCTTTCCATGTCCAGGTGGGGTCTGTCAGTAGGTCATATATTCATATCTCATTTTTGCTGCTAGTCTTCTCTTCAGAACACAGACACTGACAACAGTCTAGGAGACAGATTAATAATATTATGATCAACAGTGGAGCAAGACTTTCAGAACCCCAAGACTGCATGGGGTATGGTAAGCAAAAATGGGAAGAATATTCTCAATTATTAATTTCCAGGTTGAAAAATGGGAAGGATATTAGAGCAGCAAGACTTGCACAGTTTTCGCTGATACGTAAATGTTCCAAAAGGTTGCAGGGAAATTATCCTTCAAGGAAATACATGTTTGTTGATCAGATATTCAAATTCTGTTTTTCCAGAATTGTAATCCAATTCTCAAACCACGACATCATGCTGGCTCTCTGCAATCATTTGCTGGGGTCTTAAATATCTTCCCATTGCTACATTGTATTAATTTTATTTTTCAAAAGACTTTATAACAAGTTGATTATTCTATTGCCATTGCCTTCACACTGAGGGTACTGAGAATCAGCATAAAGGATTGGTTTGAGCAACTGCGGCTCCTTCCACACAGCTCTATAAAACCCACATTGAACTGAATTATATGGCAATGTGGACTCAGATAACCCAGTTCAAGGCAGATATTGTAAGTTATCTGTCTTGATATTCTGGATTATATGGCTGTGTGGAAAGACCCTGGGAGATCAGGAGATCTACACTTACCTAGTTTTCCAAGGCTGATCTGGTACGGCTCAAACTGGATAGGAGACAGAATGGGTCAGACAGGCACTCCTCCAGCTGCTGCAAAGGTAAGAAGAGCCCTGATTGCCCAGTCGTGCTGAACATGGTTTGATGGCACTGAGTTCTGTTTGTCTGTTGTCAATTGCAGTGATGTCAGTTGGGTGATGGAGTGACATCCCTTCCCCAATTTCCCCAGACCATGTCTCAGTCAGGGATTGCCACAACATAAATGGAAGGGGACAGTAAGTGCTATCCCATTTCCTCAGGCTGCCTGAGCCCAGGAATGGCAATGAACTGGCTTAAATATTCAAATAGGCTCAAGGCTGGGGGGATACTCTGAATTCTGGACCAGGATTTGGAGCATTTCCTGAATTTGATTAACACAGGGAAGGCCTTGTTAGGATGGCATTGCTCCACATTACCCTGGATCAGCATTTGGCCACTACTGAGCTGATCAGTGGTCAGTGTAGAATTACCCCGGGACTCAGCCATGGGAATCCACTGAATGATCATAGATAAATAAAACTCTCTAAACAAGAAAAGAAATGGCACATCTGTTATGAATAAATGTGGTCAAAGAAAATCCTACAATAACTTGGCATTGACTTGAAGACATATAACAACGAATATTATCATATATCACGATCAATAATATAAACAATATTTTATGGGTTTTTTACTGTTTTGTAAAAACATTTACAGGTTGCCCCAAAGTTATGAAAAAATGGGTTCTGTAGGTTTGTTCTTAAGTTGCATTTGTATGTAAGTCTGAACAGATGCTTTTTAAAAATGTAACTCCACCCAGGGCCAGCCCTAGTAATTTTCAAGTGTAAGCAAACAGTATTTTGACCCCCCCCCCCTTCCCAAACCAATCACTGAAAAATAAAAGGTAGAAGGTAGAGGTGAATAAAACCTTACAAACCAGAAGTTTACTTACAACATTATGTTCATATAGTTACATTACATAGAATTAACACAAATTAACCTTTTTTAGAATGCAAATATTAATTAAACTTAGACACAATTTTGCGTTTTTGTTGTTATTTTTGGTCTACAAGTACTACACAAAGGTTTCCTGTTTCTTCAGAAGATTTTTTAGACTTTGGGCTTGCTAATAACACGGGAACTCAATCCCATGCTTGTTGAGTCTGTCAATCAGTTTTGTTTTGGAGAACACAGCTCCAGGAGAATAGACACCTCCTTTTTAAGGAAGCGAACTTCAGAAGTGTCACAGCAGCATGGACCATTTCAATGGGTGTGGCAACATAGCCAGCCTCTGGCCCCTTCATTTGAGTGGATATTTTAATATCCAGTTTTCCTTAACACAAATTAACTTGAACACTTTTAAAATTAAAAAGAGATTTTTCTGGCATCAGATTGACCTTGGCATCAGAGAGTTATAGTTCACCCGTATTAAAGAACACTGAACCCAGCAAGTGACGGATCTGGACCAAGCTTGGCGCACAGACCCAACATGGCCAACTGTGAATCCTGGCAGGCTTTGTGGGAGATTGACCTTGGCATCAGAGAGTTATAGTTCACCCGTATTAAAGAACACTGAACCCAGCAAGTGACGGATCTGGACCAAGCTTGGCGCACAGACCCAACATGGCCAACTGTGAATCCTGGCAGGCTTTGTGGGAGATTGACCTTGGCATCAGAGAGTTATAGTTCACCCGTATTAAAGAACACTGAACCCAGCAAGTGACGGATCTGGACCAAGCTTGGCGCACAGACCCAACATGGCCAACTGTGAATCCTGGCAGGCTTTGTGGGAGATTGACCTTGGCATCAGAGAGTTATAGTTCACCCGTATTAAAGAACACTGAACCCAGCAAGTGACGGATCTGGACCAAGCATGGCACACAGACCCAACATAGCCAACTGTGAATCCTGGGGGAGTTTTGGGAGGGTTGACCCACATCCTTTTACATTTTCTCACGGGAGCATTCATAAAAAACAAAAGACTGAGGTTTTTTCTAAGACATAGTGTAACATATGATATTACCTACCCTAACTTCCAAAAAACAAACAATTTCAAATAACCCAGGAATTACCCAGTACCCAAGCTAGTTTTTCAAAAACTAGGAATAAGAGGAGGAGAGGGCAGACGTTAGGACCCTGTGGACCTCGGCCATGAGAAGAGGGAGACATGCAGACACACTCCAAGGTGCAAGGGAGTCAAAGGAGGGAAATGGGAGAAATTGCCTTTGTTGAAGGAGCAAAGGCAAAGGCGGCAGCAGCAAGGGATCCACAGCACGTCTTGCCTCTCTCTCTCACCTGCCTTGCCTGTGTGTGTGTGAGAGAGGGAATGCATGCACCGGTTTTGCTGGCTCGCACCTCTCTCTCTCAGTGCTGAACCGGGGGTGCCTCAACAGTGCCCCTCGAGGATTAGCACTACACGCAAATGCATATCTTGCCTATTGCTTCAGCCGCCCCTGACTCCACCCATATGTATGTAAATATATCTACACACACACACACACACACACACACACACACAGGATTGCTGATAAAACTTCAATGGGGTTGAACTCTTTCAGGAATGAATTTCTTTTCTTAGGGGCAGATTTCTCTCACTTCCTGTTTTCTCAGCCCTGCTCTTTACTATGAGTAATTTGTAAGTCGGCTGTTTATAACTCAGAGACTACCTGTATTCAGTATGTGCAGGTTCTGAATCCATGGCTTGAAAATATTTGTTTAAAATCCCAAGAGCAAACCTTGATTTTACCATTTTATACTCGGGACATAATTTCACTAACCCTTGTATATAATGGGACTTGAACATCCACAGCTTTTATTTTCCACACAGTTCCAGAAACCAAATCCTAGCAGAAAGCAAGAGTCTAGTGTAAAACAAAATTTAAGGTGGCTTATCCCAACTTAAAAAACCTCCTGAAGGGAGTTACCTTTTGCTTGGAGAAGCCAAAACAAGTTTCCCAGTTGTATCTGAACTTTTTTCATCTAGAGTATTCACGCAGGTACTGTGGTTGTATATTTGATCATTAATAAGCAATGCAGATTAGCTCTTCCTTAAATCTTACTGGTTTCATTGACAGAATTAGAACATGCAATCAATTCTTTCCCATTGAAATAAAGGGGAAATACAGATACTCATGTAGTTTTGCTAATATATACTGGTAACCACTCTAGAGCATTTGAGAATAAAAGTGTATTGTAAATTATCATTGTGAATGGCTCATTCAAAGTCCATTGCAAATGCATAATAAACTCAAGGCTTAATTCCGGTTGTTTTCCTATCTAGATTAAGCCTACTGAGTAAGACGTAAATCAACACTTATGTTCTATTTTACTTCACATTTACAGTTGGATTTATGCCATAGTCTACTTTTTCATTGCATTATCTATTTCCTTATATTGTTGATACACTGAATAGATGCATTCTGGACTCTTTCTTTCCTTTATCTTCAGTTTCCTAGAGACAAACATAATAAATCTGTGAGAAAGAAAAACAGGTGTTGCATTCTCCATATTTTAATTGAAGCTTTACAAAAGCTTACATATTTTTAATGAAATCAGTTTTATACTTTCCATTTAATTTAAAATAAATCCTTAGAAATCCACATTGTTGCCGTTTCCCACACATCTACTGAGCAATCCAAGGACATGTGAGCCCTGGATAAGCATTATGAACTTCATTTTAATATTTTAATTGTTGTTTAACATTGCAAGTCTTGAAAAAGTTACTTTTTAGGCTACAGATATCAGCATTACTGTGGTGATTAGGGTATTCTAGAAACTATAGTCCTAAAAATAAAAGCTTATAACTTTTGTGGAAGATGTAGATGCATTCCCTCTCACAATTTGACTCTAAAAACTTATGTTTGATGTCATATAGCCAAACCAACTCAAAATGCTATTCAGTGTTGGTGAGTGAAATGACAAACAGTGATGCATCCAGCCTGTTCCCAACAATGAACTTAAAAAAATAATAATCAGAAGAGTAACTCCATATTTTGTCTCTGGGTCTATGAGAGCTAGAGACTTCCTTTTTAAACAACAAAAGCTTGGAATCTGGGTCAGATCATGGCCCAAATGGATACCAGATACAATGCTTAGACTCTAGATAAAATCCAGACAAACCGGGAGTGAGGGAAACCCTCAATTATTATCTTACAAAGGAAGATAAAGAAGAGACAAGGATGGTGAGGACTGAATGCAAGACTTCAAGATCTATATTAATGTAATACTTTATTACTTCAATCAAAAGCTGAGAAAAAGCACAAATATTCAAGACCATATAATATATTCATTTAACATGATGTTAAAGAAAGCAGTCCTGAGGCAAGAAGAAGGAACAGAAGTAGGAAAATGCTGACTTGATGGTAAAGACTTTATGTAGACATCATGATCTACGTAGTTTCCTAAAGGATAGCATTGACTCATGGACAATGCAGGGATTTAAAGTAATGAGAAAGGATTATTAAGGCTACACTATTGGGCTGAGTCAATCCCAATGAAATTTGGAGAGTATATTTTAACAACAGTATACATTTCATTCCAGTATGCAATATTGAATGTTGTGATTCTGCAGTATTGCAGTGCTAGTAGAAAGGGGGACAACATCCTACTGTTTTCAGTATTTGGCTGGTTCTAATAGTGCCCCTGGTGGCACAGTGCGTTAAAATGCTGAGCTGCTGAACGTACAGACCAAAAAGTCCCAGGTTCAAATCCCGGGAGCGGAATGAGCGCCCTCTGTTAGCCCCAGCTCCTGCCAGCCTAGCAGTTTGAAAACATGCCAATGTGAGTAGATCAATAGGTACTGCTCCGGCGGGAAGGTAATGGCGCTCCATGCAGTCATGCCGGCCACATGACCTTGGAGGTGTCTTCGGACAACACTAGCTTTTTGGCTTAGAAATGGAGATGAGCGCCAACCCTCAGAGTCGGTCACGACTGGACTTAACTGGACTTACCTACTAATAGTGATGTTGTGTCTAAATTCAAAGACTATTAACATCTATCTACACAGAAACCTAATTACCAGACCTTTTAATGACATTCCAAGGAGCTTTATTACTTTACGTTGCAGGTTCCCATGGAAAGAAGTGGTATTAGCTCCTGAGGGCATAATATGTAATTCTGTCTGTGTTTCATCATTCAACTTCATTTGCAGCAAGAAATTGATTTGTAGTTATGGTTCATCCAAACTATCTGCATCATCTAGTTACAAGTATGAAGGTAATTTCTTTCTCTGGTGACATTTTTGGTAATATTTATAATGTCTCTAAAAGAAATTTGATGGCTATGATTTTCTTCCATCCTAGCTCTTATCAAAAGTCTTTATACAGCTCTTATCAAAAGTGTCTATATTAATTAAAGTTAGAGTTACCAGTAATGATTGGCCAGGCAGTAAAAGTCTTCTGAAATTTAGCTCAAAGTTTAACTGGACCTAACTAATCCTATCATCCACATAGCTTCAACACCTTGGATTGCTACTTTGAAATTCAGATTAAAACCCATTGTGGATTTGATGCCCCAGTAATATGGAAACAATTTATAGAGCTTATTACTTTGTACAAGATGTACAGATTTATGGATATACTACATATATACAGTATGTGTTAGGTTATTTTGCATCATCATCATCATCATCATCATCATCATCAAAAATGCAAATTTGCTACCTATTAGCCTTTTTATTTCTTTTTCACTCAAAGACTGACCCAAGTTAAACTGTAATGAGGACCAACAAACTGAATCTCGATCCTGACAAGACAGAGATCCTCCAGGTCAGTTGGAAAACCAACAGTTTATAGCCTGTTTTAGACAGGATTACACTCCCTGTAAAGACACAGGTTTACAGTTTGGATTTTCTCCTGGATTCAACACTGACCCTGGAGCCTCAGATGTCAGCGGTGGCCAGGGGAGCCTTCGCACAATTAAAACTTGCACCTGTACCAACTGCACCTGTACCTTGAGAAGTCAGATCTGGCCACAGTGGTCCATGCCCTTGTCACATTCAAACTGGATTACTGCAATGTGCTTTACGTAGGACTGCCCTTGAATACCGTTCAGAAGCTTCAGCTGGTCTAAAGATCTGTGGCCAGGCTGCTTACTGGAGTGCTGTACAGGGAGCGAATAACCCCTTGTTATGGCAGTTCCACTGGTTACCAGTTTGCTTCCAGGCATAATTCAAGGTGCTGGTTTTCACCTTTAAAGCCCTGAATGGTTTAGGCCCAACCTATCTGTCCAACTGCACCTCCTGGTATAAGCCTGCATGAGCCCTGCAATCAGCTGGAGAGGCCATTCTCTCCATTCCACCTCCGTCTCAAGTGCAACTGTTGGGAACAAGAGAGAGGGCCTCCTCGGCAGTGGCTCCTTGGCTCTAGAACTCTCTCCCAGAGAGCATTAGAATGGCTCCCTCCTGTTGTCCTTTAGAAAACAAATAAAAACTTTTCTTCAGAAAGAGGCTTTTGGGGAAGACAATGGTTAACTGGGTTGAATGACAATGGATTTGATAATGGCAATTGATTGTGACTATGGCAATGTGAGGGAGGTGGTTTTTAATATAGTGGGTATTAATGCTGGTTTAACATGTATTGTTGTTTTAGTGAAATTTTTATGTATTTGTTGTGTTATTTTTTTTAATTTGATGTTGTTTTTATGTTGAATGACATTGAATTGTTGCCAACTGTTATCTGCTCAATAGCGGGAGAGCAGAATATAAAACAAAGTAAATCCATTAATCAATAAAAAGCTGTTCAAAAATGCCATGATTGCACTTGCATGGAAAAGGGAAACTGTATCCTGAACAATTCCTGACACATCAGTATTGTGGCATAGTACAGTTCAAAGAATAAAGCAGTTGTATTTATTTTTATTGGCTCTGATGTGGGGTTGCTTTGATAAGCTTTCTTTGTAGCACTTCACTAACACCTACACAAATCTCAAAAACTTGTGTGTGCAAATTCAGAACAATGTTTCTCCTTCCCCATCACTCTCCTAGAAAAGCTCCACTTTCATAAAGCTTCTCATAAATCCCCGATATTCCTACCATGTTTGAGTTTCATTTCAGATTAAGAAATTGGTCTCCCCATTCTTGCATGGTAAGGTAAAGGTAAAGGTTTCCCCTGACGTTAAGTCCAGTCGTGTCCGACTCTGGGGGTTGGTGCTCAACTCCATTTCTAAGCCGAAGAGCCGGCGTTGTCTGTAGACACCTCCAAGGTCATGTGGCCAGCATGACTGCATGGAGCACCATTACCTTCCCGCTGGAGCGGTACCTATTGATCTACTCACATTTCCATGTTTTTGAACTGCTAGATTGGCAGAAGCTGGAGCTAAAAGCGGGCGCTCACTCCGCTCCCCGGATTTGAACCTGAGACCTTTCGGTCTGCAAGTTCAGCAGCTCAGTGCTTTAACACACTGCGCCACCGGGGGCTCTTCTTGCATGGACATCAGTGTATATTTGGTTAACTTAAGACTTCATATAATGCATGTATTTTTCTGGGTTTTTGCTTAATATTTTGACTATAGCAAGTTTTTTTTATTAAAAAAACACATATTTTTACTCAAGTGTGTATACTATTGGAGCAAATGGGAGCTTTCCCCGGTGACACAGCATCAGGATGAAAAGGCTTGATCCAAATTAGGACCACAGTGGGAGAAAAAGATTCAGTTTTCTTCCCAGAACATCTCACACAGTCATCTGTCAAACTATGTAAACATATCCTAAAGTAGTCAATAGTATAGATAGGCTTATTATGATAAGAGGAGAGACCAGACTCTCTCTGACTTCAGAATCTGCCAATTCAGCACTGGCTGAGGGAAGTCCAGACAGCTCCTGAGAATCCTCAGATCCCTGGGCTACAGATCTTCATACACCACAGATGAGTAAAATGCAGACCTGAGATCTCATGCAGCCCCCAAGAATATTTTTGTGACCTTCAACACTCCCAGAATTGCCAAACCAGTCTTTATCTAGCCAAAGAAAGAGAACGAATGGCTGTTCCCAGAAGTCTCGGGGACAACAACTGGCCTTCTAAATATGTTGCCTAATTTCCATGCCTAATCTTATAGTCTGTGCAGCCACTGAAAGGCTGTGAACCAGGAAAATTAGCTCTGTGACCTGCTGCAGTTGCCCATTTCTATATTATAGGTAAGGACAAGACTTTACAGAATCATTACCAATGTCCAGCAGTTTCAACATCGTAATCTTATCAGGAAGATTATCCTATCTCTCAATCACATAAGAAGATCTCTGCTGATTCAGACTAAAGGACTGTCTTGGGAGTAGGCAACCTGATGTTTTCCAGATGTTTCAGATTAAACAGCTACAAACTCTAGATAACATACTCAGTGCTCAGGAATTGTTGAAACTGTTGCCTAGAATAGTAGGGGGTGGGAATAAGAAATTATATCAAATGTTTTGGTAGAATCTATTTTCATTTCACTAGAATCTGTTGACTCCCATTCTAGTCTCTGGAAACAAGCTTGCTTCATCCTTTCTCCAGATATTTAAAGATAGCTATCATGTAGTCTCCCCTCCAAGCTGTATACATTTCTCAAAGATCTTGCTATCCAGACCTTTGATTATCTTTGTCATAATTCTATGGATATGTTCCAGCTTATGGAAATCATTCTTGAACTGTGGTGAACAAAACCAGACATGGTATTCCAAGTAAGCCCTCATATAATCAAAACAGAATGGCACTACTACTAACCTTAGCTTTTAAAAAGCCATCTAAATTAATTTATTGTAGCAGCTTCCTATGTCTCTTTAAAATCCCATGGCCTGTCTTTTACTCACATACAAATATTTATTTATTTATTTATTTATTTGCAATACTTTTACCCCACCTTTCTCACCCTGGAGGCGGCTTCACAGTGTGGCAATAATTCAACGCCTTTTAAAAACAAGTACAAAAATAGTCATTTAAATAATAATAATAATAATAATAATAAACATTAGAATACAATTTAAACATAATTAAAACCATAAACATTTAACTCTGACAGTAGAGTAAATCACATGATCCAAGAGCGTGGTCTCGACCATTCCATTCGTCATTTCCTTATCTTCATATCTATTACTGCACCAAATTTCCAAAGGCTTGGTCAAAGAGCCATGTTTTAATTTTCTTGCGGAAGATCAAAAGGGAGGGGGTTGATCTAATCTCCCTGGGGAGGAAGTTCAACAGCCAAGGGGCCACCATTGAAAAGGCCCTGTCTCTCGTCTCCACCAATTGCGTCTGCAAAGAGGGCGGAACCGAGAGCACGGCCTTCCCAGATGATCTTAGATTCCGAGATGGTTGATAGAGGGAGACACGTACAGACAGGTAAACTGGGCCAGAACCTCTTACTAGACCAGTGGTCCTCAACCTGTGGGTCCCCAGATGTTTTGACCTTCAACTTCCAGTAATCCTAACAGCTGATAAACTGGCTGGGATTTCTGGGAGTCGTAGGCCAAAACACCTGGGGACCCACAGGTTGAGAACCACTGCATTAGACAAATGCTGCAAATGAGGCTGATCTAATGCCTCATGCAAACTCTGAAGTTCTCAACTGGCTATTACTAATTTCATTACGTATAGTAGATTGGAGAAACAGACAGAGCCAGAGGATATAAACATGACCCTTTAGAGGCATTGGACTGCAACACACAGTAGTCTCAGCTAGAATACCAAACAGTGACAGATAGTGGAATATGTAGTCCAACAACACGTGGAATGCCATATATTTCTTAATCCTAGGCTAAAGTAAAAAGTGGTGAAAGTGATATAGTAGTAGATCAGATAATCAGATCATGTTTTTCCACTGCTGATATGGCAACCATGTTACCTTTCTCTTTGGCCCCTTTCACACAGAGCTGTATAAAATGCACTTTGAACTGGATTGTATGGCAGTGTGGACTCAGATAACCCATTTCAAAGCAAATATTGTGGATTATCTGCCTTGATATTCTGGGTTATATGGCTGTATGGAAGGGCCTTTTGAATGCTGAGCTTTATCAACAAGTAAGGTGCTTACTTTTTGTACAGGTTGCAGGTTGCAACCTGCTCTGGTGATTCTGTTCATGTCCCGATCAAGCCCTTGTCCTGTTCTATTACCATCTTTTTTGAGCAGAACAAGAGGGAACCTATATGTAAACCAAACAGAAAACTACCTTTATTGTGTATGTTAGAGATTTTAAACTTACTCAAGAACAATGCCTCATTCATGACAATGTAGCCTGTCCTAACACTGCAGAATAATGCTAACCACTCAGCAATGCTTATAGATAGTTTACAACTACTTCAGAATACTTCCTCAATTAACACATCTGGAATGAAAGCCTGCAAAAAAAAAAACAATGTCCAATTCTGTTATTACAATGATGAACAACATCTCTGTGAATCCAATTTGCAAGCCAAATGTACAAAAGTTAGAGGAAACATCCAAATCTTAAAGGATTCAAGGTCCATTCAATTGAGATCTGAACCAAGTTTAAACAGTGACTCTTTTAAGAGTGAATTTTTGAAAATAAGGTTACTCAAGCTCTTACATGAAGCTTTGTTGGAAAATAAATCTTAGTGACATGGAAGAAACTAATAATCACAGATTACATCAGCATGATAATAGACAATAGCACTAACTGTAAAGGGATTCTTTTTCCAAGTATTTTTATTTCTGCATTGATTTTACTTAAAATTACCATTTCATTAAAAATGCTCCAGTGTTCTTGTGACTCATAGCCTATGATTCAGATCTTCTCAGGCCATTTAGTAAAGGGCATCAAGCTAATGTCAGATTAATAAAGGAGTGGGAAGGGAAGAAAGAGGATAGAACTAATTTGATGTTACTTCATGGACAATCCCTCCCCCATTCACCTTACCCATGTTCTTTGCATTTGAATAGTACTTCTTCCGGTTTGTTTTTGTTATTATGCGCTTTCAAGTCATTTCCAATTTAGAATGGTCACTTATTACAAGGCTTTCTTGGTAAAATTTGCTCAGGATGAGTTTGCCTTTGCCTCCTCTGAGGTTGAGAGAGTCACCAAGTAGGTTTTGTGGCCATTGCTCAAACCACAGAGTTGTGGTCCAATGCTCAAACTGCCATACCATTAAAATTCCAAGTACCTTTATTTTCTAAATGGCGAAGAGAAGGTTTCTGATGTTTTTAATAAGGGTGTGCCAAAATCAATAGGCTAATCCCATGAACAATCCTAGACAACTTGGTCTCAGTTCTCCCAGTTATAAAATAAAACATAATGAAAAGGAAACATACCTACAACTTCCTTGACTAAATCTATCTGTCTATGTAGTCTTCCTCTGTACTGGATAAATCAATAAAAACAATACTAAATAAAGAACATAAATTAATTAATTTCAGTATAATATGAACTATGAATTATTGGGTTTTATATGGATACATAAACTGCAGCTAATAGGGAACTTAATTGAAATGGAGGACTCTGACCCAAGAATACACAGTCGCACTAAATGGTATATTTCTTTTGGATGTAGATAACTACAACAGGGATTGTACTGTAATCTTAACAATACTGTTGTCAAAAACTGGGGCCCAAAGAAGTGAACCCTGGAATCTGCAGCTCTATAGAAACCAATTGAGCGTCCATGATAACCTTTCCCCTAATTTTAAGCTAAGCACTACACACACCTCACACATCAGGGAATGTCCAAACATTAGATAACACAATCCTTTCACAATGCACTGAGAAGACACATAATAGGTTTAAGAATTGCCACAGGGTTTTTCCTGAAATTTTCTGATTTGATTTTTGGGAATGTTTCTTCACCTCTATTGCTAGATCAGACCCCCCCTCCCTGGGGTCTCTCTTGAATTTGCCAACATCCTTAGCACCAAACCTGTAGCCAAGGGGGCAAGGTTTAGGGTTTCAACTCCCCGCCCCTTGAAATTGTTCATGTTTTAAAAAAATCTGGATTACCCATGAATCTTAACTGGTTAACCAAATCCTCATGCTGAGTCTATGAGAAGTAAAATTAAAAGAACCTCCAGAACTACAAGCACTATCTCAATCAAATTTTGACAGTTTATTCACACTGTCATTACCTATCTTTCCACCAATGTACATGGCAATAACAGCAATAGCCGATATAATGGAAGCAACCAAGTTGGCCCATCCACAGCTGGCAGGCAAAGCCTAAGGTGCAGGGGGGAATGTGAAGGCCCTCATGAAGGAGACCAGACTTGGTGGGGCAGTTGGTGGGAAGGAGCTGCAGGCTATTTAAGGCTGCTCTGCCCCCCTGCTGTGCTCTTTGCTTCAGTTTGAGATAGGAGGCAGATTCCTAATGGGGAATTAGGCATTTCCCTCCCTTCCCCTTTTCCGGAGGATAGTTTGGTTCCCATTGCTATGCCTTTGCCTCAAGGATTCACCCTACAGTTGGAGCAATTTCTTCTTTGGCATTTATTGTTCCCTCCAGAGTTCCCCTTCAGAACATTAAGGGCTCTCTGGGAACTGCAGTGTCTACCAATGGTTCATCTAATCCAAGCCCTGCCAAAGAAACCATGGAACAGGAGCAAAGACAAGAAACTGTATCATTGTTAGACCTTAGACTTTATGTGAACAAGACTGTTTCTGATGACAAAGTAAAAGCTCAATTAGTGCAAAAGCTATAGATTCAATTGCCAAGGTATACATTTCCTATGGATAAGAAGAGGCATCTAAGTTTTTAACCCAAATGGTTCAGTTGATTTCCCTGGATAACCTACTCATTTCATCTACAAGGTGCACTCTGTAGGTACTTTGTGGTGTTTGGAGAAGTTGGGGGTAAAGATCAGCAACTTGGTGTATTGGTTGCTAAACCATTTGTGTGATGGAAAGATGCAATAAAAGTCTTCAATGAACACCAAAAAACAGAGTACCACCAGAACAACTTATGCTTAGCTGAAATCTTCTTGCTAATTCAGAGTGAAAATGTCCTGATGTAACCCATCATCACAATAAAGGAAAGCAGAATAAAACAGAAAGATGCTTCTGCCAATTGTGGAAACTACTGTCCTTTGTGGCCAGCATAGAATTGGCTTTAAGAGAGAGCAACAATTCAGGACCTGTTACCTGTGAAGAACCTTTGCAAAATGATAGTAATTTCTGGGCCCTGTTGAGATATCGTGCCAGATCAGGAGAAACTGATCTGAAAAGTCATCTTGAAACAGCAACTATAAATGCCCAATATGATCGTCCTCAAATAAAAAAATGAACTAATAAACATTTGCTGATAGTTGCAATGAATCACAGTGTTTCTCTGTTTTGGCAGATGAAACTTTGGATATAAGTATCCCAGAACAGTTATTGCTCTCATACGTTGATGTTGAAGTTGCAGGAATAAGAGAAGACTTTATAGGCTTTGTGAAGATAAGTGATATGACAGGTGGCGGTCTTGCAGGCATTATTTTGAAACCAATGGAAAAAAATGGGCTGAACTTGCAATATTTATATGGACAGGGTTACGATGGAGTTGCTAATATGAGTGGTCATATTAGTGGGGCACAGGCAATTATATCGCAAAAGTATCTGATGGCAGTCTTCATCCAGTGCAGTACTCATTCACTAAATCTAGCCTTAGCAAAGACTTAAAAATATTTAAAAGTAATGCTTTTGGGTACCAACTGGATGGCCCCCCCATGAGGGTCTGCCTCCAGGGGCAAACCAAGAATGGGCAACTTGGAAATCCCTGAACAGACTCAGAAGTGGAGTGGGCAGATCAAAAGACAACCTGGCAAGATGACACTACCTGGAGGAATCCTCCACCTTGTGTGACTGTGGAGCTGAACAAACAACTCTGCATATGTATGCTTGCCCATAATGTCCCGCTCATGTACAGAGTAAGAGTTGTTTAAAGCTACAGACAATGTGGTCACTGTTGCCCACTTTTGATCTAAAACTATTTAGCTGCTTGTGATTCCTTTATTTTATCACTTTTAAACTTATTATGCAATGCTTTTTACACAAAATAAATAAAAGCAAAGACTTGCAGCATTCCACCTGTTAGAAACTGCCAAGGAAAAATATCATTTATGTGCAATTTCTTCAGAGCATCATTCATCAGACTGGAAATGTTGAAAAATATACAAAAGTCTGTTTTTCTGAATCAAGAGCAAACAGCCCATTGCCACTTTGTGAAACTTTTTGGGTTGAGCGACATGTTGCGGTTTTACATTTTGTTAAACTGTACAGTGTGGTGCTGAGAACGCATGAAGAACTAAAAGTTTGTCCTCCATACAACAGTGAGACTTCTTTCCAAGCTGTATACCTTCTTTTAGATGTTCTGAATGCTGAATTTGTAGTAACCATACACATCCTAAGAAAGCTTCTGTCATCATCCCTTCAGCTTAGCAAAACATTACAAAGAGTATATATGGACATTTTCAGTAGTCTGCAACATGTCAACAATCTTTTAGAAACAGGCAGAGAGATGTGCACTAGGCATGAGTGATCCATGAAAAAAATGATTCTAAACTTGCTTCTAAAGTAGGGGGCGCAGGCGCTTCGTTTCTGAAACTACTTCCAAAATTTGGCCCAGAAAAGTTTCAAAACTTAAGAATATTCAGAATATTCAAAATTAATTCGTTAATGGCGGATGGGAATTTACAGGACTCTCCCACCCTCATTTTTTGAGCTATATTCTTCAAAATTTGTACAGTCGTAGAACCCATTTAACACTGCTAGCTCACCAAAATTCAGAACGTTTCCCTTATCCTCTGATTTTTGGCGAATTTTCATAGCTTTTATAATAAACCATTTTTAATAATTGCAGAAATCTGTTACTGGTTTTAAAGTCTTATTTCCTGTTTAATTGGGTTGTCTTTACTTTGAAAGTCATTTTTCTACTTCAGAAATTTGTTTTTGTGGCTGAAAGTGAAATTGGTGGACAGTGTCCCAACAAACCATAATGTGCTATGATAGTACCATGTCCCTTGTGCAAAGACAAAGTTTTGGCAGTGTTATATGTTTTGCCATGTTTCTATGACAGAACCAATTAGGAAATGACATTTATCACCCAGGAACAGAAATCATAGTACATCATCAAATCATTCCTGACAGATGGCCATTAGCCTCTGAATAAGGAAATCAGTTCTTGGTTTGAAAGTGCTATTTACTGTTTCATTGGCTTTTCTGGGGCTGAGAGTGTGTGACTTGCCCAAGTTGGTGGGTGAGTGGGGAATCAAGCCACAATCGGAGTCCAAATAAATTTATCCAAATAAATACAATTTGTCAGACTCAGTTCTTCATCTGATAAAATAAAAATGGAAAACTTAATACAAGAAGAATGCTAACTCTCTCTCTCTCTCTCTCTCTCTCTCTCTCTCTCTCTCTCTCTCTCTCTCTCTCTGTGTGTGTGTGTGTGTTTGTGTGTAGAGAGAGAGCCACTGTCGAATGTATTGGTGTCAATAGACAACATCAAGATAGTTAACTGCTTTATAAGTATTTTTCTTAGTGATACAAACTTAAATGATTTGATGGTTTTATGAACTTCAAAGCTTTCTGTTCACTGTTTTCTCTGACTCACTGGGTAGTGATTTTATTTTATATTGAACACTTGTTAATAAATTATCTTATAGTGCATCCCATGTCCCCAAAGAGGAATTTTGAGAAACTGTGGGTAGAGTGTTCCATATGTGTAAGCTACAATGACAGGTTAAACAGATTTCCATTGAAAAGTTAATTGATTTTCTTCAGCTGAAATACAGGCTAGGGTATATTTTTCTTCTGTTTCAGTCTATTAAATTGTCTTCATTATGTTTCTGCAGCCAGCACAGCTGTCATTTGTTGTAGAGCTTATCTGTCTTTTATTAATTATGCACTTACACATATGGGCTAAATCTAATTCTTAGTCCAAACTTGTGTAGACCCATCAAATCAATGGGATTTCTATAAGTCTTCACTTACCAACCTTCCTATGATTCAGTGAATCTTCACTAGTAGGGATTAATCATTTAATTTGCACAATGAATAGACCATTTTGAAAGTTTAAGCATTCAAGGTGAGAATTTATGTAAAGCTATGGGCTTTATCTTATATGAAAAATATAGAGTTCTTTCCATGTAGAGACTGAAGATCAAAAATATATATTTTGTAAATATACTGTTGAAAAACATTCTGAGCCTTTGTTTTTCTCGACCTCTTTGGGAAATGAAAATTGCCACATTCATATTAGAAAGCATTCACAAGTTCACATGCTGATCACAATTCTCATCTGATTCCTTGGTTGGTGTTAATTATTGTTCAATGTTTGCTCTTCCCCTGAAGAAATTTTAAGTGCTTTTAATCAGCCATCTTCAATAACACCCCATGTGACCCTTTTGAAGTTAAATCAGTGAGATTTTAAACCCATATCAAATCCTAGGAACCTCCCAGCTTTATTAGATGTAGTTTTCTATGTCCCACAATTTTAGAGGTTCTCCTGGATGTATCAGGTGAAAGAGGGGTGAAAGAGAAAGATACTGATGGAGAAGGAAGAAGAAAAGAAGTATATATAGGAAAACTGAGACAAGGAGAAGGAAGAAGAAAACAAGCAAGGAAACAAGGGAATGGGACCAATAAATTGTAACTAGGAAATTGAGGCCAGGAAAAGGGAGAAAGTGATAAAAGAAAGAAAAGAAGTTTAAGTATTCAGGGGGATAGAAAGTGAAATAGGAAAGAAAAACAGGAGGAAGAGTAGGACTGGGAAATAAGGAAGAAGATAAAAGTAGGCAAGGGTATGAGAGGTTAAAGGTGTGAGAGAAGAAAAATAAGAGAAGGGAAAGAAAAACATTTAGCCACAAACTTCATAAAAGGATACAGGGGAAAACAAAAAAGAAATACAGTAGAGTGTCATTTATCCAACCTTTGCTCATCTGACATTCTGTATTATCTAACACAGTCTGTCTAGAGAAACAGCTGTTTGAAATGCTGTCCCCACCTTCTGAAGTTGGGGCTGCCATGTGAACATTGTCCACAGGAGGTGAGCAAGGGGGCTGTTTGGGAGGGGTAATGTGTTTGTTTTGCTGAGTGTAGGTAAGAGGACGAGCTAGTTCTGCCGGGTGCCTGCCGGGAAGGTGGGAAAGTATGCACTGGCTGCGTCTTGCCCCTCCTGGCGGATGCCTCACAAAACTAGCTCCTCCTCTTAACTATAATGCTGTATGTTACAGCTGGGCAAAGGAAGGAAAGTGCTCAGCAAAGCAAACACATTACCCCTCCCAAACAGCGCCCTTGCTCACCTTTTGGGGACAATGTTCACACGGCAGCCCCAAATTCGAGAGGTGGGGACAGCATTTCAATCTGCTGTTTCTCTAGGCAGCAATGCAACAGGCAGCTTTTCCTTAACCCCTCTATATTATCCAACATTTTCTCTTTTCCAATGTTCTGCTGGCCCGTTTATGTTGGATAAGCAAGACTCTACTGTAGTAGTTCTCAACCTGTGGTCCCCAGATGTTTTTGATCTTTAACTCCCAGAAATCCTAACAACTGGTAAACTGGCTGGGATTTCTGGGAGTTGTAGGCCAAAAACATCTGGGGACCCACAGATTGAGAAACACTGCTCTACTATAAGTGAAATTAAGAAATGAATAAAGTGTCCCTGGCCCTGTTCCATTTTGCAGGCAGTCACCGGTGAAACGGCAGTTGCACAGGACAGCTCATGGTGCCCCAAAAGCCCTCACTCCTTCCCCCATCACATGGTAGGGACGGGGCAAGGTGCGTTGGAGCCCTGTCCCCATCAGATGGGGAAAGGACGGCAACGCACATTGCCCTTTACCCCATCACATGGATAAAAGGGCAAAAATGTGAGTAGCTCCATTGGAACTACCCAAAACACACATAACGTTCCGTAGTTGCCGAGGAAGCATCTTGCAACACTTCCTCAGCACTTGGGGGGTAAATCGGCAGAGCCACTTCAAAGAGGCAAAAAAGTACTTCAAAGGGGCAAAAAGCCTCAATGTGATAAGGTGGTAAAGAAGCTAAAGAAGAATGATATTTGTATATGATGAAAATGACAGTCCTTCCCTTAAATGTATTCCTAGCCTTCTTTCCCAATTAAGACCAAGAACGAGGAGATTATAAACACAGAAGTTTTATTTCTGCAGAAGCAAAATTCATGGTGAGTCTGTAATACCAGAACACCACACCCATTTACAAAATGGAGCTCTTTTACACAAATTTCTCTTGGGAACTCTTCACATGGCCCTTTTGGGCCATACCGTTTCACTGGAAATTGCCAGCAAAAGGTAAGGTGTGCAGGGTGGCTCTTGGATGCCCTGTGTACACTCCCTCCTTCCCCCATCATAAATTGGGGTTGGGACAGAGTGGGCTGGCCCCCTGTCCCTGTTCCCATCAAATGGGAGAAAGGGTGGCAATGTGTGGCAACATGTGTTGCCCCACCACCCTTTTCCCCATCATATGGGGACAAGGGGAGGAAAGTGTGGGTAGCTCTTTCGGAGCTACTCAAAATACACTTTCCTCCTACAATGGTGGAAGAAGCATCTTTCAGTGCTTCCCCTCCACTTTGGGAGGGATGGGGGCAGGTCTTTCCATGTGCTGTGTGATGGCACATGGCAGGCCCTGTCCTTGCTGTGAATAAAAGAGGCAAAACGGGGTTAAAATGCCCTTTGTGAAGAGATCCCTAGTTACACATTGCACACAAACATTGCTCACTCCACCGGATGTTCCTCCCAGCCCCACCTCCTGTCCACACCCAGCTCCACCCAATTCCACCTCCTGCTCTTGTCCCTCCTCCAAGACCACCTCCTTCTTGTTCATTCTCTGTTCAATAAAGTAATTGTTTTTCAGTTCCCGCTATCGTATCTCCTGGTTCAGAATGGCTTTGTTGCTGTGGGTATCTACTCTTCACTTCTCCATCCTACTCTCATCAACTCCCCCTCCCATCTCTGCTGTGTTAGTGAATCAACATTTCAAAATGGCAATTTACAGATTTCATTCTCTAAAAATTAATAAAAATAATATTATTCCAGCCAGGTGTGTCTTCATTACCTTTTGCTAATAGCATAATCAATATGTCCCTTAGACACGAAAGAAAGAACTTCAAATATTTAGACTAGCATGAGGAAAGTGGGGACAGAAGAATTGAGGTTCAATAGCCACAAACAGCAATCCAAGAGAGCTACTCTGGGCTACTACTAAGGCAACAAACACAGAGCCAGCATAATAGCATAACCTCTCAGTGAGAACTCCTTTGTCTATTGAAATTGGATATAGTTAGAGAAACATTGGGGGATGAACATAGAGAGGAGAAGCTTCTCCCGACCAAATGGGCTGGTTGTATGTGGCAGCCAGCAGCTTACAAAGGGATTATTTTTTTTAAATCACAATGCGAAAGCCAGTCATAAAACTAACCGCAGGTAGGAGCAACTGTAGTGGTGGATAGGGAATTTATTTCTTTAACTAAAATATAAATGGAACCATTAGAAAATCAGCAGTCCTATTAATAAAAAAGGCAAATGAAATGGTGCTAGGCTGTTCCAGACAATAAAATATTGAGAAATTAAATAATTAGCTGGACTAAAATTATATGACTATCAGTAATGACACACCCCAAAATTGCACCACAGTTCTATCAATATACTATTATCAGCTATAGTAAATTAATGTAGAGATGTGTGACATAACATACCTTATAGTCTCTAACTTTATATCATCCCTTCTCCTAAAGCATGGTGATTAAATCATGCCGGTGAGATCTTTGCCCCCAAATGTGTGTTAAACCTGTCAATAAACAAAGCTCAGCTACATCATGCCACCTTGATATATTTTTTAATGTAATCATATCGGAGACACACCGTCTAGCATTCTCCCACTTATTTTTGCCATCTGGATCTACAGATGATCCAAATTGTTTTGGATTGTACTGTTCCGCTCCAAAACTAAATTGGGTCAATTTGATTTTTTCTGGAGCTGGCACAAATCAGCCAAATTATTCAGGATTCAAATGAACTGGAGAGACAAATCAACTTTCAATATCAAGGAATTATTTTAAAGTGGAAGAATTCTTTGGCAAATATTAAAATATGTAATGAAACTAAACTTTTCAGTACCAAGTGTATTCCATATGTTCTTCATTGTCTTGGCTGCAGGAAGATTGGTACCTTTTCATTGCAAAGTAATCATCTGAGCACTAAACAAACAATAATGGGTCATTTTGGGTTAGGAATAGTAAGCACCACAGTTCAAGTATTTTTGATTTGCTGTTTTCCCTCAAAATGTCAACTTGCAACTAACACAGTTGTGTTAAAAATTAATCCCTCTTCATTGCTATTTTATTGCTTTGATGCAGAAATTATATTTATTCAATCTAGGCAAGCAGTGGGGGCATCTAAGCTATCAATATGCAGTTATCACCCACGCAAGCCTTATTTCTTCAGCTTTTTACATTTTAGCTTGCATAACTACAGAAATATACTGTGAACTTGTTGTGAAGCATGGAGGTGGGGAAAGAAGTATAATGAGGCACATACAAATTCATTGGGTTAAACAGGTCACAACTTCATTAAAAGAACATTACCTAAAACATACCTTTGCTAACTCATATGGAAGGAATAATTCTATTTAGACAACCTAGAAGATCAATATGAACTACTAAGCTAGCTCTGATGCCCTTCTGGCACAACCCTACTGAGCTACCCCTGTAGAAATTTATTTACCCCTCTTATGTATAGAAACAACTGGGAGGTACTCTACAGGGCTTCTAGAAGCTCTTTCAATTGTATCATTATATGAGAAATCTTAGTATAGTGAAACTAGGTACCTGTCTAGTATGTTGTTTGAGTGTGAACCCTTACTAGACAATTTTGAAGTCCCATTCTCTAGCTCTACAGCACTACAGCACACTGACTGTTTAATATAATATAAACTGATCATAAAAAAGCCATTACAAAGAAATGAATTTTAAAGAGGCAGAAATACAGGGCAAAAGGATGAAACATGCCAAGAGGAAGGCACATCAAGCAAACTTTTGTTGTAACCACCTTCCATCTGGAAATCTATCTCCTCATTGTGAAAGATCATGTAGATCCAGAATTGGTCTACACAGTCACTTATGGACCCACCACCAAGACTCTACCCTTGGAAGACAATAATACCTGGCCACGAATCATACATCACCTATGATGCTGATGGGGAGGAGGACAGTTCATCCTTTTGAACTATAACTGTAGGGCAGTGGTTCTCAACCTGTGGTCCCCAGATGTTTTTGGCCTTCAACTCCCAGAAATCCTGGCAGCTGGTAAACTGGCTGGGATTTCTGGGAGTTGTAGGCCGCAAACATCTGGGGACCCCAGGTTGAGAACCACTGCTGTAGGGGAGTTCCAATTGCAACCAGAAATTATTCTATTAACTAGTCAAGCCAAATATAAATGTCTAAAAATTCCAAATTGGGAAATGTTACTATTTTGCATGCTAATTGCTTGTGGTCAGTCTGATTAAGGGAGTAGTTGTCCCTTTAAAAAAAATCACAATTCTGAGCTCTGAAAGAGGAAACCGTAGATGTAACTGAACAAAAGATGACAGCTGATTGTGAGAGTTTGAGTTTCCCAAAAAGTTAATTTTAATTCTGACCTAATGGGCCAGGAGGGTGCAAATGATGTTAAAAAGCAGATTGAGTGACAGCCACCTATAAAATACAAAGTATATGTATATGTACAGAATTTCCAACTTTAGACACAAGCAGATAATTTACAGTTTAGGTACAAATCCTCTGACGCTTTTCAAAGAAAACAGTGTTTATGCTGTTTCCAGTACAAACAGATAAATGGAATTGACCAGTTTAAAAACGCTTCTAAACCTTAACATTCTGAAAACTATGCTTTAGATGGATTATCCTAGGGGATAAATTTTAATTATCTGAAATACTTGGGTTCTTGACTAAAATTAAGGTGGTGGGGGAAGAGATAAATTATTTAACTTCAGTTATGAAGCCAATCTTTGGGGAGGGAAATATTTTTAGTTACTGCTTTTCTATATTCACTGCTAACTGATAGCATACAGATCCTGTAATTAAGGAAAGTATTAAATATTCATTTTTTGAAAAAAGTAATAGTATAGCAGTGATAAAATGATGATGATTTCATTTTTGACTGGGGGGCATGAGGGCAGCGGGGAGATTCCTAGGGAGTGCAAGAGTTTTGAAGATTAAAATATTTCTGTTCTTGTAATTACAGTAGACAAAGGAAGGCAGAAAATAATATTCAAAAAGAAATCTATATCTATTCTATATTCTTTCTATATCTATAATAAAAGTGAAAAATCTGTATGTGTGTATGTGGCACGGGGGTCCGCTCACATAGCCAGCCTCCGGCCTCCACAAACAGGCTATAGTTTCCAGTGCTGTGGAGCCACCAAGTCACTCCCCCACCTGACTTTGCAGGTTATAGTGAGCACCACAATCATGCAGCCCAAACCCTGCCAGTGTCCTCCACAAACACCATTCTGCCCCCCACCCAAGTGAAGGCTTTCATGTGGGACCCATTTCATCCTAGATGTTCTGTTTTTCCTCCACAATGGACATCCCAGGGTTCCTTCATTTGCCTGACCCCGCCCACCGCCTCTACCTTAACCCTTTCATACCTTTTCCTGCCACACAATGAACAGAGGAATTGATCAGCAACTGAACAAGAGGTTAGGGGAGAATTCACACCATGATTTATAAGACTTGTACTTGACCTACATCCAGAGAGTACTGTTCACCCAACCAACGATGCATCTGGACCACACTTGCCACGGATGATGGGACTTGCAGTACCTTCACTGGTACTATGACCCCCACTGACAATTGATTGGGACCAAACTTGGCACAGAGAAGCCCCATGACCAACTGAACATACTACAGGGGGTAGTGGGAATGGACCTTGATTTTGGGAGTTATAGTTCACCTGCATCCAGAAAGCACTGAACCCAGCTGACATCAGATCTTGACCAAACTTGTCACAAAGACCCAACATGGCCAACTGTGCATACACACCTGGTTTGGGGTGATTTATCTCAGATCTGGGAGTTGTAGTTCACCCTTATCCAGACAGCATGTGACCCAGCTGACGCCAGATCTTGACCAGACTTGGCACACAGACCACCCCTGACCCACCCTACATCCTGGCATTGTTTGGAGGAGGATGGACCATGGATGATGACACTTGCATATGGGAGTTGTAGTTTACCCGCACCCACCCAGCTGACTTTGGATCTGGACCAAACTTACCACACAGCCCCAACATGGCCAACTATGCCTACAGGCCTGGTTTTGGGGTGCTTGACCTTTGCTCTGGGAGTTGTAGCTCACCCTTATCTAGATAGAATTGAACCCGGCCATGACAGATCTGGACCAAACTTGCCACAGAGACACCCCATAACCAACTAAACATACTGCAGGGGTTTAGGGGAATGGACCTTGATTTTGGGAGTTATAGTTCACCTGCATCCAGACAGTACTGAACCCTGCTGACATCAGATGTGGACCACATTTGGCACACAGACCCAACATGGCCAATTCTGCTTTGGGGGTCATTGTCCTGGGAATCTGGAAGTTGTAGTTCACCCATATCTAGACAGCACTGAAACCAGCCAACGACGGATCTGGACCAAACTTCAGTGATATTTCCTAACATTCCAAAACAAATAGTGCCTTCTTCTAATAACCCGGGCACCGCCAGGTTCCCAAGCTAGTTAGAAATAAAGAGAAGATGATTTGTTTTTTTATGCATCACATCCAGAAGAATTACGTTTCCAGAACAGTGTGAAAAAGGGTATCACTTGCATTCTACAGCATATGCATTAAAGGTGGGTGCTATAATCACTTCACAGCCCAGTAACATGGAGTTGTAGAGTTGTAAGGTCCTGTGTGAGGAACTACATGTATAAATGATACTGCGAACATGTCATAGAATCATAGATTAGTAGAGACCTCATGGGCCATCCAGTCCAACCCCCTGCCAAGTAGCAGGAATCGCATTCAAAGCACCCTTGACAGATGGCCATCCAGCCTCTATTTAAAAGCCTCCAAAAAAGGAGCCTCCACCACAGTCTGGGGCAGAGAGTTCCACTGCCAAACAGCTTTCACAGTGAGGAAGTTCTTCCTGATGTTCAGGTGGAATCTCCTTTCCTGTAGTTTGAAGCCATTGTTCCGCGTCCTAGTCTGCAAGGCAGCAGAAAGCAAGCTTGCTCCCTCCTCCCTATGAGTTCCCCTCACATATTTGTACATGGCTATCATGTCTCCTCTCAGCCTTCTCTTCTGCAGGCTAAACATGCCCAGTTCTTTAAGCCTCTCCTCATAGGGCTTGTTCTCCAGACCTTTGATCATTTTAGTTGCCCTCCTCTGGACACATTCCAGCTTGTCAACATCTCCCATTAATTGAGGTGCCCAGAATTGGACACAGTATTCCAGGTGTGGCCTGACCAAGGCAGAATAGAGGGGGAGCATGACTTCCCTGGATCTAGATGCTATACCCCTATTGATGCAGGCCAAAATCCCATTGGCTTTCTTAGCAGCCGCATCACATTGCTGGCTCATGTTTAACTTGTTGTCCACAAGGACTCCAAGATCTTTTTCACATGTACTGCTGTCTAGCCAGGCGTCCCCCATTCTGTATCTTTACATTCCATTTTTTTCTGCTGACATGAAGTATCTTGCACTTATCCCTGTTGAACTTCATTTTGTTAGTTTCGGCCCATCTCTCTAGTCTGTCAAGATCATTTTGAATTCTGCTCCTCTCTTCTGGAGTGTTGGTTATCCCTCCCAGTTTGGTGTCATCTGCAAACTTGATGATCGTGCCTTCTAACCCTTTGTCTAAGTCGTTAATAAAGATGTTAAACAAAACCGGTCCCAGGATGGAACCCTGCAGCACTCCACTCGTGACTTCTTTCCAAGATGAAGATGACGCATTGGTGAGCACCCTTTGGGTTCGTTTGCTTAGCCAATTACAGATCCACCTAACTGTAGTTTTGTCTAGCCTACATTTTACTAGTTTGTTTGCCAGAAGGTCGTGAGGGACTTTGTCGAAGGCATTACTGAAATCTAGGTACTCTACATCCACGGCATTCCCTGTATCTACCCAACTCGTAACTCTATCGAAAAAAGAGATCAGATTAGTCTGGCATGACTTGTTTTTGGTAAATCCGTGTTGACTATTAGCAATGACCGCATTTGTTTCTAAGTGTTTGCAGACCACTTCCTTAATGATCTTTTCCAGAATCTTGCCTGGTATCGACGTGAGACTGACCAGATGGTAATTGTTTGGGTCGTTCTTTTTTCCCTTCTTGAAGATAGGGACCACATTTGCCCTCCTCCAATCTTCTGGGACTTCTCCTGTTCTCCAAGAACTCTCGAAGATAATTTTCAGTGGTTCTGAAATAACCTCAGCTAGTTCCTTCAATACTCTTGGATGTAGCTGATCTGGCCCTGGGGACTTGAATTCATTTAGAGTGGCCAGGTGTTCCTGGACAACACCCTATTTGGGGTTGGATTTCCCCGAATCCTTCGTCCATTTCGTGTTGCTAAGGTTGAAGATGGCTTTCTTTTTGTGAGAAGACCGAGGCAAAGAAGGCATTAAGCAGTTCTGCCTTTTCCCTGTCCCCTGTCGCCATCACCCCATCTTCTCCTTCTTCTGGAAGGGACTGCCTGAAAAAGAGCAAAGAATACACAGAGTTGGCTTTGCTATCAGAAATGACCTGGTGAAGCACCTGACTGAAGCACCCACTGGCATCAATGAATGACTCTCAACCCTCCAAATTAACCTTGCCAAAAACCAACAGGCAACCATCATATGTGCCTATGCACCAACTCAAGATGCTGACGAAGACATCAAGGAAAAATATTATTATCAGCTGGACACCATCCTATCGGAGATACCTAAGGAGGACAAAATCATCATCCTGGGGGACTTTAATGCCAGAGTCAGATGGAACTCCAACCTGTGGCCAGTGATCATAGGAAAAGACGGGGTCGGAAACAGCAACTTGAATGGCATCTTGCTTCTCACCAAATGCGGAGAGCACAACCTTGTCATCACCAACACGCTCTTCCGCCAGAAAAACAAGCTCAAGACATTATGGAAGCACTGCCGGTCAAAGCATTGGCACCTCTTGGACTATGTTATTAGAGACCGCAGCGATGTGCTTCTCACAAGAGCCATGACAGGTACTGATGACTGCTGGACAGACCACAGGTTAATCCGATCCACGATGGCTATCAAGATCGTCCCCAAACGCAGACTCCAAGGAAGAAAAACAAGGCGTAAAATGAACACCCAAGCCCTTCAGGAGCCCTCCAAACGAGCCCTTCTCCAAACAACACTCAAAGATCATCTACCCACAGAACACCCCAAATATGTTGAGGAACATTGGAACAAACTGAAGACCTCCATCATCACAGCCTGCGAAGAAACCATTGGTTACCAAACTAAGAAACATCAAGACTGGTTTGATGATAATGACAAAGAGATCCAACAGCTAATTGATAACAAAAGGAAAGCTTTCCAAACATGGCAGAGAGACACCAACTGTGCTGCCAAGAAAAAGATCTATGCCAGTGCAAAAGCTGAGGTCCAAAGAAGGACCAGAGAACTCAAGAACATCTGGTGGACAAAGAAGGCTGAAGAAATCCAACACTTTGCAGATACCCATGATGCTCAGGGATTTTTCAAAGTCACAAAGATCATTTACGGACCAAGAAACCATGGCATATAGCCCCTACGCTCATCAGATGGAACCAAAATTCTGAAGGACAAAACTTCAATTGCACTACGTTGGAAAGAGCACTACCAGAACCTGCTGAATCGCAGCTCCAATGTGGCCGAAGAGACCCTCTCACAAATCCCGCAACAACAAACCAGGGATGAGCTTGCAGCACTGCCTAGTTTGGAAGAAGTTAGCAATGCCATCAGCCAACACAAAAACAACAAAGCCAGCGGACCTGATGGGATCCCTGCCGAAATCTTCAAAACGGGTGGATCTGAGCTGATACAACAACTCCACCAGCTCATTGAAAAGGTGTGGGTGACTGCGAAAATCCCAGCAGACTTCAAGGATGCCACCATCATCACCCTTTTCAAGAAAGGGGATAGAACAGACTGCGGGAACTATCACGGTATCTCCCTTCTAACCTCCATTGGGAAAATCCTCTCAAGAATCCTTGCAAACTGCCTTCTCCCTGTCTCAGAAGACACCCTCCCAGAATCCCAGAATGGCTTCCGTCGCTCCAGAGGAATAATGGACATGATCTTCACTGCTTGACAGCTCCAAGAAAAATGCAGGGAACAAAACCAACCTCTGTACATGGCATTTATTGACCTTGCAAAGGCATTCGACACAGTGAATCGCAGCGCTCTCTGGACCATCCTCCAAAAAATCGGGTGCCCTGACAAATTTGTGAACATCCTGCGGCTCCTCCATGACGACATGATGGCAACAGTCTTGGACAGCAATGGCTCCCAAAGTGACCCATTTAAGGTGGAATCAGGTGTCAAGCAGGGATGTGTTATTGCCCCCACCTTATTTTCCATCTTCATTGCTATGATACTTCACCTTGTTGATGGGAAGCTTCCCACCGGTGTGGAAATCATCTATCGGACAGATGGCAAGCTATTTAATTTTAGCAGACTAAGAGCCAAAACCAAGGTCACCACAACATCTGTTATAGAACTCCAATATGCCGATGACAACGTAGTCTGTGCGCACTCAGAAGAAGACCTACAAGCCACTCTAAACACCTTCGCAGAAGCATACGAGAAGCTCAGCCTCTCATTGAACATCGAGAAAACCAAAGTGCTCTTCCAACAGGCACCAGCTAATCCCTCTGCAATGTCAGGAATACAGTTTAATGGTGTAACATTAGAAAATGTTGACCATTTCCGCTACCTTGGCAGCCACCTCTCCACAAAAGTCAACATTGACACAGAAATACAACACCGCCTGAACTCTGCGAGCGCAGAGATGGGAAGGGATATAAAAATAAAATAAAATAATAATAATAATAATAATAATAATAATAATTATTATTATTATTATTATTATTATTATTATTATTATTATTATTATTATTATTATCATCACAGCAAACAAGATAGATATGCTGGATTTCATATCACAAAATCACAAGTCGAACACTTCCCAAGTGTTTAGGACTATGTGATGTATTTTCAGATGATGCACATAGATCCCAGTAGGGTGGCCTTTTGCAGTTGACAGATAGTAACTTTTGTCAATGTCTATTGTTTCCAAATGCCAGCTGAGATCTTTTGGCAAGGCACCCAATGTGCCAATCACCACCGGGACCACCTGTACGGGTTTCTGCCAGAGTCTTTGCAGTTCAATCTTGAGGTCCTGATAGCGGCTGAGTTTTTCCTGTTGTTTTTGTCAATGTGTCTGTCACCTGGGATGGCAACATCAATGATCCAAACCTTTTTCTTTTCCACAACTGTGATGTTTAGTGTGTTGTGTTCCAGAACTTTGTCAGTCTGGATTTGGAAGTCCCACAGTATCTTTGCATGTTCATTTTCCATTATCTTTGCAGGTTTGTGATCCCACCAGGTGGTACTTGTGGCATAAGTTCCAGTGAATCATTTAGGCCACATAGTTGTGCGTCTGTTTGTAGTCTGTCTGTGCGATTTTCTTACAGCAGCTGAGGATATGATCCATAGTTTCATCAGCTTCCTTGCACAGTCTGCATTTTGGGTCATCAGCTGATTTTTCGATCTTGGCCTTAATGCATTTGTCCTGATGGCTTGCTCCTGGGCTGCAAGGATCAGGCCTTCTGTCTCCTTCTCCAGTGTCCCATTCATGAGCCATAGCCAGGTCTTCTCCTTATCAGCTTTTCCTTCAATTTTGTCAAGGAACTTTCCATGCAATGTTTTGTTGTGCCAGCTGTCAGCTCTAGTTTGTAGTGCGGTTTTCTTGCACTGATTCTTTGTCTGCTGTGCTTTGAGGAGTTTCTGATTTTTGACTTCAATCAAAGCAGGTTCTTCCCTTTGCTTTACATATTTTGCCAGGGCATGTTCTTCTTTGACTGCTTGTTTGACTTGTAAGAGTCCTCTGCCCTCTGATCTTCTAGGCAGATATAGCCGGTCAACATCACTGCGAGGGTGTAGTGAATGATGAATGGTCATGAATTTTCTTGTTTTTCTGTCCAAATTGTCCAGTTCCGCCTGTGTCCAATTTATAATTCCAGCAGTATATCTTATGACAGGTATGGCCCAGGTGTTTATGGCCTTGATGGTGTTGCTTCCATTGAGCTTGCTTTTGAGAATTTTTCTGACCCTGTGTATTCTTTGCTGACCACAGTTTTCACATGTTCATGCTTGATGTTACATATCTTGCACTTGTATATTGCAGTTTAAATGTATTCTTTTTATGTATTACTAGAATTATTTGCTCAAAACAGCTTCATGTGCCATTACTCAAAAATTTCATAACATGAGCCTTCTTGTTCACCGTGTACCAGAGTCAAAGTGTAGCAGTGATATATAGCTTAATTACCACCTATGATCTTCAGTGTTTTTCATGCATGAAAATGCTTTCTGCCATTGAATTTATATGAATTTATAAAATGAACCTCTATGCACAAATATACAATGGATTTTAAAGGGCAACAAATAGCTTAGAATCATTGGTAAACTATCTCATTCATAGGTCCATAAGGAATATTTAGCACTCAAATGAATTGGTTCACAAGCATTTTTCTCAAAATGCATCTTTATGAGTTTGATTATTTCTATTGTATTTTTTTGTTTTAGAGTTGTTTTTCAGAATAGCATCCTCTCAAAAGATATTAGCTCTCAAAGACAAAGGGGCACATTTCCATTGACCATTTAAGCCCATTTCAAACCAGTATTGAAAAAAGTGGTTTTGCTGTGCAGATGATTACACAGGAAGTTCTGGAACCAGTATGAGACCCAGATGGTGATTACATAAGCCAGAGAACACTAATGCACATTAAGGTTTTCTTTTGTACACTATTGTGGGCGTTTGTTGTTTAGCAACCACAGTTTGAAGCTGACTTTGAACAGCATTAAATGGTCCTAAAAGTAGATGGGCCTTAGTCTACTTCCTAAGATTTATGGAGAAATCTGCTTAGAAACAGACCTATAGACAATCTCTCTATGGGGATAGCCATAGGAATTCAATACTTGTGGTATAGTGTTGAGGCAACAAGTTCAATTTTTATCAATGGTTGTTGTGGGACAAAAGCAGAGGACAGATGTTGCCTACAGCCAAGATAAGTGGATAATCATATGAAAGGTAAAGGGAGTATTGGAATGTAGTGTGATGCTGGCTCGGAAGCAGAAAGAAGATGTGATAAACTCACATTTCAAGATTATTAAGTACGGTTATAATATATGCAGTGTGCCAGGAAACTGCTGTCTATGTTCAACCTACTGCAAATAGAACGGAGTTTATGGATAATGTTCCAGTTCTGCTGTTTCTCTTTCCAACCTTTCTTTGTAGGTTGTTCTTGCTCAAGGACAGCTTGTGGTCAGATATAAGAATGCCTAGGAAGATTGAAATGTTCTGCAACTGGTTTTTGCGAATTCCCATATCTGTCAAGACCCAGGCTGCAGAGCACCAACAACCATGCGCAGAGGCCAGAATCTATCTAATATCTTTATTAAAGGAATATATAAAGTCAATAAAAACAAGTGAAGAATATAGTTCAGAAGTAGACCTTTCAGGAAAGGTCAAATATAGTCCAGGAAAACAATGTCCAATATGTGATATTAGAGTCCAAAGTTATAATCCAATAACCGAAACACACACTTTGCCAAGCAAAGTGTGGGGAAATGACAGGGTCCTTTAGTCCAATGGAGCTTGACAACAAGGCTGGAAGCAAACTAGATTCTTGGCAAACAAGGCTTGATACGTGGCAACAAGAGGCAAGAAGCAAGAACGAGGTCCGTGGCAAGATCCGGGGACAAGGCAGGCTTGGAACTAGAACAAGGTCCGTGGCAAGGTCCGGGGAACAGGGAACTGGAGTAGCATAGTCCACAAACGATCTCACTCCCGAAGCTGACGAATTGACTCCGCAAGGATTTCCTTGCGGGTAAACACCTATATAGGATCTTGTTTTCCCGCCAAGGAACACTTTCCCTGGGGAACAAGAAACGAAACCCATACTGTGTCCAGATGCATGACTCCTTAAGATTTCCCAAGGGAAACAGGCTTAATCAGCTAATTGTCTGGCAGCAATCCTGGCGCTTCTGCGATTCGCCTCCCTAGCGCCTCTATCTCGATTATAATTATCCCGGCGAGAAAATGGGGGAGATTTCTGCTCAAGGCTTGTTTGGCTGACTTCTTGTGGGCAAACATCTTGCAGGTGCAAGGGCTCCAATTCTGGCTGAAACGGTGGGAAACCCAAGTTTTCCTCTTCATCTGCCACAATAGTACTAGGAACGGGACTACATGGCCCATGAGTCATCACAATATCCAATCTCTGATCCTAATGTTCAGTTATTCTTGGGCACAAAGACTTGTTTGAACGATGTCGTACTGAAGGGTCTGGTTGTCAGAGGATGATATATATTGCCTGAGATGACTGAGGTTGAGATTCAGCTACCTGTCAAAGGAGCAGGCTGAGGTCCGGTGCCCGCTGTGCCCTGCTACTTTGAATACCAGATCAACACACAAGCTGGGTCTGAAGGCAACAAGAACAGAGGTTTATTACGTTCAGGCCTGAAAGGATGTCAGACAGAGAGTCTGTACTCAAAAGGATTGGACATAAAACATGCAGTACAGTGCAAGACATTTTATTCTCTTTGACAGCCATTCAAAACACTTGTGCCCTCCTCTGATTGGTCAGAATGCTGGTCCAGTTTCAATCCGGGCCCCTTTTGGCTGGGGAATCCTCTTGATGTCAGAGGTGGTCAGAATTTCCTCTGTGGCAGAAAAAATGAACTGCTGTCATTTTGGGTTTGAAGCCAGAGTTGTTTGGAAGGTCCATCCTGGAAAAGGGACAGGCAGATGGAATGTGTTGAGGCAATACAGTTTGTGATTAGATTATCTGCCAAGTCTGGTTTGCACAAAGGGTGAACCTCAGAGAACACAGAGAGATGTTATGTAAATATAAACAGTTCAATGAAAGGCATACAGATTTAATCTATATGCTACTGATGTCTGGCGGTGACTTGATGGAATTAACTTCCCAGGCTGGCATTGTCTTCTCCTGATAGTCCCACCTCACAGAGGTGGGGAACCAGAAAAAAACCCTCAGAGATTTTTCCAGTTATATTATTTTAGTTTTTCCCAAGAAGCAAGAACTGGATTGTGTGAGGGCAGATATAATTTTCTGCTCCAGTTCATCTTAGTTATCTTTATTATAAATAAGACATGCATCGCAAAAATTTTAATTGTTGGAATGTAAAAAAAAAAAAAAAAAATTTAAAAAAGAAAAGAAAAAAGTTTTCTTTATTATAAACCATATATGTGGTGATCCCAAAGAGTTATGGCCACGTGAGTTCCATAAATTATTATTATTATTATTATTATTATTATTATTATTATTATTATTATTATTATTATTTAAATTAATTTTTATTGAGAGGTTTCCCAGCAACTTCTTATAACAACAAAGATTCTCATTTCTCAATACCATAAAACACATGTAAGACAACAAGGGTATCTGAGGGAAAGGGGTGAGGGGGAAAATGAGGTATCAATACACCAGTTGAAAAGAAACAAAAAGAAAAAAAGGGGGGGGTTAAAAAAGAACAACAACAAAAAAAGAAAAAGAAAAAAAACCAACAACCACAACGCAAAAACAACCACACCAAAAAAAAAAAAAGAATTTACATGTAAACAGTTGCTATATATATCCTGTTACTTCCAGAGCTCCGGGTGTGGTCCTTTTGATTTTCTTTTGGTCATTTATTTTTATTTTGAAGTTAAACAAGTTTAACTATCTTTACTTTATACTATTATCCGAGGGACTTTCTTTAGTCCATCCTTATATAAACATTTATTTTTTTCATTTTGTAAAAATTCCTACATGGGTTTCCAATCCGTTTTATTTGATGTTCTTTCCTGGGCTAGTTTTTGTGTTAATAAGTCCATATTCATCACATCCATTACTTTATTGAGCCATTTCTCCATGCTAGGTACTTCCTTTGTTTTCCATGCTTGTGCGAGCACTATTCTCGCCGCCGTGGTGAGGTAAAATATTATTCTATTGGTGTTATTGTCTATTTGCCCGTCTGTAATTCGTAATAGAAAGCATTCTGGCTTAAACTCAATTTCTTTTTGTAGGATTTTTGTCATTTTTTAATGTATTTCTCGCCAAAATTTCTTGATTTTCTTACATTCCCACCACATGTGTATAAAAGTCCCAGTGTGCTTTCCACATTTCCAACAGTTTCCACTGTTTTTCCCTTTATTGATTCTAGCAAGTTTATTTGGTGTCAAATACCATATGTGGAACATTTTAAACCAGTTCTCCTTTATTTCTGTAGCATAAGCCCACCTCAGCTTTCCCCCCCATATTTCTTCCCATTGACCTAGATAAATTGTGTGTCCTATTGCTTTGGCCCATTTTATCATTACTTCTTTTATTTGATCTTTCTCTTAAGCCCAGGTAAGTAATTGTTTGTATAGTATTCTTATTTGTTTGGTGTTAATTTTCAGTATTTTGTCCCAAAGTTTTTCTGTTGTTTCAAATCCTCTTTCTTTGTCTTCCTTGTATTCCTCTCTAATCTGCCAATACTGAAGCCAGTTAATGTTTGGGTCTATTTTTTTAATTTCTTCATGTGTTTTTAGTTTTGACTCTTGGTTGGTTAGTATTAACATTTGTTTATATGTTAACCATTTCTCACTGGGTGTTTCTCTTCTGTGGTTTGCTTCTATTGGAGAGTACCACATTGGGGTTTTGGAGTGGAATCTGATTTTATATTTATCCCAAATTCTGATTATAAAGTGGTTTTTAAAGTTTTTTTTCTATTTTTGTTTTTCCTTTCCATAGATAACTGTGCCACCCATGTCGTAGATCTTCTCCCTCCAGTATTAATATTTTTTTCTTTTCTAATGTGGCCCAGTCCCTCACCCAAGTCAAAGCAGCCACCTCATAATATAATTCCAGGTCGGGGAGACCCAGCCCCCCTCTTGTCTTATCATCTTTTAAGCTTTGTATTCTAATTCTTGCTTTTTTATTATTCCAAACAAACTTTCTGATGTCTTTCTCCCATAAATTATTTTTTAAGGAATACAAATGTGTGGTTCTGAGACAGTGAGTGAAACTCCTTTTGTTAGGGGATTTATAGATAGGCTTTTGTCTGGAATTAGTGGGCACACATTTCCTCCCCTAAGGTGTTTTGTTGGTAAGAGGTTAATTAATCTCCTTTGAAATGTATAGTTTCCTGGCTGGGCTAGTGGAGACGAAGTCAAATTTGGAGAGGGGGAATGCTGTTCTTGAAGTACTGTGAAACCATATATGTCAGGCTCACTTCAAAGGACCAGTCTGAACGCAGATCAAAGACAGCTGCTCTCAAACACAATCTTTATTGAAGAATACATGACTTTGGAAAAGTCGAGAATGATCTAATGTTTACATACATCTAATTTTATCACTTCTGATGCAACGTAATATCACACGCAAATATCATCATCAAACCCCACCTTCTGGATCACATTTCCACCAAGGTTTCTATCCCCCCCACACTACAGCAATTATAATTGTTTATACTTTCACCCCTGAGTTCCCAGGCTCATTTTATCTTCTCCCGCCAGGTGCTCGCATGTTTATGTTATGAAGTCAGATTCAGGGCTTGGAAATTCAGCCCTGGGATCTGGCTGCATGACATGGCGCCCCCGTTTTCTTCGTCCTCCTCTTCGGTTCTTCTTTCACCATAGTCCTGAAACAAATCAAACAATAACTCTATGGGTCCATTTTGTCTAAAGTCCCCATATATTTTTTCAGCAAGCTGCGATGGAAGACTGGGTGTATTTTCCCTAAACTTTTTGGCAATGCCAATTGGAAAGTCACTTCATTGATAACACCCTGTATTCTGAATGGTCCAATATATTTGGGGCCCAGTTTTCTTGAAGGTAACCCCAATTTGATGTTTTGGGTACTTAACCACACTAGATCTCCTTTATCTAATTTATCGCCTTCCACCCTCTTTCTGTCTGCGAACGTTTTATACTTTTTGTGTGCTTCTTTTAACGAAGCAGTCACTTGATTCCAACATTCTATCATTTGCGTTTTCCATTTCCCTGCCTCTGTTCCTTCATTTTCTGTCCACCTCGGCAATTGGGGTAAAGGTTGTATTTCATACCCGTAAACTACTTCAAAGGGGGTTTTGTTTGTTGCTGAATGTATAGTTGAATTAAAGGCTAGTTCCGCAAACGCCAACCACCTAGACCAGTCATTTTGTCTCATGTTAGAGTACATTCGAAGGAACTGCCCAAGCGTTTGCTGAGTACGTTCTACCGCCCCGTTTGTCATGGGGTGAAAAGCAGAACTTAAACTCCTTTCTGCTCCTAGCATTTCCAAGAATTTTTCCCAAAATTTTGCTGTGAATTGTACTCCTCTGTCACTGACTACTCTACTTGGACATCCATGTAATTTGTAAATATGGTTTATGTACAATTCAGCTAGTTTCTCAGCCGATGGTAGCTTCGTCAGTGCTATAAAGTGGGCCTGTTTAGAAAACAGGTCTAATACTGTCCAAATATAACGATGTCCTTTGCTGACTGGCAGTTCTCCCACAAAGTCCATAGCTACACATTCCCAAGGCCTGGTAGGTTCCGCTACTGTCTGTAACAATCCCATAGGCTTCCCTCCTCCCGATTTATTTCTGGCACAATCATCACATTGGACAACATGATTCTTTATGTCCTTCCTCATTCCTGGCCACCAACAATGTTTTGCTATTGCCTTTGTTGTTTTGGTAATTCCTGTATGACCAGCGCTCTGGTTGTTGTGAAAACGATGCAGAATCTTAATCCTTAATATTGCTGGGATATACAGTTTCTTGTTTACAAACCAAAATCCCCCCTTCTGGTCCCCCTTTTCTGCGTTGGACGCGATCCATTGATCTCCTTTATAAGACTGTTTTAGTTCATTTCCCCAGTTATCTTCCCCGCCGAGTTCGACAAAAGCCGTGTCCTCCTTTTGGGTTTGTGCTCTTGTCCTGACAGCTAAGCCCCATTGTTTGTCAGAGAATATTGTCCCCTCCTTTGCTGTGGTTAGGCCTTCGTGTTGAGGCATGCGTGAAAGAGCATCTGCCAAGACATTCTGTTTCCCTTGAAAAAACTTTAATTGGAAATCGAATCTGCTGAAGTATTGCGCCCATCTGATTTGTTTGGGGGACAATTTTCTAGGAGACTTTAAATACTGGAGATTCTTATGGTCAGACCAAATTTCGAATGGGATTCCGCTTCCTTCGAGGAAGTGTCGCCAGCATTCTAAGGCTTTTAATATGGCTAATGCCTCTTTTTCCCATATTGGCCAACTTTTTTCAGTTTCGCTGAACTTCCGTGACAAATATCCACAGGGTTTTAAGTTCCCATTTTGATCCTTTTGCAATAGCACTGCCCCGTACGCACAGTCTGAGGCATCGCAATGGATTATGAAAGGGCTTCTGATATCAGGGTGTTTTAGGATGGGTCCTTCAGTGAAGCATTCTTTTAAGGTCTCGAATGCCTTTTGGCATTTTGGCGTCCAACTCAGTTTGGCGCCGGGAGCTTTCACTTTTGCTGTCTCCCCTTTCCCTTTTGTTTTTAAAAGTTCTGTAAGGGGTGCGGTTATTTGTGCAAAGCCTTTTATGAAGGGTCTGTAAAAATTTGCAAACCCCAGAAATGATTGTAATTGCCTCCTTGTTTGAGGCACTCCCCATTCTTTCACATCTGCTACTTTAGCTGGATCCATAGCTAACCCTTCTGGAGACATCCGATATCCCAGAAAGTCAATTTGAGTTTTATTAAATTCACATTTGGACAGTTTTGCGTACAGCTTTGCTTCTCTTAGTCTCTGCAAAACTTCCCGGACCAATTTTACGTGCTTTTCCTTATCTTCAGAAATGATCAAGATATCATCAAGGAATATGAACACCCCTCTGTACAATAACGGGTGTAGTATTTCATTTATAAGCTGCATAAAGCAGCCGCTTCCATTTTTTAACCCGAAAGGCAAAATTTCGTATTCAAAATGGCCGAATGCGCAGGAAAATGCGGTTTTCCAAGTATCCTCCGGTTTGATCCTTAATTTATGATACGCTTCAATTAAATCCAGTTTAGTAAATATGCTCCCTTTCTTCAATACGGTAATTAAATCCTTGACTAAGGGCATAGGGTATTTATTGTCCTTGGTAATTGCGTTTAAATTTCGATAATCAATGCACAATCTTAGGGAATTGTCTTTCTTTCTCCTAAATAACACTGGAGCCCCGAGAGGAGAATTAGATGGCTTAATGAAGCCTCGAGCCAGGTTTTTATCAATGTATTTTCTCAATTCCTCCTTCTCTTGCACAGACATGGGATACACTTTTGGTTTTGGTAAGTCTGCTCCTGGGGTTATTTCAATCCCTACTTCTATATTTCTTTTGGGAGGCAATTTACTGGCCTCTTTCTGATTGAAAACATCCGCAAAGTCTCTGTATTCAGGTGGCAATAGCTGTGGGTCTATTTCCCCTGCTTCGTCTTCCTCGTCCTCCTCTTCTGCAATTTTGCTTATCTCCCATTGCATCTGCTGTTCTTTAAATGCTAAGCTTTTTCCTCTCCAATCTACTTCAGGATTTGCTTGTTCGAGCCATGGTATCCCCAATATTACATGGTATGTGGCAATAGGGGCTATCACAAAGGATACTCTTCCTCCCCATTTGCCTATTTTGCATGGAACTCCCCGTAATTCCTTTGTAGATACTTCCCCAGCAGCGACTGATCCATCTAGCTGCGAAAATGCAATTGGGGAGTCAAGTGCCATCTGCTGGCATTTCAGCGCTCCTGCTAATTCTGGGGTTATAATGTTCCTAGAACACCCGCAGTCTATAAACGCCTTGCAGGTGGCCCGATTTTCTAGCCCCGAGAGGCAAATTGGTACTACCATCATGCGTTTGTCCCGACTCACCAATCTTTCCGAAGATTCTGGGGCCTGCACCTCCTCCTCCGCACGCCTCCCGGTTGCTGGCTTGGGCTTTGGGGCTTTTGGCGGCTCCCCCTTCCGGGCCCAGCATTCCGCTGCTCGGTGGCCCGTCTTCCCACATACAAAGCATCCCGGTTTAGGTTTGTTGTCGTCTCCTCTGGAGGGAATCCCCGGCCTCCCTCCGGGTCTTTCTTGCTTCCTCGTTTCTCCTCGACCTCTCGCCACCGGTCTTTGCTGGCCGCTGCTGCTCCTGAAGCGCTTTACTTGTGCCAGGGTAGATTCGACGCGCCCCGCTAGTTGGATCCATCCCTGGAGCGTCTCGGGGTCGTCTCTGTGCGCTGCCCAGCTGAAAATCTCGGGGCGTAGTCCCTCTTTAAATAGTTCCACTTTGGTTACTTCAGACCACTCCGGTACCCTTTCCGCGAGGTGGAGGAATTCCTCTGCGTACTCGGGCACCGTTTTGTCCCTCTGTTTTATTCCTTTCAGCTGGTCTCGAGCCCTCAATTGCTCTAGCCGGTCTCTGAACCGGTTCTCCAGTGCGGCGAGGAAGCGGGGCACTGACCTCAGGCATGGGTCGCGTCTGGCATGCAATTGCACATACCAGCTGGCTGCTCCTCGCTTTAGTGTGTTGCCGATGGCTCGAACCCTGCTTGCTTCGGAGGGAAATGTGTGTGCGTTGTCTTCCATGTATCCTCTAATGCTAATTAGAAAAAAGTTCAGTTCCTCTGATTCCCCTCCGTATTCCAGCTTGAGATCTTCCCTTCTAGGCATCCATTCTGCAGCCCTTTGATATTGTCTGGGCGGCATGGGGAAGGGTTGCATCAGGTTTCCTCGGGTGGCTCCTTGGAACACGCCGCGCCCCACTCCGGTGGTCATTCTGCGCGGCTCCTGGAAGTCTGCCGCCGCTGTTGGCTCTTCCGCCCATCCGCATACTGGCCTAGCTGTAGCCCCCTCATCTCGCCTTTCCTCGTCGTACGGCACATCCTCCTCCTCTTCCTGGACCCCCCGCTCCTCTCCGCCTTCGTCTGCGAATCCACTGGACCCGATCCCTGGCCCCAGTGGCCTTTCCACCCCGACGCCCATTCGGGGGGTTGGGAGCTCTGTTGGAGACGGCGGCCTCAGGGTCCCCAGGGCTCGCTGACGCTCCACTTCTCGCGCCATGCTGTCCCGGAACTGCAGCTCCTGCCAGTATTCCTCATCTCCCTCGTCCCTTGCCGCCACGGGGCTCTGCGTTGACGCCCGCTGGCCCCTCTGGCTCCAATCTCCTTCTTTGCTTGGTTCTCTCTCGGCGCCATATCGGCTGGCCTCCTTCTGGAGATTCTCTTCCAATAATGGCACCAATCTCCCCACGGTTTCCGACAGCCTGGATAAATTAGTTTCCAGGATGGATAACCGCAGGGCCACGGTCTCCGGCATACTTCCTCCAGATCCCCAACTGGTTTCTGCAGCTGCAGAGACGCCTCTTCCGAGCCTGGGAATTCTCTGGGTCACGCCGTTCGGCTTGGGGTACCCCGTAGAGGAAGCTATGGCTTGCAGCGTCTCTTCTCTCTTCGGCCGGGCCCCTTGCAAAGGCCTCTCTGCCTCATTTGGGCTTTGATCTTCTTCCTCGCTCATTATCACTTCACTGCGAATTCCGCAGGAGGGTGAGAAATGGGATTCTCGACTTTAATGTCAGGCTCACTTCAAAGGACCAGTCTGAACGCAGATCAAAGACAGCTGCTCTCAAACACAATCTTTATTGAAGAATACATGACTTTGGAAAAGTCGAGAATGATCTAATGTTTACATACATCTAATTTTATCACTTCTGATGCAACGTAGTATCACACGCAAATATCATCATCAAACCCCACCTTCTGGATCACATTTCCACCAAGGTTTCTATCCCCCCCCACTACAGCAATTATAATTGTTTATACTTTCACCCCTGAGTTCCCAGGCTCATTTTATCTTCTCCCGCCAGGTGCTCGCATGTTTATGTTATGAAGTCAGATTCAGGGCTTGGAAATTCAGCCCTGGGATCTGGCTGCATGACACATATATATATATATATATATATATATATATATATATATATATATATACACACACACACACACACACACACATCATATGTGATTTCAGAATTCATGTTGAGTTCATTTTTGGGGAGGGTGGGGGTCAATTTTTAGGATGATCAAGTGAAAGTACCTCTAAAATTGTGGGTGATATGATGGGACGTGTGTTGATATTTCCTGAGTAGATAGATGTGTGGGCATAGTTGCCACTTCAATTTTTTGGCAAGGTCATGTGCCTATCTTATCTACACCACAAAGAACCTTTAACTGGGCGGTATCATTATCCAGAATAGGTTCATGATATGTCCGAGTGGTCTCAGTTGGGAGCTGTACATGACCACTAGTGGGATTCTTCCATTTCCTGTCTACAATCTGTTCAGTAACAGATTAGTCCTGGGTACAGGTCCTGCCTTGTTGATTTATGGGATTTGGGTTTTTATTTGATTTGATTTTTACTTAATATAGTAGGCACAGGAATGCTTCAGGGATGCTTGTTGTACTTCCATGAGTCTGGTGTCCCTTGTAGTGGTCAGTGAGTCAGCAATATAGTGTGGTGCTCAGATGTCATTGTGCAACTGATGTTTTCGGAAAAATTGACTCATTTAGTTGATAGTTCCATGCTGAAATTGATGGCAAGATGGAAGTTGTTGAAATTCTTGTGGAATGTCTTCAAGAGTTCTCTCATTCCACCAGATACTCCATACCCAATATGTCTTAAATGCAGTTAAAGTCTTTAACCACCTTAACTGAAGATATGTGGATATGGAGCAAAAGTGTGTGAATATACTTCAGAAACTCTATAGAGGTTTGCTAGCTAGGTTGAACAGGAATGTAATTGATTATCAAAGTTTCCAATTGACCCTGGCTATTAGGTGTAGATAAGCTCTTTCACTATCATTTGCCCAACACTGGGGACTGTAGTTTAGCTTATTTGCAAGGATTCATATGTCAAAGGTGTGATTATAAATAAGAAGGAATGCTAAATCAGTCTTAAGACAGATGACATCTTTTTTTCTTTCTGAAGGTAAAAAATACTCTCCCAAAACTACTATTTTCGAGGGTTTTCATAAACATTCCTGGCTGAAAATTAATTATGAGAGCTAAATTGTTTGGCACCTCAGTAAAGGAGGTAAAAACAAATTGAGATTATTTCAGTTTATTCCTTAGATACTTAGGTATACTTCTGATGAAAGATCTCAATCAGTCCATACTTTTAAATCACAAACAGCCATATTCACATGCCAAACAAAAATTGAAGAAATGGTCTGACAAAACTTTCATTATTAGGAAAAAATGCATTGCTGAAACTTTATATTTTGCAAATATTTATATTCATATTTCAGTCTATTCTCTGAAATCCAGAAACAGAATATCTGAAAAATTGGCATATAAGGATTTCAAAGTTATTGTAGGAAGGGAAAAATGTAGTATTTGTTGACAAGCTAAACTTATCAAGTCACAATGGGAAGTTTTTCTATATCTAATTTAGAAAAAAATGTTATTTGGTATTTAATTGGTGGAATTCACTAAATGTATTAAATTGGATGTGTACAAGAGAAACTGGGAAATATTCTAGGCATAGCTGCTATCTTTTGTCTATAGCAGTGGTTCTCAAAGCGTGCTTAGGGGCTCCACACTTCCCTTCTCCTCCTTAGCTGGTTGAACAGCTAAGATGGGCACAAATACATATCTGTATTTGATCTTAGTTATGAAAATATACATGCTGAAATTCAGGGCTTCAAAGTACATTGATCCGGAGAATTCCACCATGCTAAAATTGACCATGCAGCTATGCTATAAGTAAATCCAAGTTACTCTATTAGCAAGTTGCAGTTGGAAAAAGGGATCTGTTAGATGTTTTGATCATCAGCATAAAAGATACAGAACTGTAGTGACCTTTTGTCATTTACGCATCCCATACATTTGGACAGAGTTGAATGTCTTTTATCAGATTGATAGACTTTTGGAGGATTGGATGCCCCCCCAGATGAGTAAGACACTGGCAGTATGTGCAGGTGCCATGATCTCCACGTACCCAAACAGATACAATGAACCATACATTCAGCTTTTTAGATCTTTGGCAAATACAGGAGTTATGCAGCACACTAAATTATGGCTGACCATAAATATGAAATAGGCCGCTGGAGAAATGGTCAATTCCCAACAACTCGAAAAAGAACTGGCTTGCGGGTCAATAAATTAACTAGTAAAATCTCTCATCATCTAACGTGATGAGCATTAATAAATGAATAATATTCCTGAAGTCAGAAAAAATGTATTTGTCATGCATGCAATGTGAACATGGCCCACCTTTCAAAGACACGGGGTTTTGGAAGCTACCATGTAAACATCTTTGCATAGTTATTGTTTCTGCTTGTTGTCAACTTTTCTTACTTGTGAGTATCTGATTGCATTTTGAATTGTGAAGTGTCTGTCTGGTGAGGTTGGAGGGGAGGGAGAAGAGACAATTTGCCATCACACTATGTAAACCCTTACAAAAATGAAACTTACAAAAACGATTTCTGATTGAATTGTACTTCTGATATTTCATCTAAATAGTTTGCAGCTTCTGTTCTGCAGTTATCTAATGTCCTTTACTCAACTCAACTCATTAAATGTTTGCACAAATGAAGAGTTAGGGAAGCAGGTGCAGTCTCTGATTCAGTCTCTATACACATTGCATATTCGTAAGCAATTTCATCTCAGCATCTCTTGAGCTCATCTTCTCCATGCATAGGGAAAGGAGCACATTTAATTATCCTGATAGTATGAACAGCATACACATTCACCTTAAAACAGAAATTTCATTTCTCTGTTTTCCTCTAAGAAAAGAGAGAAAATAAGGTAACAACAAAAATTTTATAAGGATAAAAAAATAAAACCATTACCCACCCATCCTCACCAAAATGTTACCTGAGGAATTGTGATTAATTTTGTGAGAGCGAACACTTTTGACATTATGTGACATAATCACATATTCTTTATTACAAAAATATCCAACATTTTGGATGCCAACTGTCCAGTTTAATAGATGATCTTGTGCTTAAAATGGATATCTGTACAATAAAGAGAGAGAGACACTATGAAACTATGAAACTACTAGGCATGGGCAAATTAATCAGAATCTCTCATATGAAACTATGAGAGAGACACTTCTGAACTATGAAACTACTAGGCATGGGCAAATTAATCAGAATCGTTGTTAATCATAATAAATTTGTTAATCGAAATAAATCCGAACGGGGTTCCGAGGTGGTTTGGAACTTCGAATTTAACCTTCCAATTCGAAGCGTTGGAGCCTATGCCTCGGAATACCTTCGGTTATATGAGAAAGTGTTTTAATTCAACCAATCTCCTGGCTAGCATTGCCTGAAGCATTTTCTCTCCTGGCTATCCAGGAGAGAAATCCCCTTCCTGTCCTGGTTGGTTTCTATGGGCTCTTAAACCCATTACTATCCAGGAGAGAAATCCCCCTTCCCTTCCTGGTTGCAGAAGCAGAGGGAGCCTGGTTTTCACAGGGCATTGGTGGCTGCTGCTTCGTCTCTGCAGGATCTCCCTTGCAAACCACTTCCTCTTCCGCTTCGCAGCCTTCCTCTCCTGACTTTGCGAGAAGCTTTAAGTGAGGAAAGGGGGAAAAGGAGGGGGGATCAATCCCAATCCATGATCCAGATCTCTTCACTCCAGTTTTGTGCTGGCAAAACCCCAAACTAGACCTCTAACTAAACCTCCACCCAGGTTGGTGTGTGACTTTCCACTTCAGGGGGAGAAGAAAATTGGAAATGGGCAGGGAAAGTAAATTATCACCCTGATAAGGATTTTCCACAACTCCCCCTTTTTATTTTAAATTACCTTGATATTTATTATTATTATTATTATTATTATTATTATTATTATTATTATTATTGGCACCCCACTTTTCTCTCTAGATTTGAGATGGAAAGGGATTCATGTTAAAATATATATAATAGTATCACTCTGGGAAGGGAAAGGGTTGCATTTTAAGTCTATGTTTTAGTAGTATTCCTTTTAAAATTCACTCTATATTTGTGTGTATGCGTAAACTCCATAGGAAGAAACCCACTCCTGAGCGCTTTTCCCTCCTGGTTAGAAGTGCGCTAAACCCCATCGGAAGAAACCCATTCCTAGATTATCTTATCACAGATTATCTGGCAGTGGAGACTCATATAATCCAGTTCAAAGGAAATAATCTGGGATCCGATCCTGGGATATAGGAGCATTATGGAAGAGAAATCAGGCTGAATCTACAGTGCCCTATAACCCAGGATCTGATCCCAGATTATCTTCTTATCACAGATTATCTAGCAGTGTAGGGAATCAAATCCTGGGATATAGGGGCAGTATGGAAGGGGGCTCACGATGAATCTGCACTGCCCTATATCTCAGGATCTGATTCCAGGTTATCTGATTTAAACTGGATTATATGAGTCCCCACTGCCATATAATCTGGGATAAGAAGAAAGGTGATGGATCTGGACCAAGCTTAGCACACAGACACAACATGGCCAACTGTGAATACTGACAGGCTTTGTGGGTGATTGACCTTGGCATCAAAGAGTTATAGTTCACCCATATTTGAGAACGCTGAACCCAGCAAGTGACGGATCTGGATCAAGGTTAGCACACAGACCCAACATGGCCAGCTGTGAATCCTGGGGGAGTTTTGCAAGGGTTGAACCAAGACTTTTGGAAATTGTAGTTCACCCACATCCTTATACATTTTCTTATGGGAGCATTCATGGTGTAGTGCAGTGGTTTGAGACTTGGACTATGATTGTGGCTTGATTCCCCACTCAGCCATGGAAACCTACTGGGTGATCTTGGGCAAGTCACACTCTCTCAGCCCCAGAAAACCCAATGAGACAGGAAATAACACTTTCAAACCAGGAACAGATTTCCTTATTCAGAGGCTGATGGCCATCTGTCAGGAATGATTTAATGGTGTACTATGATTTCTGTTCCTGGGTGATAAATGTCATTTCCTAATTAGTTCTGTCATAGAAAAATAGCAAAACTTTATGACACTGCCTGAACTTTGTCTTTGCGGAAGGGACATGGTGCTATGACAGCACATTATGGTTTGCTGGGACACTGTCCACCAATTTCACTGAGTTTCAGCCACAAAAACAAAGTTTCTGAAGTAGAACAAGGACTTTCAAAGCAAAGACAATCCAGTGAAACAGGAAATAAGACTTTCAAACCAGGAATAGATTTTTGCTATTATTAAAAATGATTTATTATAAAAGCTATGAACATTCGCCAAAAATCAGAGAATAAGGAAAACGTTCCGAAATTTGGTGAGCTAGCAGTGGTAAATGTGTTCTACCACTGTACCAAGTTTTATCAGGACAACTAAAAAAAATGAGAGCGGGAGAGTCCTCTAATTTTCCCCCAGTGCTGTTTTTTGCCATTGCGCATGCGCATCTGCCATTAATGAGGTAATTACAAATATTCCAAATTTTCATAAAGTTTTGATTTTTTTTTCAAAATTTGGAAATGACTTTAGAAATGAAGCGCCATCACCCCCTACTTTCGAAGTGAGTTTTGAACCATTTTTTCATGGATTGCACATGCCTAGTAACTACTGAGACATGCACAATCTACTTCAAATTTATAGAAGCCTACACATTCAGGCATCCCAGAAATATATGAAAGGTGGGCTCTCTCAAAGCAGTAGCACTCATATGGAGCAGCACTCACATTTGAGAGAAAGAACTCTTCCCAATAGAAAGATGTAAACATTTCTTGGGAATTGATCGTGTAGCATATAGCTTGTGATTAGAATTCCCAGACCTAGGCTCTGGCCACTATATTCTGCTCCTCGGCATGGGAGGAATCACAGGATGAGGGCTCAGTCTTAAAAAGTACAAGCCCCCAGGCCTGTAGTGGGGGGGGGGGGGAAGGTAGGGGTCCAGGTTTTAAAAAACCTGATTCACTCATGAATTTTAACTGGTTAACCAAATCCAAATGCTAAGTCTATGAGAAGAAAAAATTAAGAGTCCCCCCAGAACTGCAAGCACTATCTCAATCAAATTTTGACAATTTATTCACACTGTCATTAGCTACCTTCCCATCAATTTACTTTGCAATAGCAGTAATAGTGGAAACAACTGGCAGACAAAGCCTAAGGCACAGGGGGGAATTTGAAGGCCCTCATGAAAAAGACCAGACTTGGTGGGGCCGGTTGACAGGGGCAGAGCTGCAGGCTATTTCAGGCTGCTCCAAACTCCTGCAGTGCTCTTTGCTTTGGCTTGAAGTAGGAGGCAGATTCCTAATGGGGAATTAGGACTTTCCCTCCTTGTGCCCTCTCCTCTCCTTTTCCAGAGGATAATAGGGTTCCCGTTGCTATGCCTTTGCCCCAGGGATTCACCCTACAATTTGGGCAGTTTTTGCCCTTGGCGTTTATTGGTAGGGATTTCACAGCAGAGTGTAAGTGCTGGTGGTCTGGGTGGCTGCAGTTAAGCAGAGTTCCTAAATGTGTATCAAAGTAACTGAACATTATTGAGTTCATAGCAAAAAAGAAAAAAAACAACAACAAATATTGAAGATCAAGAAAGACATCAGCTTGAGAACCGTTGCATCAGCCAGTACTGATGAAGACCCCAGAACATGCACACCTGGACTGCAGGTGAAAACTGAGGAAACTGTGGAAATTGAGGTGTCTACCACTGGTTTCTCTAATCCAAGCCCTGCCAAAGAAACCAAGGAATAGGAGCAAAGACAAGAAACTGTGTCATTGTTAGACCTTGGACTTTATATGAACAAGACGGTTCCTAATGACCAAGTAAAAGCTCAGTTAGTGCAAAATCCACAGACTCCATTGCCAGGATATGTATTTCCTGTGGATAAGAAGAGGATCTAAGTTTTCAATCCAAATGGTTCAGCAGATTTCCCTGGTTAGCCAACTAATTTCATCCACAAGGTGCACTCTGTAAGTACCATATGGTGGTTAGAGGAGATATTGGAGGTAAAGATGGCCATCAGAAGTTTGGCCACCATTGCTAAACTATTTGTGTGATGGAAAAATGCAATAGAAGTCTTCAATAAAAACCAAAAAACAGAGTACTGTCAGAACAACTTGTGCTTGGCTAAAAGCATCTAGCTAATACAGAGTGGAAAGTGTCCTGATGTAACCCGTCATCAGATTATAAAATGGAGAATGAACAAAATCTGACAAATTATTGCAGGAAGGGACCTAAGATCAACAATAGGAAATAGCATGAATACATACTATGCTTAAATTTTCAGGGACACAAGTAAGTCTGTTCTCAAACATTTTGCTATTGGTTTTCTATAAAAGCTCAAAAGGCTTTAAGCATTTGCTGCCTGAGGCAACTGCCTTGCTTTATTTTGATCCAGTCTTGCTGATCCTTCTATCATTATGCCACCTCTTTGAAAAACAGCAACTACTTTCTGTCTCCAGCAGTAAAGAGGTTTTTGTTTTGCTTAGTCTAAACTTGATTAAATTTATGGCAATTTGAACAGCAGACACAGTTCTGTATTCCTTTTCTATATTTCATTACCAGCTGGTTATTTTATTGAATTCTGTGTTTAAACACAGCTGAAGAATGTGTGATGTATCTTTGCATTCAGCTAGACTTTTCATGTTTTGAGACCTGTTAAATCCAGAATTCAGGGATAACATATGTGTAGCACCTCTAATCATTCTAAACTCTTCAAATTCAATTTCTGATGTTATTTCCTACTGCAAAAGACTAGCCTTTTCCCAGAGATGTGTGTGCTTTGCATATGACATATGTTTTCTTTGTTTTTAATCCTCTGCCATGCTAACTGATGACCTTTTTGAAAAAAAATATTGGGTAATGTCAATTCATGTGAAGCATGTATGCTAATCTTCCACAAATGTTCATAAAGGTTCATGCACCTTACAGAGCCATTTCTATTTAATATAAGCAATAAAATTGCTTTATGAGCAGAATGTGATAGGGACTGAAATGTACTTTGAATGTAGACAACAGAATTACAGGAACTGACACCATTCACAATGGATATTATTCTGCCTTGATGAACTGTTTATGTGGAAGGTGCCTTGATCTCGCTAAGAACAGATTGGAATACACAAATGAATGGTAGACAAGAATTTAATAAACAATAAAGTTCACATCTTCTCTCCTCCTAATAGAGTCTTTGTAAGGAAAGGCAGAAATCCTGCAAATTTGAGGTTTCTATTTACTTAACTTCCATCTTAATAATAATAATAATAATAATAATTATTATTATTATTATTATTATTATTATTATTATTATTATTATTATTATTTTCTAGGCCGCCCTCTCTCCCCAGAGGGACTCAGGGTGGTTAACATACATATAAACGGCATACATTCAATGCCACAACTACTTCACTTAATATCAAAAGTATAAAATGACAATAACATACTCATTATAATAAAAATTCCAGATTAGAAAAAAACAATAGATTTAATCATGACACTTAGCAAAAACATTATTGCACAGGGAAAGCTTGTGTGACTTTTTTCCTTTGTTCATCTGTCTCTAGTTTCTATTTGCTTAACTTCCATCTTGTGTGATTTCATCTTGTTCCTTTGTTCGTCTGTCTCTAGCAATGGAGCTCCCTTGTTAACTGCTAATTGTGCTTCTCTCCAGCTTTCCTCTACACCAGTGGTTCTCAACCTGTGGGTCCCCAGGTGTTTTGGCCTACAACTCCCAGAAATCCCAGCCAGTTTACCAGCTGTTAGGATTTCTGGGCATTAAAGGCCAAAACATCTGGGGACCCACAAGTTGAGAACCACTGCTCTACATCTTCCAACTCCAAAATGGACAATTCCAAGAGAGCAATTGGGTCTGGTTTTGAGTCTCTGCCTCTGGGAAAGATTCTTAAAGGGGCTGAGGAAGGGGATATCTTAAAGGAAATGGCTAACTATAGTTCCCTCTCATGATTATTATACACAAAGAACTAGGTTTTTCCTAATTAATAGAGGCCCAAATTCAGGGACAATGGAAGGGGCTTCTGTGGGGGCATGACATATACAATTGAGAAGACAGAATTTATCCGACACACTCAGATACATTTGAGTATTCTTCACAACAATATGTCAGATAAATGGATCCAGTTTAAATAGCTTTATCCTGCCACTCACTTTTGTCACTTTCCATGAGAGACACATATCTCTGTTTAAAATTACTGTATCTGTTTTCATTGCACAGACATCATGGAATATGGGAAATGCACCTTTTGTTATTGTTTCTTCTGAAAGTATGCATTCAGAGATGATAACTGCATGCTTCTTCATTTAGCCGTCCTTTACTGAGCCACAGGTCTTTCTCCAGATCTGTGAATTTGATTAGTGCTCAACTGATCATTTGACTGAAATAAAAAAGCAAATTAAACAATTGGAATATTTGGTAATTAAATTTCCACCAGCTAATCAGCCAGAGCATATCCAGCACTTCCACAGACGGAAAGAGAAATTTATGGAACAGGAGAACAGAGTGTCATACTCACAAGCTACTTTTTCTGAAAAAGAAAATATTGGTAGGCTGCAGATCTTAAGGATATAATTGAGCATATTTGCACAGATCTAAATAAAAATAAGCACTTGCTTAATGCAATGAATGCATGGTGGGAAGAATCAAGGAGGTATGGTAGTGAAGAGATGGACTAGTATTCTTGGAACCCTGAATCTGAGGTTTTCCCCAGCAAATGATTTTAGGCACTTTTGAAAAAGGAAATGGCAACCCTCATTGAATAAATCTTGCAAAAAAAACAAAAACAAAAACCAGGATAACACTGCCACAAGTCAGAGTCAACTTGAAGGCATGCAAGGAGAAACTCATGGGATGGAGACCTATGCCAAAACATTTGCATGTCTGAGGCCATAAAAAGGAAAGGGATACTGGTAACCCTCAGATTAGTTGGTTGGTGGGATAGTGGAGGCAAATATCTATATGTTTCTGAAAGAATTTTTGAAATGGTTTTAAAAGAACTTGTCAGTAGTGTTGAGTCCTTCCCAGTCTACAAATGTCACAGCTGTTTTCCTTCCTGCAGTGGTTAACCTTCCTTCCATGTCGATCTTGTTTTTCACAGAGCTCTTGGGGCTTCAACTCCTAATAACACCCCCCCCCCCACCTAACCATGACCGAAGGCTACTTTTATATAAGGAAGAAGTTTTTCATCCTATTAAAATGAAGTATGAGTTTAGATCAGCTGTCTTATTTAGTCCATTCCTTTAATTTTTTACTAGAAAACTCACCCACTGAACTGTAATGCAGAGAAAGCATTAAAACTGTCAAAGTAAAATGCTTCTCTGTTTATGGAACAAGCAGATATATCATTGTAGCATAATGTGAAAAAACAGTCTGGCATTTTGCATCTGAGGTTATACAGTATATCCAGATTGAAATTCCCCCCCCCCCCCCACACCTTCTGTTCTTCAAATCTACCAATGTGTGATTTACTGATCGTTAAGCTATTCTAATTGCTTGGATCTTTACAAAACTAAGTTGAGGCATCCTTTTTTTAATCCCCAAATTTGCATCAGCTTTTAAAAGTATTCTTGTTCTAATAATTGCTAAGGAAGCTGATGGGCAAAGATTAACCATGGAATACTGAGGTCATTCTAAATGTAAGAGGGCGATTCAGATATTTGAAGACTTATCCACAGATTGCAAAGTCCTTAAAGATCTCTCCTCTTCCCCCTTTCTTTTTTGAGTTCTTCCATTCTCCACAACATACAAGAATTGTTTCATCAGAATTTACAATAACAAGTGTTGAGCTCCTTGAAATTTCTCACTTTGCCTCTTTTCAACTTTGGAACATGTGATGAGCTCTGTGCCTCTCCATGCTTGAAAAGAGGCTGAAGCGTCCTACAAAAGGAAAACTTCTCAATGTGATGAAGTGGTTACAGGGGCGGTCATCCATGCTTTACCCTCTCAATGTGATGAGGTTAATCTGGTATCCTTGTAAATTATTAAACTATGTAGATAACGCATATCATTAATATATCATCATTTGCAACCACATTTCTTTTAAGTTTACAGTTTGAGCTAGAAGTTCCTATTGTTTCTTCTTCTTTCTACCACCTGACTGATCTGATTGCAGCAATGAAGACATGAGAGATGCCTTCTTCTTAGCATAAGATGTCATGAAGCACCTGTCAGGGGTTCTATGCAGTCATAAAACTCCTGTTAATTGTGGAAGTGACTCTACTAGTTCTGGTTAAGGAACCAGGTATCCAAAAACAAAGTTATAGTGGTCTTCTACCCCAACAGCAAAACATATAGAGACTTTGGTTCTTTCCCAAATAAGCAGGAAGGCTTTTATTTACCTTTGTTGCAGCAGCATACATACAAAATATACAAACTCTACAGCTTTTTATCTCACTACTCTCAACAGTAATTCTCCGACACACTTTCCAAACCACCATTCATCCTTCATCGAACTTACTCAGTATAACTACAAACTATATACTATTCCCATTGCATTAACCACTACACCTTAATTAGTGGCATAACTCTTACAGGTGGTTAGGCCAGAGCTACTAACTCTGCTATCACTTAGAAAATGTCAGGTAATTTTCAAATTCTTACAGCATTTATGGGAAACACTATAAATCTATTATTTATCCCAAATTATGCATGCTTTAAAGCCTCAGTGAGGTCAAAAAGAAGAGTTTCAAACATACTGTAGATGTGAATGAGCTTGTGTGGAGAATCTAGGAGCATAAAGTACATTCATAAAGTACAAACTCTGGTTGTAAAATAAAACAAAATTTCCTACTCAGGTTATTCCCACTGACACATCTTCACATGAAGTCCAAATATCATAATATCACTAATAGGCCTCTATGGATATTGACCATGCAATAACCCAGTCCATCAGTTAAAATATCAAAAAATGCCAACTTAACTAATTAATAGAGGCTGTTCCAGCAAAGCATAATTTGAAAAAAAATGAGTAATTAATAGATTTACATTCTGGGTAAATCAATACTTTTCATGGATCATAGTATTAAGATTGAAGACTAGAAAAGGTTCTATGACAAATAATCCTTAGAGTTTGGTATCATTTTTCTCAATTAGATGTGTGACTTCCTTTCTTTCTAAGACCTTGGTGCATATTTTTATAACTAAACCTAGATCACAGAAGGTGATTTACATGCCAACTTAAGCTATTTATTCATCTGATCCAAGGTCCCAAACAGAAGTCTTCTACATCATGTGCTACCTGATTTCATCAATTAGAGAAAGGATGAACTAAACCTGCGGAATTCTGAATACAAAACCTATACTCCAGCATTTAGCTATGCCCCCTTGTGCTATTTCAGTGCAAAACATCCATAATGAATTTTATCAGTGGAGTCCAGAAGACAAGGCCTTTTATCTTAGCAGTTAAGACTTCTTTCTTCCTTCTACCGTATTTTTGCCCATTTTTAGTATTATTCTGGAGTATCAGCAAATGTCATGGGCAGATCTTTTGTTTTCACTTTACCATTTCAAGCCTTTGTTCAAGTTCAATATTTAACTAGGGCCTCCTTTACTTTATTAAGCCCAAACAATGTGCATCTGCTGCCAATCTCATAGTCTTAGCAAACTTTGCACTGTCTGGTTGCTGTGCAAAGAGATTTCTTGACAGCAGTTTAATAAGTCTTTACCTAGCTCTTTCAAAGCTAAAAAGGCCATTGCGTTGGTCTCAAATGAGTTCCAGATCAAAGTCAATATCAAACATGTCCTCTCTAACCCCCCTCTAAATCATATATTACCATCAATAATTCTTTTCCTGTGCTAGATTATTTGTCTGCTTGATTTGCTTAGCAGGAAGGTAGCTGTGTAAAGGAGCTTCACTACAGTTTCTCAACGGCACAAAATACTTGTAAAGCAACAATACTGTAGTGAAAATAACAGATGAAATTGCTCTAATGAAACAAAGCACAAAACACAGCTGATTGGAAGGTAAACAGTTATTCCCCATGGGAGAGGAAGCCACATAATTCCCATCTTTCCCCCCCTCTGTTCTTATTTCCTGGGTTGTGCCATGGCCCAGTGTGGATCTTGAATGGATGTGGCAATGTGTATCAGTGCTTCTCAGCATACCGGTTAAGAAAAATTTCCTGGGATCAGATCTGATCTACAATCAGTGGATACAATGGCCACCATCCTAGCCTGGAACCAGGACTGGATGAGGGGTAATACATTGAAATTAAATCTCGACAAGACAGAGAAATTTGGAGAAGTAGCAGGATTTAAGATGAATGTGGAAAAAACAAAAGCAATCACAAAAACATTACAAAGAAAAAAGAGGACAGACTAAAAGAATTATGGAATATCCAATTTACAACAAAATTAAAATACTTAGGTATCATAACATCAAAAAATTTGCAACTGATAGGAATCAACTACACAAAATAATGGAAGGATATCAGAAAAGATTTAGAGGCCTGGAAAAAAACTAAACCTATCATTACTAGGCAGGATCGTAAGTGTAAAAATGAATGTCCTCCCGAAGATGATCTTTCTCTTTCAAATGCTACCAATAATAAGAAATCAAAAAAATATTAAATGGATGGAAAAAAGACATTATGAAATATATTTGGCAAGGGAAACAACAACAACAACAACAACAATTTATTTATTGATTAGCCAGTTGGCCTTATCAAGGACAGACAATACAAAAACAATATACAACATACATCTGGTTCACTTAAAATAAAATACAGATATACAGGTGTCTGCCTGCTTGGTGCCAATGTAGTTTAGCTAAAGATCTATGCATCAACTATCCTCGTCTCCCCTACACTGCACCCCAATCTGATCTATGTACTCTGATCTCCTTTTAGCAGCTTTAAACAAATACAGGGCCACTTTTGTTGTCAGAGTGGGGTTATAACCGGCCAATAAAAATGAAGTTTTGGCTTCAATAACCCAGCTTGTTTTATTACCAATAAAAGGCCATAAGTATTGTTTCCTTTCTTTTTTATATAGGTTACAGTTGTGCAAAATGTGGTTCAATTTTTCAACCTCAGGGCTGCCACAAATACATAATCTTTCTTCATACGGGATATGATTGAATCTGCCGTGTCTCTCCATGGACTCCATTTGTTCGAATCTTGCCCTAGTGAAAGTGATTCTTAGGTGTCTTGGCATATCTGCTTTTAGGTACAGTGCCCTCTGGAAATTACGTTTAAAGCGCCCTAACCACTTCAGAGATCCTGTATTAGACAGGGTGGCTATGTCTTTTTGGGCTTCAATATCTAGGATTCTTTGGATTACTGTCCTTTTTTCGGCATCCCTGTTCTGGTCTGATGAAGTAATTTCTAAACCACAGGAGCGAAGAAACCTTGCTAGTTGTTCTGCCCAGGAGTCTTGGTTAAAGCCATTAGATTGTTCTAAGAAACACAATTTTGGCAGTCTGTTATTTTTGAGATTTTTTATTTTAGACCAATAGTTAAAGGCCCTGATTTTGGCGAGACCTTCGATAGAATGTATTTCTAACTCTGCTCTAACTGCGGCAGCGGTGGTCTTAGCGTCAACGCCAAGTAAATGTCTTAGAAATTTTGCAAGGGAAAAAACCTAGAATACATTACAAAAATATGATAGAGGAAAAAAAAGTAAAGCTGGACTAGCTGTGCCAGACCTAAAATTATATTTGGAGGTGAGTGCACTAACACGGATCAGAGATTGGAGCAAATTAGAAAAAGACAAAATACTAAATTTGGAAGGGATAGATTTAAGATCAGGGTAGCACTCATATCTGTGATATGGAAAGGGAAAAAAGAGAAAATTTTTGGAAATCACTTTGTAAGATCTGCCATATATAAAATTTGGATAAGATATAAAAAGAAATTCTATGACAAAGCACCATTGTGGATATCACCTCTGGAAGCCACACAAAGGAGAGTAATGGGATGGGAGAATTGGCCCAAATACAGAGAATTATTGGGAAAACAAGAAGAAGAATGGAGGATGAAAACATTACAAGAAATGAACATACTCACCAAAAATATTACCTGGTTTCAATATTGGCAGATAAAAGAACAAGTCATAAAAGATAAAAAAAAAATAGGATTCTCTGAAAAGGAAACATTTTGGGATAGAATAATGATGTCGGAAAAGAAATTGTTAACTAGGATATACAAAAAATTACTGGAATGGAATACCGAGGGGGAAGGAATGAAGAACTATAAGAGAAAATGGTCAGAAAAAATAGGCAGATCTATTGGAAAAAAGAATGGGAAGAAATTTGGAACAAAAAGCTGAAGTATACATGCACAACAGACTTAAAGGAAAATTCGATAAAGATGGCACACAGATGGTATTTGACACCAAAGAAAATTGAGAAATATTACAAAAGTATAAGCACGAAATGCTGCAAATGTGGAGAGAAGGAAGGAACCCTGTATCACATGTGGTGGGGATGCAAAAAGGCAAGGAATTTCTGGAAAACAATTAGAGAGAAATTACAGAAAATGTTAGAAATAAATCCAGAAATATATTTATTAGGCATGAATGACCAAATATTAGAAAAAATAAAGACAAACTCCTCTTCCTTTTAACAACAGCAATGAGAACATGCTACACAAAATTATGGAAGAAAATGGAAATACCTGAAGAATAAGGATGGATAATAAAAGTTTTGGAAATAAGAAATAAGGATAGACTCACATACCTGATCTCCAAGAATAAGAATGAGAGAGACAGACTGGAGCCAAATTATGGATTACTTTAAAAAAGATTACAAGAAGATAAAGATTTGAGGAAGAATAGTATATACACCCAAATAGAAGTGAAAAGATATCGGGGAATGGAGAAGATGGAGAGATGACGAAGAAGGAAAGGCAGGAACCTAACGGAAGATGACTGGAAGTTGATATTTTAAATATTGTTTCTTTTATTTTCTTACTTAATTTTTCTCATTTCTTTTTCTTTTTTCTTTCTTTCCTTTTTGATTATCTAATTTTAATATGTATGAAAAAGTGCTAATAAAGATTATTTTACAAAAAGACAGAGGTCAGTCGGAAGGCATATTGGGCTGTGGGATTTACAGCCTGTGTTGGATGGAGTCACGCTCCCCCTGAAACCACAGGTCCACAACCAGGGGGTGATCCTGGACTCATCGCTGACCCTGGAACCCCAGGTGTCAGTGGTGGCCAGGAGTGCCTTTGCACAATTAAATCTTATGTGCCAGCTGTGCCCATACCTTGAGATGCCAGATCTGGTAGTCCATGCCTTAGTCACATCCCACCTAGACTACTGCAACACTCTTTATGTGGAGCTGCCTTTGAAGATAGTTTGGAAGCTTCAACTGGTTCAGAAATCAGGAGTCAGATTGCTAACCGGAGCATCGCACATGGAGAGATCCACTGGTTGCTGATTTGCTTCCAGGCTAAATACAACCCTAAATGGCTCAGATTCAGGATATTTGACCAATCGCATCTCCTCTTACAAACCAGCTCATGCATTGCAGTCAACTCCTTGAAGCCACAGACAAATTGGCCAGCTGTTTGTGGCTCTGGAATACCCTCCCCAGGGAGATCAAAATGGCGCCCTCCCAAAGGGTTTCAGCTGTTAAGCAACAGCTGAAAACTTTTCTATTCAAACAAGCCTTCAGTGAATAAATCTCATGCTGAAGAGACAAAAAGTTCAACTTTCACTAGGCAATGCTATGTGCAATAAGATGTGATAGGTCAGTGCAATAATATATGCCATTTTGAATATCTATGTTCTACCTTAATTTCTAACAATGTTTTATATTCATACATTTGACTGTTGTTTAACTTTGTATTGTGTTTTTAACATGCTGGAAGCCGCTTTGGGTCCCTATCGTGGGAGAAACACAGCATATAAATAAAGATTTATTATTTGGGTATCTTTTGCATTCATTTGAAATGAATGGGAAAATATGGCCATATAGGAGCCCCAGTGGCAGAGTGTGTAAAAGCACTGAGCTGGAGACCGAAAGGTCCCAGGTTCAAGCCCCAGGAGCGGCGTGAGCGGCAGCTGTAAGCTCCAGCTCCTGCCAACCTAGCAGTTCAAAAACATGCCAATGTGAGTAGATCAATAGGTACCCGCCCGGCGGGAAGGTAACGACACTCCATGCAGTCATGCCGGCCACATGACCTTGGAGGTGTCTACAGACAACGCCGGCTCTTTGGCTTAGTAATGGAGATAAGCACCAACCCCCAGAGTCAGACATGACTGGACTTAACGTCAGGGGAAAACCTTTTACCTAGAAAGCTTGATCAGAGTGGCTCACTCTGTTGCACTTCATAGTCATAATGAACTCTCCACATTAGTGAAATAATGTATAAGTCCAATCCCAAATGTATAACCCCAAAACTTTCTTCATAAAGAATTTGTTCTCCATAATAATATTATAGCAGTGTTTCAAATGTGCTACATTGTAGAACTGCCCTAAAGAGACATGCTTTACAATGTTTTTATTGCACTGCCCTTTGGTTCATCTTCCCTGTAGTTTATATGATTCATTGTGTTCACATTAGCTCAAAATTGCAGAAGTTCTTTACAGGAATCACCGTCATAGTTATAAGATTGTAAAAGCCAACAACAAAACATATAAACTAAAATTAAATATGAAAACCTGTCATAATATTCCAAGAACAATGTATGATTTAAATGCCACCAATCACAGAAATGGATGAATTATTTTTTAATTATATTCCTGTTCTCATCCAACGCCCTCCTTGATTTGATTCCTGTAGTCATTTGCATCTTAGTATTATTCTCAAAGAGGAAAGTTTCAAAAGTCCTGTTCCCAAGACAGATTACATGGAGCAAGTCCCCTACATGTACAAGTGCTATGTGGAGGATTTTTTTCAAATATTATACTGAGGTTGAATGTTAGATCCAAAAGTGGGGAAAAGTAGGTAAAAATATACATAAATTGAGAAATGCAGTGTGTACATCCATTTGTTTAAAGTCCAGGGTAATATATTAATGACAATAGTTACCCATTGATCCCCAGCATTGACTTTGCTCATCTGGTTAGTGAGTTGGGTGCCCTCTCCTCCCCTCTTCATTCTTTGTATGCTCTCTGTATGCTCATTGTTCCCCGAGGTGTGCTATCTCTGTTCAATGAGTGGAAGACTTTCTTAAATAATCCATAGATTTGCAATTGGTTTGCTTTAAAGTACATTCAGACAATGTTAAGATGATAATTTACAGGACTAAATTTTATGTTGTATGCTTTTTGAACCACAGATTGGTTCAACACAAGCTTACATTAAGTAGGAGAAAAGAGAAATGTGTAATAGTATTTCCTTCCTGTGTGCACGCTTCACCATCAAAATCTTGCTTCCTACAAATACAGACACTTCGAATAGTGTCTGTATTTGACATATTTGACACAGGCTGCTCCTATGTCATATATTTCAAATTTCTAAACTATGGGTACCCTGAACAGAGGGTAAGAAAAATAAAAGGAACTGGAAACAACCATAGCTCTCAACCCAAGGCCAGTCTGCATGAACCGTATGCCTGGATTTGCCCATGTTTAATCCTTATAGGTCAAACAGTCAGATTATATTCCATGTCAAATTTAGAATTTTGAGTCATACATATTCCACAATCAATTTGAGTTAAGGCAGTATAAAATTCTGCCAGTGTGATCTCATTTTTATTTATTCTGATCATTTATGTAGCGTGTGATTATCAGAATCCTTAAATATTTTTTCAACCACTATGGCATATATGTGTACATACACATATGTTTACACATTTCTGCAGCACTAACCATGGTGTACGTGTGTGTGCTTTCAAGTCACCTGTGGACTTATGGTGACCCCATGAATTTTACAAGAATTTTTAAGGCAAAGAATAATCAGGTAGTTCTGCTAGTTCCTTCTTCTGAAATACATCAGTGGTTCTCAACCTGTGGGTCCCCAGGTGTTTTGGCCTACAACTCCCAGAAATCCCAGCCAGTTTACCAGCTGTTAGGATTTCTGGGAGTTGAAGGTCAAAACATTTGGGGACCCACAGGTTGAGAACCACTGGCCTACAGCATCTGGAATGTACTGGTAATCTCCCATCCAACTATTAACACTGCTAAACTTCCAAATCAAATGGGATCTAGTGCCTTTGGAATATCTAGACCAGGGGTCCCCAAACTTTTAAACAGGGGGCCAGTTCACGGTCCCTCAGACCGTTGCAGGGCCAGACTATAGGGTTTTTTTTAAAAAAACAACAACAACAATGAGCAAATTCCTATGCAGTGCACGCTGCACATATCTTATTTTGAAGTAAAAAAACAAAATAGGAATAAATACAGCCTCAATGTTAATCATAACCATAATAAAATAATAAAGAGGGTTGGAAAAGACCCCTTGGGGCATTTAGTCCAACCTCCTCCTGCCTTTGTGCACCAATAGCACTAGCAAAGCCCCCCTTAATAATTAATTAAATAATAATTAAAATACCATTATAAACAATCAAAGCTTTGGAAGGCACGCACCAGGTGAGGGGAGGAGACGGGAAAGGTGCACGCCTTTCCCACCTACCCCGCACCGCACGTACCTTCCTTGGCAGAGGAGGAGGGAGCTGCTGCCGCAGGGGCCAGATAAATGGCTTCGATGGGCTGCATGTGGTCCCCGGGCCTTAGTTTGGGGACCCCTGATCTAGACCATGAAAAGTGAATATCATTCAAATAAATTTGACCTAAAATGAAACCCTCACCTTAAAGCCCCAAGAATTAAACAAAACAAAGTATTTTGTGTTTACTTTCAAGTTGAGAGAACATTGTTTGTCATGCTTATTTGAGAAATGGGTTTTTAAAATGTTTTAGACTTTCTTGTCCCCAAAGGTCCAGAAAGCATGGCAAATGGTCAGGAATTCTTGCAGCTGGCACCACACATTTAGAACACTGGTTCCCAACATTTAGTCTTCCAGATATTTGAGACTTCATCTCCTTGAAGCCCCAGCCAAATTGGCCAGCTGTCAGGAATTCTGTGCGTTGAAGCCCAAAGCACCTGGCAGACTAGAGGTTGCAATCACTGATTTAGGACCACTAGTTCAGGGAAAAACCTGAAATATCTTGGACCAGGATAGTCACAGAAAGATAAAGGAATAATATTTTTTTCAGACTGATATTCAGAACCAGAACCTCACCAATGCTTCTTAAGATGCAGAAAGGTTTCTGTTCCTGTCCTCCAGATTCAAACTGGATCCAGTTAGATGACAGCCATTTCTTTCATGAATATGATGGATAAAAACACAATAATATAACTAAAACTCAGACTGTGTTTAATAAAAAGTTGTTGAAACATTTGCAACCTCTATTTTCTACACTTCTCTAAATTGTATTTTCTTAAAATAAGGATCCACAACATTATTTTCCAGTTTTGGACATTATAAAATCATTTCAGAGCAGCAGAATATGGATAGCCAATAGTTTTCTCTGAGCAGTACATGTAGCTATGGTGCCAGAGCCTTCCTTACAAATTATTATTTCAAGAATGAAGCTATCAAGCTACAGACTGATATGATACGTAAGGACTTGAGCTTTAATAAGATATGAAGGCTCCTAGAGAAATGTGCTGGCTTAATTCAACTCTGTGTGAGTCAGTTCATTGTGCTGGTGAACAGAGAATGCCAACGTTGTTTCATTTTCCAATTTGTTACAAGGGTACTTATCATATTTTCTGAACAAAAAAATTGTTTGTGCGGACTACACTGAAACTTCACATGAATTCTGTTCTATAGTACAGCCAAAAGCCAGCATACTTGGGGGCGGGCGGGCGGGCGGGCGGGGGGCTAAGATGAAATACCTGTGAGAAATCTCTTAGCCTGTTCCCTGCAGTAGCTTACAGACAGTCTATCTATGGAAGACGCTCTAAATATATTTCAAGTTTTGAGTTTTAGTAAAATATTGTTCTGGTTTGCCCTTAAATTGGACACCGCCACCAAGGAATATCAGGTGCTCTAGGCTATATTTCAGAGGAAAGGTCTTGCAAAAGCAGTGGATGCAGTAGCCACTCTTCCTGCAGTTGCTTCCAGTGGCATAGATCCATCTAGGTCTTAGACCCTGTCTTCTCAGAAGTTCAATAATTTAAGAAGTCCCATTCAACTCAAGGCAGCAGCAGAAGGAGCATCTTTGCAATCAAGAGTGAATTTTCCGCTCCTATAGCAATGGGTTCACCAATGTTGGGAAATAACATGGTTGAATGAAATGGAGTTGCCCATATAGAGCTCATTCAGAGCATGTAACACTCTCTTGCTAAGTTCATGTTTCTATTTCCTTATTGGAATTGGTGTAGTATAAATATATATTATAGCTGTTGTAGATTTCATGAAGTGTGACCTCATAATATAGCTCCTTCGGTTTTGCCAGCGTTTGCTGGTTGGTACAGCATCTATGTTCGCTTGTTCCATTCTTTTGCAGGGAATATGGCTGTTCGTAACATTTTCTTAGATCTTATTTAAGAGCCAGATTTCCTGAACAGAAGGAGGGACAATTTAGAGGCCAAAGGAATATGCATTTCCTATTAACTTCTTTTTTTCTTCAGAAATGCAATGATCTACATATGTAGGTGATTTGGTAAGTTATTGGGGGATAATAGGGGGTGGCAATGTTTAAAGATAATTGAATATATTAGGCTTTATTTGCACCCCCTTCCCCATTAATGAATTTATATTCAAAACTTGTTTGGTATGATAACAGAATTATTTGTAATTGCTCATATGAATGAAAGCCCTGCTGACTTACGATGATTCAGAAAGCTTAAAATTTACATCAAATAAGCCTACAAGGTACATGACTGAATGAAGTAGAAAATTACGAGACCTACTTCACTGTAATGATATACTTTGATGATCTGAATCTAAGCTTAATATCTACAAAATAGTTGGGCTTGTTACATGTGTACAGAAGTGCTTCACTTTCTCTAACCCCAGGGATCAACTACTGTATGTACTTTATGCATACAGTTTTATCTTGCAGTGTTCAACAGTTATCAGTGATTGCAAAATGCATCTTCCCACTCATCTAATAATAGGCAGGCAGGGTAGAGTTTCAAACCCAGATTTTCACTGGCTTCTTGATTTTATTTATTTATTTTGTGTCAAAAGCATTGCATAAATAAGTTTAAAATTGATAAAATAAAAGAATCACAAGCAGCTAAATCGTTTAAGACCAAAAACAGGCAACAATGGCTACATTGTCTATAGCTTTAAACAGTTCTTCCTCTGTACATGAGACAGGGCATTGTGGGCAAACAAACAGATGCCGAGTTATTTGTTCTGCTCCACAGCCGTACAAGGTGGAGGATTCTTCTAATAGTACCATTTTGCCAGGTTGTCTTTTGATTTGCCAACTCCACTTCTGAGTCTGTTCGGGAACTTCCAGGTTGCCCATTCGTGGTTTCCCCTGGAGGAAGACACTCATGGGGGGGTCATCCAGTTGGAATTGCCTGATTTTGCTGCCCACAGCAATATTCTTGTTGTTGCTGGAGAAACATGTAGAGGAGTGGTGGTTCTCATGAAGCCTTAATGAGCACCTGCATATAATTACCACCAGATTGAGGTTTTTTACTTAACACATACAGTAGAGTCTCACTTATCCAACACTCGCTCATCCAATGTTCTGGATTATCCAACGCATTTTTGTAGTCAATGTTTTCAATATATCGTGATATTTTGGTGTTAAATTCATAAATACAGTAATTACTACATAGCATTACTGCGTATTGAACTACTTTTTCTGTCAAATTTGTTGTATAACATGATGTTTTGGTGTTTCATTTGTAAAATCATAACCTAATTTGATATTTAATAGGCTTTTCCTCAATGCCTCCTTATTATCCAACATATTCGCTTATCCAACATTCTGCCGGCCCGTTTATGTTGGATAAGTGAGACTCTACTGTATTTCTATTTCTATTTCAATCCTTGCAAAACTCACCCCATTTTCTGTATACCTTAATACCCTTCCTTATGTTAAGAGAGAAAAACCTTTTACATGACAAATTCAAACATTACATTACTAAATCATTTAGGATTTTGTTATGCTTTAGTGCACTCAATGGCTTTGTTAATATGTCTGCTAAGTCCAGAGAAGTGTTACAATAAGTCAGTGAAATTTCCCCATTTTACAGCATCGCTGACACAATTGTACTTAATGTCATCATGTTTGCTTCTCTGTTTAACTCTAGCTTGAGTTGCCATGATATGCAAGTTTGATGATCCTCAAAAATGTTTGTTGGTTCTTCCACTGGAATCTGCAAATCTTTTAGCAGTTGCTTTATAACACAGATTTTAGTGTAGGCTAATGATAGTGCACTGATTTCAACCTCACTTGAACTCGGGCTACAAAATTTTGCTTTTTGGATTTCCAATCTATGACTGCATTACCAAATTTAAATAAAAATTCTGTTGTAGTCTTTATATCAGAGCTATCTCCAAAGTCACTGTCCACATAGCCTTCCAGCATTAGTGAATCATCTGGGTTCAAAACTAAACAAAAATCTTGTGTTTCCTTTAAGTATCTCACCACTCAGTCCATTTCATACTGCTGTAGATGGATTACTTGCATACCTACTTCAGAAACTTAACAGTAAATGCAATGTCTACTCGAGTGTAGTTACTTATATAAAGCAATTGACCAATTACACTTTTGAATGAATCCTTTTGTTGAAATGGCTCAACATTTCATTTTCAAATCCCAAAATCATGGGTGATTGAACCCCTTTACAGTTCTCCATATTAATTCCTTTTAAACATTTTAATGCATTGTGTTTTAAAATTTGACATGTGAGCCAGGCCAGCTGCAGATGGATGGAGAGTATCTGTGTGAACTAATTGAAAAAAAAAATTGAACCAATTCCTATGCACATTGCACATATCTCATTTGTAGTGCAAAAAAAAAGGGAAAGAAAGAACAGTACAATATTTAAAATGAAGAACAATTTTAACCGACATAAACTTAACAGTTTTTCAGTGGGAAGACCCCATGGGCCATCCAGTCCAACTCTTTTCTGCCATGCAGGCAAAGCACAATCAAAACACCCCCAACAGATGGCCACCCAGTCCTTGTAGTAGTAGTAGTAGTAGTAGTAGTAGTAAGAATAATAGCAACCCAAGGGACCATCCAGTTCAACCTCCTTCTGCCATGCAGCAAAAGCACAATAAAAGCACCCCCTAAGCAATGGAAGGGAAATAGGGTTTTGAAAGCAAGGAAGGTGATCAAAATTTTTAAAGAAAAATAGGAGTCAGAATAGATCTAATACCAGAAATTGAAACTGGTTAGAGACTGTTATCTTTTTGATTTTGATTTGTTGTATTTAGCCCCAAATTATAACTGAGCCCCTCTCATGCCATATGGGAAAGACATACATTTTAGATGTGTATCCTGTTCTAGTCAAAGCCAGAGCTGGATGGATTCTGAAAAGTAGTATGAATGTATAGACTGGTGCTCTCCAAACATGAAGCAGATATCCCAGCAATGGCAAATCTGAAGGCAGGCTCCAGAGATAGTCCAGAATCTGGAGCATGGAGCAAAGAAAGACACAAATAAGTAGATTACAAGCTTTTAGTGACAAAGGAGGTGGGGGAGGAGAAGCAGGAAAGAGGAGATAAAGCTTTAAGAGGGAGGAGGAGGAGGAGGAGGAGATTACCACAGAGCCCCTCAATATGCTTCACGGAGCCCCAAAGTCTCCATGGAGCACACTTTGAGAATCTCTGCTCTATAGCAAAGGTCATCATACAAACACTTGGAGTGAGCTAGGCCACAAAAGGTCAATTGGCTAAAGTTTTCGTGAATTAATAAATGAGTCTATGTCTTGCATAGAAATTATATTGTGTATATTAAAATATTGCTATGATTAACTTTGCAAGATAGATGGATATGTATGTCAGTTGGAGGGAAGACATACTTCCTTAATTCAGGATGAAGTATTTTGCTTAAATGCTTGCTGTAATGAAAGGAAACAATTAAGGATTGAAAACAATTCTCATCTCTTAGAAAGCATGACATAATATATTTTAAACTTGTTAAATTGTAAGAAGTATTATGGCTCAGGTCTGTGACCAAAACTTTAAAACAGGAATGAGAGTCAGAATAGATCTAATATCAGAAATTGAAACTGGTTAGGGGCTGCTATCTTTTTTTGTTTTGATTTGTTGTATTTGGCCTCAAATTATAACTGAGCTTTTCTCATGTCATATGGGAAAGACATATATTTTAGATGTGTATTCTGTTCTAGGCAAAGCCAAAGCTGGATGGATTCTGAAAAGTAGTATAATAATAATCTATTCTATATATATAATAAAAGTGAATATTTGTATGTGCCAGCATTCTGATTGGCTGGGCGGAATATGTGCCAGCTTTCTGATTGGCCGCGACTTTCACAGGCCACTGTGATCGCCAGGAATGACGGACCTGGACCAAACTTGCCACACATAACCCCTATGACCCATTGTACATCCTGGTGCCGTTTGGGGATGATGGGCCACACATAATGGGATTTGCAGTACTTTCAAATGCTATGTCTCCCACAGAGCACTACGTCGCCCACCAGTGACAGAACTGGACCAAACTTGGAACACAGAACCCCCATGAACCCATTTCCGTCCTGAGGCAGATTGGGGGAGGATGGACAAGGATGATGGGACTTCCAGTACCTTCACTAACTTCTTGAGACCACTGCCACTGCCACAAATCACAGAACTGAATCAAACTTGCCACACATATCCCAAATGATGCACTTTACATGCTACAGCAGTTTAGGGGAGAATGGACCAAGCATTATGGGATTTACAGTACTGTCAAACATTTTCTCTCCAACACACCACTATTACTCTAACTAATGACGGATCAGGACCAAACTTGGCACACATAACCCCCATGATGCACTGGTGCCGTTTCGGGGAGGATGGGCCATGGATGATGGGATTTGCAGTACTTTCACATGTTTCAATTCAAGACCCCATATGACCCACTCTATATCCTGGCGCGGTTTGGAAGAGTTTCGACCACAGATGATGGGACTTCCAGTATCTTGACTCACTTCCAGACACCACAGCGACCCCCACCAATGATTGATCAACACCAAACTTGGCACACAGAGCCCCCATGGCCTACTCTACATCCTACCACTGTTTGCAGGGCAATGGACCATGGACAATGGTACTTGTATATGGGAGTTGTAGTTCACCCGCACCCACTCAACCCAATTGACACTGGATATAGACTAAACTTACAACACAGCCAAACAATGCCTTTCTCAAATAACCTGGGCACCGCTGAGTCCCCAAGCTAGTATATAATAAAAAACCTCTATCTCCTCGAGAGACTCAGGGCAGCTTCCAACATGTATGCAAAAACAGTCAATTGTCAAAACAACATACAACAACTTGAAACACAGCAAACATAATAAATACATCATAACAAGGCAAAACAATTCAGTTAAAATAGACATAGTTACAGTCAGATCATTTCATCGAGGGATCGGGAACCAGTAGTCAGGGCAAGGTTGGCATGGTTCATTTTAAGGGGTAGATAAAACTTATGCAGCATATTGTAGGGCCAAGAGGTAAATAGTGTACAGAGCAGGGTCTGCTTTGTTGCACACTCAAACTAATCTTGTTCAAAGACCTACTGGAAACATCAGGGTTTTAGTTCCTTGCAGAAAGTGGGCAAACTAGGGGCCTGTCTGATTTCCCTAGGAAGGGCATTCCAGAGCCAGGGGCCACCATCGAGAAGGCCCGCTCCCTCGTCCCCACCAGCCATGCTTGGGACAGCGGTTGGAGTGAGAGAAGGGCCTCCCCGGCAGATCTTAAGGCCCACACCGGTTCATAGGGGGAGATGCGATCATGGACATAGGCAGGGCCCGAGCCGTATAGGACTTTATAGGTCAATACCTGCACCTTAAATTGGGCCCAGCAGCTTATCAGTAGCCAGTGGAGCTGCTTTAGTAGGGGTGTTTTATGCTCCCTATAGCCAGCTCCGACCTTTGAACCAGCCCCACATAGAGAGTGTTGCAGTAATCCAATCTGTATGTAATCAAGATGTGGACCATCATGGCCAAGTCAGACTTCTTGAGGTACAGTTGCAGTTTGTGCACAAGTTTTAATTGTGCAAAGGCCCTCTCGGCCATCTCTGACACCTGGGCATCAAGCATCAGTGCTGAGTCCAGGAGGACTCCAAAGCTGCGGACATTCACTCTCAGGGAGAGCGCAACCCCCTCGAGTACAGGTCGCCACACAATACCCCAATCGATCACGCGACTGACCAGGAGGGCTTCTGTCTTGTCTGGATTAAGCTTCAACTTGTTAGCCCTCATCCAGTTCATCACAGCTGCCAGGCACTGGTTTAGGGTCTGGGAAGCTTCCTTGGAATTCGGTGGAAAAGAGTAGTAGAGTTGGGTGTCATCTGCATAGAGATGGCACCGAACTCCAAAACTCCAGATGACCTCACCCAGCAGTTTCATGTAGATGTTAAAGAGCATGGGGGATAGAATCAAACCTTGCAGGACCCCACAGGTCAAAGGCCAGGGGTCCGAGCAGGTATCCCCCAGCTTCACCAATGAATGTAACAGAGTGCTGGTCTCCAACCATGAAGCAGATATCCCAGCAATGGTAAATCCAAAGTTAACTCCAGAGGTCGTTCAAAATCTGGCGCATGGAGCAGAGAAAGACACGCATAAGTAGATTACAAGAGAGAGAGAAGTGAGAAAGAAGCTTCTACAACTCTCCTCCATGCTGCTGGCCACTTTAAAATCTTGCAGCCCAGATTGGTAAGAACAACTGAAACAGAATTTCTACAACTCTCCTCCATGCTGCTGGCCACTTTAAAACCTTGCAGCCCAGACTGGTAAGAACAACTTAGAGAAAAGCTTCTACAACTGTACTCCATGCTGCTGGCCACTTTAAAATCTTGCAGCCCAGATTGGTAAGAACAACTGAAACAGAATTTCTACAACTCTCCTCCATGCTGCTGGCCACTTTAAAACCTTGCAGCCCAGACTGGTAAGAACAACTTAGAGAAAAGCTTCTACAACTCTCCTCCATGCTGCTGGCCACTTTAAAATCTTGCAGCCCACACTGGTAAACGTTGCCCCCTCTGGCGCCACCACTGCAGCATTCAAACAAGACAGGCAGTCTTGGGGCCTCCTCCACCATCTGCTGTGTTCCACCACTGGCTTGTTCTACCTCTATTGTCATTGTCGCCCTTGGAAAAGACACTGTGGCTTACCATTGCATAGTGTTTGTACTTTTATTAGTAAGCCACCCTCTTGCCACCCCCCCCCCCCCACGGACCAAATGGACTCCTTCCTCCTCCTCCTCCTCCTCCTCCTCCTCCTCCTCCTCCTCCTCCTCCTCCTCTTCTTCTTCTTCTTCTTCTTCTTCTTCATTCTGGGCTAAATCGACTGGACCAGCTGGATGTCTTTTTGGGAATCTTTCATCAGCCCGCTGGACATTTCTTAAAGACAATTGGGTGTGGGGTGGATTGGCCTTATTTTGGATGGGGGTGGGTTGTGTGTGACAGTTGTTTGAGGGTGTTGAGCTTTATCAGAGTTTTAGTTGTTTAAGCCACTGGATTGTAAGACCTGTAATTATGCTTCAATGCAATGTAAGTTTGACTTGTTTGATATGTTTTAATATGTTGTAATCATTTGAAAGACTATTTAATTATTTGTATGTGTTCTTTATAGTTTTATAATATTGTGTTTTATTAATATTGTTATTATCTGAATCTGGCATTGAATAATTACCATAGTTTGTAAGCTGCCCTGAGTCCCCCTTCAAAGGTGAGAAAGGCGGGGTATAAGTACAGTAAATAAATATAAGATGGCTTAAAAATAGGTACAGAGGCATTGTTGCACCAGCTTTTCTTCAAGCTCCCTGAGTCCTACCCATGCACACAGTGCAACTATTTAGGTGCTACCCGTTATTAATCAGAAATCATTTATGAGATACATTTCTCGGAAAGCAGGATTTTGCATGGTCTTCAGGTTCCTTGGTCCACCTGCTTGTCCCAGATAGCTTTGGTTCATCTTTCATAGAAGGAATTGCCAACAGGATTGGTCTTTCATATATCTTCTTTTAAAGTGTACCATTACATCCCTAGATAAATTTCTTTGAATTGCTACTTTTGAATGAATTCTAAACACTTAGTCCAGATCCTTTTCAAAGTCGTCCTCCTCTCTTCCCATGAAATTTGGCAAAATGTTTGCCATCCATTTATGTATGTCTTCATTTGCTTTTTCTTTAATATCTCTAAATCTTGAAGTTAATTCTCTTTTTCTTGCCTCCATTAATGTACATGAATCCGTTAAGAATTCTTGTCTTTTGTCAAGTTCCAATTTTCTTTTTACAACTTTGTTGTTCTTTCTTCAAGTTCTTCTACTTTGATGCACTATCTTTTTCATATCTGTAAGGGATTGTTTTATTTCTTTCAGCTCTGTCTTCAGTTCATTTTTTATTTCTGCTTTCATCTGTTCAGTCTGGTCCCTCATTGCTTCTTTAGCTTCTTTCAGCTCTGTCATCCTTTCTTTTTAAGTTTCTGCTCCCATTGTAGTCATTTGATTTTTCATTGCTTGAATCTCCTCCAAGATTTTCCAGTTAAGATCTTCCATTTTATCTGGCATTTCCATGGATATTCTTCTGTTACCTTTATCTTTATCCAGAGTGTTGGTCCTTGATCTTGTTGTCATTGTTATTTCATTTTTCAAAAATCTTACAAAAATTAAAAAGAAAAAAGAGGGGGAAAATAGAAAAGGGGAAGAGAAAAAAAAAGAAAATGTAAAAAAGATAACTAATTTAAAGTGATAAAGCACATTTTCTTTTTTTAAAAAAAACATGTAACAAAAAGGGGATTGGAGGATGGAACAGATTAAAAGCATGTCAGTGGAAAAATTCACTTTAAGATAAGAACAATTTGAGTTTAGAGCTTGGTCACTGAACAAATTAAACTCTTAACTCAATGTATCACTATAATTCATCTGTGTGTGTGTGTGTGTGTGTGTGTGTGTAAATTTTTGGACAGCATAGGGAAAGGTTTACATCCCTGTGGTGTATTTTTGCTCACTTTCTTTCCTTGTGATAATTGGATTTTGAAAAATTGGTTTTTTGTGGATTGGTGATACAGCTTCCATGGAGATACCTTCTCCCCATGATAACTCTTCAAGGAGTGAATTTACCTTCCATGGGGAAGATTTCCATCATTTCCTGTTGTCTCTGTCTGCAAGTTTTCTGCTGGTGAATAGGGATTGGTGGTTTTATGTTGTATGCCCATCTCTCTAAGCCAGTGTTGAAAGTTGTTTCCACAAAAGTCTCATCCCTGTTCTTAACTAGGAGTCATTTGTAAGTCGGATGTTTGTAACTCGGGGCTGTCTGTTCATGATGCTTTATTTTCAAACAAATGAACTGAAAGAATTAGCTCTTCTGTCCTAGCCCATATGATGCAACTTCAAAGCAGCTTCAAAAATTGTTACAGTATCACAAAGAAGCCTCAAAAATTATATTATCTCAAGGACGTAAGGCAATACATTCTATCATACAAGAAGTAATCTGATCAATTTGAATGGTACAATTTCTGACACATTCCTCCTAGCTTTAACTTATTTGCTCTTATCTGACCCTGATTTTTCCTAATACTCAACAGCTCAAACAAAATAACCATCCTGTCCTTACTATCAGTTTTCTCTGATAAACTATCAAAAATTTGAAAAATCTGAATTGATATGCAGAAAATAAACACTGGCACTTTGAAGGTGTGCATTAACACTTATTTCTAGAACATGCCATATTTTCCCAAATGGATTTTTTTTTATTTTTTAGAAAAGGGATGTCGTAAGTTAGTTATGGTGTATCTTCAGGTTCTTGACATTGAAGATTTAGAGAACAAGACATTGTAGTCAGGCCAGTCAATGACATTATAAAAATACTGCCAGTTTCAAAAGCCATCCATGGACATCTTAAGCCCTGACTGAATGAAAAATCAAGGTTTCTGCCTTTGGAAACAACCGAAAGCTTGGGATGAGATGACTTGTCACCTTTAAATCACCTAAGCCTCAGTTCAAGCAAACCTTGAATCGTTCTTTTAGTCTCTTTAGTTGCCAAGGTCAGTGGCTCTGTCTCTGACTATAGCCAACTGAGACATTAAAAAGGGAAGGAAAGATATATATCTTTATACACAGATCTTCTGTACACAAATATTAACTCATTATAGAGCTTTTTGTCTTCTTACTCCACTGCCATGAGGTCACATCTGCCTCTAAGCACACAGATTCTAAAGAAGAGTATCCTTGAAGAGAATGACTCATGGGGTGTATCTTTGTTGTCATCCAAAAGGCTGGCTTCAAATTTTGTGTTCACTGAAACATAGCATGAAGCATCATGACAGTAGAAAGCAATAGAAATTTAAGCTGTTGAGAAAAGGATATTTGAAAATAAATGAAAGAATTTGTCAGACTAACTGTGTTTCTTTTCCGGGTAGAAATGACTCTTCCACATCAACTTTCAGATTGTTTTTAAATGTTGTTACAAATACATGAGAATAACCTAGGCTGATAGAACTCTAGGGCTGGCTATATATATGGACTTCTCCCACTGAACTAACACACTTTTGCAAAAGACTGCCAATTCCTTGTTGTGTAATTCTTCCCAACAACATTGTTGGCTTATTTCCAACAATGAAGAAGGCATAGGCTTAATTACAATGCTGTACTTGTGGGCTTCCACCAGTGCCACAGGATGGTCTTCTCATCTCCCCCCATGATACTCATTAGGTGAAGGATGTGACTGAATGCCAAGATTCCTGGAAATTCAGAGTATTTGATTTGTCTGAAAAACATAATTCTCTCGGATATACCTTCATATACCCATAATTAATTGACTATATTCATGCAAGAACCAAACGGTAATTACCTTCATTTGTCATAGTTATGAAAGGTTGTTTTCACTTTTCCACATGATGGGGGCATTGAAAAGTTTGGGCAATGTAAATCAGTTCATGGGAAATAACCCAATCATGTTCTGTTATGTTTGTGGTACCACATCCTGCATTCATGACATGTTAAGATAAGGCAACAACTTTCATGCAATGCCCAAAGCTTCGATATATTGGAGTGATCAACCAAAGATGGGGAACATTTCACTCTCCAGTTGTTTTGTACTACAAATTCCATGAAGCTGATACTGTGCAATGACCTAGACTCTTTTCAGAACAAGTCTATAGAAGAACTAATTAACAGGTTAAGTTGCATATATTCAATTTAAATTCCAAAATCCAAATAAAATTACAAAATGCAAAACATATAATCATTTTGTGGAAAGCAACCTCCAGCTTTAAATGCAGACAAAGGTAATGCATTCAGTTCCTTCAGATGTTATCATATATATTCCTTGCTTGTGTAACCAATCTATTTCTTGCTTTCTCTGTTCCGTCCCCCAGGACGATGGTTTGCCTTACCTATTGGTCGTTTGTTTGTTTTCCCTCTTTTGCATTTTGTTTCAGCCTCTGGCTGCAAAAGCCTAGGAAAAGTGGCTTGGAGTCTGCAAGAGCTGGCTGCAGTTTTCTTTGCAATGATTGGTCAAAGAGTACAACATCTTAGGACCGCCCTTTTTACCAGGGTCTAGTCTCCATTTTGGAGCTTCATTCTGGCTATAGTCTTCCAACGTGCTGGAGCTGTGCAAGGCTAACTGGGACAAATCATCCTCAAAACCAGGCCAATTTAAGCCTATCCAAATTAGATAAGTATTGAATTATATTGATCTGGAATAGGAAATCTAGTTAGAGGAGCAGGGTTATTCTGTCGCTTCTAGAACTAATCTTTGCTGTAAAGATAGGGAAGGAAAGAGTTTCTCCTTCTAATATAGGCAGCGTGATTAGGGTATAGTGGTTTTATAATCACCTTTGCTTTCTGGAACCAGGGATAATTCTGTACCTAAAACCTATAGAAATTTGTTTCATTTTCTGCAACTTTAAGATCTGTGCCAGGTTTACAACCTTGTATGAATAAACATCCTTTTTTGAAGTTATCCAGACTCAGTCGTTCAATATCTATAGGACAGCTTATAGGGATTTGCAGTTCGCCCGGATAAAGGACAGCACGTTTCAGTTTTATAGTTTTTTATTGTCCGGCGGACGGCACAGTTTTGAGGACGATCAGCGGTTTTCCGCTTCAGCTAGCTTGCACGGCCATAGAGACTTTGATTTTGTGGTCTGTTGCAGTGAAAGCTTGCTGCCATTCCTTCAGCCTCTGCAGTATCCTGCTCTTCAGCTGCGGCTGTTTCTGCAATTGCACGGCTGTGCAAAACCCAGCAATCTACCCCGAGCTCCTTCGGTGGCAGGCATCGAGCCGCGGAGCTCCAGCAGTAGGTCCTGGGCTTACACGGAGGTGGTGAGTCCAGAAGCGCTCGGCCGGGACGGTCGCCTGGCGGTGGTGACCTGCCTCATTGTCCTGCGTTGGTGACCTGCCTCATCGTCCTGCGGTGGTGACCTGCATCATCGTCCTGCGGTGGTGACCTGCCTCATCGTCCTGCGGTGGTGACCTGCCTCATCATCCTGCGGTGGTGACCTGCCTCATTGACCTGCGGCGGTGACCTGTCTCATCATCCTGCGGTGGTGACCTGCCTCATTGACCTGCGGTGGTGACCTGTCTCATCGTCCTGCGGTGGTGACCTCCCTTCACAGCGGGGAGGAGGCGTCTCTTCTCTCCTCCTTTCCAAAGCCAGCCTCGGTGCTCCTTCGGCGGCAGGCCTCGAGCCGCGGAGCACAAGGTGCTTGAAAATTTGGCGAAGTCGCCATTTTGGCAGTTTACGTCACTCGGGCAAGGGAGGTATCAAGTGGCAAGTTGCTGTCAGTTGGCATTTTGCAGCTTGCCTACCAAAGTTTGGCGCCAAAGGTCACAATCTTTGTAAAGTATAGTTACTTAGTGATATATATTGCTATGGTTAAGTGCTGTGAATTGTATTATATATTGAATTTGCTTTTATTGTAAATTTACTTGCAGGTATATTGCATTTGCCTTTGTTGTAAATTTACTTGCTATTAAGAATACATAATGTCTATGCAATTTCAAGATGATGCAGATGGTATACCTCCTTCTGAGGCTGAAAGTAGGAATGAAAGGCCCCAAAGGATAAAGCACCCTTCAGCCAAGATGCTAGCCCATCTAATAGATGAAAAGGAGCTCCTCCATGTGAGGTTAGGTTCGGCATGGGAGCGAATTGTAACATTAATGGACAGAATTGAGAGCTTGGGTATTACAAGGGTGCCATCCATATTACAGACAGACCTTGAAGAGACCTTCGGTATTTGGAGGGGTTTGGTGTCTAAGATAGTCCAGGTCCTCGAGCGCATTAACGCCAAGGATTCAGAGTTAGAAATAGTGAGTGTCTTAGCTGACACTAATGAGAAAGAAAATAAGGTGAGGGCAATTCTAGATGCCTTGGAATTTAGTTCTCCATCTGTTAATCTAAGGTCTGAGCCAAAAGGAAATCAGTCTTCCTTATGCAGCCATGAGACCAATCTTTTAAAATCACCTGCTGTGGCACTTAGTCTTAAGTCCAACCGCTCTAGCCAGGTATCTAAGCTAAGGGAGTGTGCATCATCTAAACATAGCCACTCTAGCAAGTCTTCTGCTGCTGGGAGTGCCATCTCTTCCCTAGCTGCCTTGCACATTAAGGAGGCTGCACGTCTAGAGCTAAAGAGCAAGGTAGCGGGGGCGGAGGCTGATGCTAAGGCAGCTGATCTCACCCTTCCCTTTAAAGAAGAAGAGCAACGACTGCAAATAGAACAGGCCCGTAGACAAAGCGAAATGCAAATAGAACAGGCCCGTAGACAAAGCGAAATGCAAATAGAACAGGCCCGTAGACAAAGCGAAATGCAAATGGAACAGGCCCAAAGGCAAGGTGAAATAGAAATGCTTAGAATAAGGATGGATGCTACTGCCAAAAAGGTAAGGGCTGAGACTTTGGCCAAGGCCCTAATTGAGCCACTCACAGAAGAAAATGTAAGTCAGTTGCCGAAGCAGGACCCTTCTTCCAAGGTGCTTGTGCATCTTAATAGCTTAAACAGCCAGTTTTCGGATGAGGAACAGGAAGACTTCTCTCCTTACCCAGAGCAGGGCCCCAAAGTCACTTTTGAGTTTCCTGCAGAGCAGAGCGTCATAGCGGGGAGCTCACCCTTGCCCGAGCTACCTGTGCCTCCTGCTAAATCCCTAGGTCAGTCAATCAGGGCCTCAAGGCCAAGTGCTAGTTGGCCCTTACAGACAGCTGCACAGGGAGCCACCGATTCGTCAGTGGTCGATGTCATCCCTCCAAGAGGCCAAAGGTTGACGCAAGGTGCACGGTGGGAGTCCACTCCACAACAGCAAACTCCTCAATTGTTCCCTTCGACGCCAGAGTCCCAGCTTGTCTCCATCATCAGAAGCCCCAGAAGAGATCTTAAGGACAAGGGTGTCGAAAAGTTTTCGGACAAGCCTGAGGAATTTCTTCTCTGGAAGGCCACCTTCCAGAGAGCAATCAGAGACTTAAAGTTATTGCCTGAGGAAGAACTGACTCTTCTGGCTGCATGGTTGGGCCCAGCCTCATCCTCACAAGTTAAGAAGATCTACGCAGCCCACGTAGCCGATCCCGACAAAGCCCTGGAAAAGGCCTGGGCCAGGTTGCAGCAGAGGTATGGGGCCAGCACAGAGATTGAAGCATCTCTTATGGACAAGCTCCAAAGGTTCCCAGCTTTGAAACTCAAAGACTTCAAACTCTTGTGGGACCTCAGCGATCTCCTTACGGAATTAGAGTCGGCCAAGGAGAATCCAGAACTGCCCGGTTTGAAGTGCCTCGATCAGCACCTGTCCCAGAGGCTGATCTTGACCAAGCTGCCCTTCACTTTGCAAGAACGCTGGGGACAGGAGGTCTTCAACTACAAGGAGGCCCACTCCCAGGCATACCCTCCATTTTCTCATTTGGTCCAGTTCATCACCAGGGCGGCCAGAGAAAGGAATGATCCGCAGACGGGCCTCCCCACCTTATACCAAGGGACCCAGCCAGAGAAGGCACCTAAAGTGGAGAAAAAACCATCCAGAGAGGCCAAAAGACCGGTTAGTGTTAAGGCTGTTGAAACTCAGCACAGGGCCAACGAATCCAAGTCAGAGGTGAAGGAGGTGCTCTGCCCCATTCACCAAAAGCCTCACAGTTTGGCCAACTGCCGGGAATTTGGCAAGAAGCCTTATAAAGAAAGACAACAGATTGTACAGAAGCTGGGCATATGTTTTAGGTGCTGTGGAGCAACTCCTCACTTTGCATCCAACTGCAAAGAGGACGTCAAATGCGCAAGGTGTAACAGCCTTAAGCATTGCACCGCGATGCACAACTCTGACGCTGTCTCCCGCACCAAAGGGGACACGTCTTCCAAAGAAGGGTCATCTACTGAAGCCACCAACATGCAGACCGCGTCACGGATGCAGGAGGATGCTCCATCGGTCGCCTGTACTGAACTATGCTCTGACGTGCACCAGTTCAGAGTCTGCCATCCCATCTGCCTAGCAGATGTATATCCAGCCAGAAGACCTTGGCTTAAAAAGAGACTTTACGTGGCTTTGGATTCACAAAGCGACGCCTCCCTGGCGACTCCAGAGTTTTTCCAACTGTTTGACATAAAAACCCAGACGGTCGACTACACCATGTCCACCTGTGTAGGGAAGAAGAAGTTGCAGGGTCGCATAGCATCCGGCTTTGTTGTCTCCTCTTGTGACCAGAAGAGACTGTTCGAGTTACCAGACCTCATTGAGTGTTCCTCTATTCCCCGGAACAAAAGGCAGATTGTCACCAGAGAAGTCGTGGAAGCCCATCCTCACTTGCGAAAGCTGAAGAACGCCTTACCTGCTTTCCGTCCAGATGTGGACATTGCCCTTCTGCTTGGTGCGGACTGTCCGAACTTGTTCTATGTGAACGACCAAGTTAAGGGACCTCCAGGGGCGCCCATTGCTCAGCTGCTACCACTAGGCTGGACAGTTACAGGCCCAGTGTGCATAAATAGGATGCACCCTCCATCGTCGGTGGGCACTCGTCAAGCGCACGTGCTTCAAGGCAGTCGCCCCACACTAATGCATAGCTGTTTGAGTCATATCTCGGTCTATTGTCAGGGGATAACACCAGAGTATTCTTCCATCTTTGAAGTCTCCGAAAGGGATGAAACTACAGCGCTTTCCAAAGATGAACAGAGGTTTTTAGAGATCATGAACTCTCAAGTTTCCCGGAGTCCAGAGGGAAATTGGATAGCCCCTCTGCCTTTTAAAGCAGAAAAACCCACTTTGCCAAACAACATGACCAAGAAATTTAAGGTGTATGTGGCTAATAGAATCAACAACATTCTATCCAGTTCTATGCCTAGCCAGTGGCACCATGTCGCCACCAGCGACAACCCAGCTGATATCGCTTCCAGAGGAGCTTCAGCTCAACGAGTGTTAAGTTCAAGTTGGCTGACAGGCCCCAGATGCTTGACCGAAGTCAATTTTCCATCAGCCTTTTCTCCCACCGAAAATACAGAATTGCCCGAGTCCGTTCCAGAGGTGAAAGTTTGCAAGATGACCACAGAAATCAAGATGGGCCAAAGATCTTGCCTGGAACCACACCGTTTTGAATGTTTTTCGGAGTGGCACAGTCTTCTTAGAGCAGTTGCTAGGCTTATACATCGTTTAGCTTGCAAAGATAGTGAGCCTTTACAGGTCCAGGATATGATAAAGGCTAAGAGCGTCATATTCAAGTCAGTACAGAGATCTGCTTTCAAGCAGGAAATAGCTAGGCTAGAGCAAGGGCTCAACATCCCTAATCAAAGTCTTCTAAATGAGTTAAACCCATTTCTAGACAAGGAGGGTATTTTGAGAGTTGGAGGAAGGTTAGCCAAAGCTAATCTCAAGGCGTGCATAAAAAACCCCATCATCATACCCCCTAATAGTCACACTGCATTGCTGCTCGTTCGGCATCACCATGAAAGGATCCATCATCAGGGTAGAACTCTAACTGAGGCAGCCCTTAGAAATGAAGGTCTGTGGGTAGTTAATGCCAAAAGGTTGGTCAACAGTTGTATTTTCAAATGTGTTAAATGCAGGCGCCTTAGGCGAAACTGTCAAAGTCAGTTGATGGCAGAACTACCTCAGGATAGGACTTTGACAGACCCACCCTTTTCCCATGTGGGAATCGATGTGTTTGGTCCTTGGGAGGTTGTCACTAGGAAAACCAGGGGTGGTGTTGTAAATAACAAGAGGTGGGCAGTTTTGTTTACTTGTTTAGTAATACGAGCTGTCCATATAGAAGTCATAGAAGGGATGGACACTTCATCATTTTTAAACGCATTAAAAAGGTTCATAGCCCTCAGAGGGCCAATTAAGTCAATTCGGTCGGACTGTGGCACCAATTTTGTAGGTGCGACCAAAGAACTCAATTGTGTGTCTAGGTTTGGGAGAGACCCAAAGGTTCAGAACTTTACGAATACTGAACAAATTATGTGGACTTTCAATGTTCCTCACGCCTCCCATATGGGTGGTGTTTGGGAGAGGATGATTGGTATTAGTCGCAAAATCCTTAATGCCATGTTTTTGAGTCATAGGTCATTGACGCATGATGTTTTGGTGACACTTATGGCGGAAGTTACCGCAATTATCAACAACCGGCCGCTGGTTCCCCTTACCAGTGACCCTGAGAACTTACAACCACTGACTCCTGCACTTATTTTGACACAAAAGGTGCCAGGATGGAAGGACGTCATGTTGCCAGTTCCGGACGGAACTCACCGTGCCCTGTGGAAACAGGTGCAGTCCTTGGCCAACCACTTTTGGAAAAGGTGGAAAGCCGAGTACTTAAGCCAGCTTCAAGCTAGAAGAATCTGGCAAAGCCCACAGGACAACATTGAGGTTAACAACGTTGTGTTGTTAAAGGACAAAGACTTGCCCCGCCATGCGTGGCCCATGGGCATTGTATTAAAGACCTTTCCTTGCCCGGACGGTAAGGTCAAGAAAGTTCAATTAAAGACTTGCAACAGAGGCAAAGTGTCCATTTTGGACAGACCAATTAGTGACCTCGTGTTGCTTATTGGAGATGTTTAAAGTTCTAGTGTTTGTATTGTCATATGTGCAAAGGTGTTTGTATGTTTTTGAGTGGTAAATTCCCACATCCTGGGAATTTAAGCGGGGAGTGTTCCGTCCCCCAGGACGATGGTTTGCCTTACCTATTGGTCGTTTGTTTGTTTTCCCTCTTTTGCATTTTGTTTCAGCCTCTGGCTGCAAAAGCCTAGGAAAAGTGGCTTGGAGTCTGCAAGAGCTGGCTGCAGTTTTCTTTGCAATGATTGGTCAAAGAGTACAACATCTTAGGACCGCCCTTTTTACCAGGGTCTAGTCTCCATTTTGGAGCTTCATTCTGGCTATAGTCTTCCAACGTGCTGGAGCTGTGCAAGGCTAACTGGGACAAATCATCCTCAAAACCAGGCCAATCTAAGCCTATCCAAATTAGATAAGTATTGAATTATATTGATCTGGAATAGGAAATCTAGTTAGAGGAGCAGGGTTATTCTGTCGCTTCTAGAACTAATCTTTGCTGTAAAGATAGGGAAGGAAAGAGTTTCTCCTTCTAATATAGGCAGCGTGATTAGGGTATAGTGGTTTTATAATCACCTTTGCTTTCTGGAACCAGGGATAATTCTGTACCTAAAACCTATAGAAATTTGTTTCATTTTCTGCAACTTTAAGATCTGTGCCAGGTTTACAACCTTGTATGAATAAACATCCTTTTTTGAAGTTATCCAGACTCAGTCGTTCAATATCTATAGGACAGCTTATAGGGATTTGCAGTTCGCCCGGATAAAGGACAGCACGTTTCAGTTTTATAGTTTTTTATTGTCCGGCGGACGGCACATTCTCTACTAAGAATGAATTCATCCACTTCATTGCAATCCTAGCAAGGAATCCTTTGACAGCTATATTTTTGTTTTACTTAAGTAGCGCATAAAAATAGGATTTTGTCATTTCAAAGCTGGAAAGAAGGACAGTGTGGACCACATAAGTCCAGAATTCTTTACTCATCACAGCAATAGTTTTATGACTGTATAACAAATCCTAAATCTGCTTGTTTTTCTGAGGGTGCATTTACATTGTAGAATGCCAGTTTGACACATCTGTAACTTCATGGGTCAATGCTATGGAATCACGGAAGCTGAATTCCTTCCAACTTCATGAATCTCTGTTTCATCTGCCAATTACCTTTGACATTCAAGAATAGCAACATTTCATCTCAGTGACAAGGATTTCATGAGGGGCTGAAATATTTTCCCATATGTATTTGACCACTGACATTTCTGATGTCTGATTTGTCTCTGTTTGTAATGTTTGGTTTTTATAGAATTGTGTTTAAGGCAGATGGCATATACCATCCTGGAAGATGAGTTTATGAATGAACTCCAGAAAATTAAGGTATTGTGAGATATATTCTGCAGCTTGTGGCTGAAGCACAGTAGTGTAGTTAGTATGTTCTTCAATTATTTGTCTTTGCAAGTTTTACATTATATGTTATAATTGTGTTTGTGCATCCTATATTATGTATTGCAATTGCTGATTGCATCCCAGGCCAGTGAATCCCAGACTGTCATTTCCCCGTGAAAAGGAATCCTCGCCTGAAGGAGGTGACATCTGCGGCGCCCTCAGCCAACCAGGGCACGGGAAAAAAAATGGCTCCTCTCTCAGCCAATCAGGAATGGAAGCAGGAGTTTTGAACAGCTGTCATGTGCATAAAATTGTTTCTTTCTCTGTATGTTGTGCTTGTACTCTTTAAAGCATCCGATTGTACTTGCATCCATTCTGGCCAGATTGAATAGAGCTCTGTGGTTTGTCTCCAGTCTGGTGAGTTTTTTTTTTATCTTGCCCCAATTCAGTATAGTTTGTGCTTGCCAGGCATTGGGATCATCTTTATTCATGCTCCTAGTTATCCACGACACACTCTCAAGCTTGTTTGGTGGGAAAACTGTTTCAATGGGTACTCCCAGACTATGGAAATCTCTCCCTACAGAAGCCAGAATGGCCCCATCCATGTTCTTCTGCTACCAGACATTTATGGATTGATAAGGGATGGCCTCCAGGCATGGTATGGTTGGGAATATATTCATTTTAATGTTTAATTTTAATGACATAAATGATTTAATTATTTTATATATTTTAATATATCCATACAGTTTAATTAGCATTGTTTTCTATTTCTTGTTTGCAGCCCTGAGTCCGTCTATCAAGAGAAAGCAAAATAAAATAAAGTACATAAATAAATAAGATATTATACAGGTGTAGAAACTCTTGAATTGTGCTGGGAGCTGACAGGAAATATTCTGGAATAAATGAAATTTCTATGGTTTTTCTAAATAAAATTGGAACTTTCTGGTCTTTTTAATATATTTGTGTGTGCCCAAATTTGTGTGACCTGTCCAAAGTCACATGTGTGTTTGTAGAAGAGAGAGTGTTTGCATTCTACAGGTAAGATTAGATTCCATCTTATTTTATTTAATTTGAAGTATTGAGGAAATTAGTGATTTGAAGGATCACTTAGGCACATGACTCCTCAGCTATGGACTGAAAATGTAGAATCTAATCAGGCTGGAGAAAGTAGAATAGAATCACAGAATAATAGAGTTGGAAGAGACCTCATGGGCCATCTAGTCCAACCCCCCACCAAGAAGCAGGAAATCGCATTCAAAGCACCCCCGACAGATGGCCATCCAGTCTCTGCTTAAAATTTCCAAAGAAGAAGCCTCCACCACAGTCCAGGGCAGAGAGTTCCACTGCCCAACAGCTCTCACGGTGAGGAAGTTCTTCCTGATGTTCAGGTAGAATCTCCTTTCCTGTAGTGTAAAGCCATTGTTCTGCATCCTAGTCTGCAGGGCAGCAGCAAAAAAACTCGCTCCCTTCTCCTCATGGCTATCATGTCTCCTCTCAGCCTTCTCTTCTGCAGGCTAAACATGCCCAGCTCTTTAAGCCGCTCCCTGTAGGGCTTGTTCTCCAGGCCCTTGATCATTTTAGTCACCCTCCTCTGGAGACATTTCAGCTTGTCAACATGTTACATTTCTACATAGCCTTTCATACTAACAAATCTGAAAATATCATTTTGTCTTCGTACCCTCCACCTCCAAAATCCCATTTTCAGGTACAAATGAGCTAATAGGGTACATATGAACATTTGCCCCTTCCCCCTGCACAGTTGTGAAACCCTGGTTTGGGTCCAGGTTGGTGCTGTAATTCACAAATTCTTGTCCAAATTCTCCTTGCTGGTTTTGTCCTAATGCATTTTGGTAATACAATTAAAATGCTGTCTTGCAGTAAAAGTAAAGCTACTGACTACCCATCACTCCACCTCCCATCCCATGAAATGCTTTAGCAGAAACAAACTTGGCTGATAGCCTTTTAAAAAAGAAAACTGCAAGGTGGAAAGATGCTGTTAAGATCCTGGGGAATATACTACATGTGGGAAGTTTGTGAATGATAACATCAGTATTGCTTTTAGCTTGAATAAATTCTGGATTTGTCATCATGAAAAAAGCCAAAGGTCACTCTCTGGGGACTGTGATATTTTTCCCAAGCGGAAAGAAGGAAAAAGCAAGCTTTGAAAATTTAGTAATTACATCAAAGAAAAAAGTGATTAAAGCTAATGAAGGATCACCAAGAAAATACACAGATATGTTGCATTCTAAAATTTATAACCCAGCAAAGAAACCTCATAAATACTGCAAATTCCCCTTAGCTTAACAGTACAGATAGATGGAACTGTTGCAACTTGTCAAGTCTTACCAGGTGATACAGATACAGTCCTGCTCAGGCTTTTTGCTTGAGTGTATGTAACATATATAACATAGGTGGGATAATTTGGCTCATGGAGAAAATATGAGTAAATGGAAATGGGGAACATCCCATCCACTCAAAAATATTTGTAGGGCTTCTGTCCACAAATGCCTGCATTTCATGTACAGTTACATAGCTTTCAAGAAGGGTACAACCTTATATTGTCCTTATGTCAATGCACTCCACTGAACACATTGGGACTTACTTATACGTGAACGAAAAGCAGAAGACATATACCTCCCCACTCAATTTTCTATGGCCAAAGCCTAAAAGCAATGGTGGGGTGGGAGTGGTAGTGGTAAGCAGCACTTAGGAGAGCAATATAGCCTCACACTAGAGCAGTGGTTCTCAACCTGGGGTCCCCAGAGGTTTTTGGCCTACAACTCCCAGAAATCCCCATTAGTTTACCAGCTGTTAGGATTTCTGGGAGTTGAAGGCCAAAAACATCTGGGGACCACATGTTGAGAACCACTGCACTAGAGAATGTATCCACTTTAAATCTGGTTACTGCCTCCTGCAGAATTCTGGGATTTGTAGTTTAGTGAAGCCCGGGACCTGTCTGGCTGAGCAGTTTAAATGCCCTTCCCTAAACAACAAATTCTAGAATTCTCCTAGAGGCAGCAAATGGATTTAAAGTGGATAGATGGTCTAGTGTGATGAGGTCCCCTGTTGATGTATAGAATTATATTACACTAGCTGTGCCAGGCCACGTGTTGCTGTGGCTTATGAGAATCATTTGTTGTCCAAGTAGAATAGCAGTGAATAGCCTTGCAGCCTCAAAAGCCTGGCCATTGTCGTCTTATGGGATTCCTTGTTTGGTGAGCTGGAATACAATGGAATAGGCTTGCTGCTTCGTACTTGCGTTCTAGGGGAATGGTTTTTTGGGCTGCTAGAATTGCACTGAATAGCCTCACTGCTTCTAAGCCTCGCTGCTTGCTACCTAGTGGAATCTTTGGTTGGTCAGCTTCAATAGTACAGAGTAGTATCACTGCTTCAAAGCCTGGCTCCCTTCTACCAAGGTTAATCCTTTGTTGGTCTGGTTGAATTGGACTGAATAGTCTTGCAGCTTCAATGCCTGGCTTTTATACCTAAGGGAATCCTTGTTTGGTGAGCTGGAGTAGCACCCTCAATCAAAGAGTCGCTTTGAAGCCTGGCTACTTCCTTTGTAGGGGAATCCTTTTTTGGCCAGCTTGAATTGCACTGAATAGTCTTGCAGCTTAAAAATCTGGCCGCTTTCTACATAGGGGCATCCTTCGTTGGCCAGGTTGAATGGGACGGAGTGGCCACGTGTCTTCCAAGCCTGGGGATTTTCTACCTAGGGGAAAACTTGGTTGGCCAGATCGAACAGCACTGAATAGCCTTGCTGCTTGCAAGCCTGGCCCCTTTCTACCTTGTGGAATCCTTGGTTGACGAGGTTGAATGGCAATGAATAGTCTTGGTGCAACAAGTATGAATGCTACAATTAGTCACCTTGATTAGCATTTAATGTCCTTGCAGCTTCAAAACCTGGCTTCTTCCTGTGTGAGGGAATCCTTTGTTGGGAAGTCTTAGCAGGCCCTGATTGTTTCCTGTCTGGAATTCTCCTGTTTTCTGAGTGTTGCTCTTTGTTTACTGTCCTGATTTTAGAGATGATATTTGTGATGTCTCAGAGACCCTTGAGCCATGACCCCGCAGCCATCTTAGATCAAACTGAAGAGGATATGGGGTTTTTTTCCCAACTCAGCAAGATTCCGTTCCATTCCAGATGTCCCCTGTTGACAGTTTGGTGCCAAAGCTAATTACGGAAGCCCTTGAATCGGAGCCTGGTTCCCCAGACAAGGTTGTGTTTGATAGAAAGTCATTTCTCAAAACACACCGCTCCCAAAAGGAGTTTCAGAGACGAAGTGCGAGATTAGCGGAGAGAGAGGATTATAATTAAACCGGTTCTCTTGGGAAGATTCAGGGAGGTTTACATCTGGCAGGTTGTTGTCATCAGTCCGTTTCCCTTGGGAAAATGTGGACTCAGACACCTGGTTCGGGGAGTTTCTGAACTTCCATAAAAGTTCTGGGCACAGGCTACCCGTCGCGGTGTCAACGTGGCAGTTGGAAAGTTAACATCGACTCTTGTTTCCTGTGAATCTCAGCGGCCTGACGGCTCACTACTCTTGAGTAGACCGGGCGCTGCGTCCCGTTTCCCTGTCAAGACTGGACTGCGCTTCGGTTCCACCACGATCAATCTTGCCTTGCCTTGCTTCCTTGCCTTGTCTTGATTCCCTGCATTGGACTTTGAACCTGGAACTTTCTTGAGAGACCTTGCTTTATTCCCCACTCAAACTGCTTGAAAGTTTCAGTGTGTTTCGGTTATTGGATTTGGAAACTTGATCTCTAATACTGGACATTAAACTTCATATTACTGGACTATATTTGACCTTTCCTAAAAGGACTATTGCTGGACTATATACTCTGCTTATTTTTGTTTGATTCCTTTATTGCTTTAATAAAGATATTAGATTGTTTATTGGCCTCCGTGTTGGTTTCCAGTGCTCACGCAGCCTAGAGGTGTTACAATATTGTTCTGTTTTATTATACCACAGTAATTTTTATATACAGTATTATATTATAATCTTATATTATTTGCTTTGAACTGGATTATATGAGGCCCCTTCTACACAACTGTGTAAAATCCACACAGAATTGGCTTATATGTCAGTGTGGACTCAAGATAACCCAGTTCAAAACAGATACTGTGGATTATATCTGCCTTGGCATTCTGGGTTATATAGCTGTGTGGAAGGGCCTTGAGTCTACACTGTCATATCATTGAGTTCAAATCAGATAATCTGTATTTTATCAGCAGTGTGGAAGAGGCCTAAGTAAGGCCTAACTCTGCCTGTCACCATTGTGGTTGTTACTAGGAGATGAAGGGGCGGGGCAGCCAGGGATGAAACAGCTTTTCCACATCTTCTAATTTGGACTTTATTTTTCTAGGGGTTTTTAACTGAAGGACATAGATTGGATGATTATGTCTTTTGTGGCCAAATTTGATGTGATTTGGTTCAGTGGCTTTGTTGTTTACTCCATAGTAAAACTGCACATCACATTTTATATATATAGATTGGTGAGTCTGTGAAGGATGTTACATTAGGCAGCTGCAAGAAGTCACAGACTGAAATCTACAAAATGTAATTATTGAAAGGCACTATATTGTTTTGAATGTAGGAAACAGCTCCTCACAGAGATGTCTTCAACTCTGAACCCCTGATTAAAATGTCCTAAACTGCAAAATGGCATCCAGCTTTGAAGGAATAAAATGCTTAACCTACACACTAAGATTATTGCCAACTTGGGAGATCCCTCTGAGACTACACAACTTTGACAGCTTCGCTCACAAGTTCACTGGAACACACATACATACCCTCACCACAACAACATGACAATCTATCAAAGGGATTGTCCATCTGCTTCTGATAGAACCATAACTAGTTGCAGGGGATGAAAGTTAGCCTGGTTGTATCACCAGTTCTCTGGTGTCGTGCTTTCCATATGTTGTTGGATTGAAATCATTAAATATTCTGATTATACCTGTTGGGACTTATAGTGTAACATAACCAAAGGCCAAATTATGCTAATCTTTGCATTAGTAGCTTAAGCCTTTCCCCCACATGATAGATAGTGGGGTCTATCAGCTGTTTATTCATAGTAGTTAACATCAAACCTGGAAAATTTACTTTGTTTGGACTACAGTAGATGTTTAAAATAGTTATGCAGAACCAGCTTGGCAGTTTCTCTTTAATCTGCATTAATGCTCTGCAGTATAGATTTCAGCTATCAAACAAGGGGTATTCCTTAGTTGTTTTAGAATCTCCTCTCCCGAGTGCTGCACCCAGCATGACCAATGATAAAAGGATAATACAAGGAGTAGTCTAAAACAGCTGGAGGGTCAAGGCTCTACATGCACAACCAGGGTCATACAATTACACATAATTCTTATAAATTGTTGAGCGCTTGTTTTTTATGTATATGTTGTTTTGATGTATATGATGTATTTGAAGTACCAAAAATAAAGGTGAATAGTTAAAGTTAGGCTTAAAAATAAATAAATAAATAAATAACAAAATGCTCTTGAAGGCTTGGTGGTCCCTCACAAGCCAGACTGGCTATTTCAGCAATCAATTTCACAAAATAACACAAAATAATTTAAATGATATAATTTATTCTATATTTGATGTAGTCATAATTAAATCAAATTTCTATTTTAAATTACAAAGTGTGAAGTCTAAAAAAATCTAAAGAGGACTCTTAATTGATAATTTAGTGGTTACGAAAGAATACTGAACATCTGTTGGAAACACTTGAAAACTGTGTCAATGCACTTAGACAGAAATCAGGCTCCATCGATACATCCTAAATCATTGCTTCCTCTTAAAGGCAGTTCTTGTCACCCACAAAGGGCAATAGTTTCCATAATTGGCAGAAGTTTCTTTCTGTTTTCTTCTGCTTTCCTTTTCATGATGACGGGTTATATCAGGATGTTTTCTGTTCTGAATTAGTAAGAAGTTTTCAGCCAAGCACAAGTTGTTCTGATGGTACTCTGTTTTTTGGTGTCTATTGAAGACTTCTATTGTATTTTTCCATCGCACAAATGGTTTAGCAATGGTTTAAAAAAAAAACTTCTTAAAGTGACAAAGAGGGTGATAAATACAATAAAACATATAGAAATTTGTCCTTCATATCTAAAGATATCTCATTCAGAAGATGGATCAGTCTTGTTTTCTGATGCTTCAAAGGACAGGTATCGATGAATTCAAATGGTAAGAAATTGATTTTTAACTAACTACCTTGTCACATGGCCACCAGAATTGAACCACATGGGGGGGGGAGGCATTGGGAACCCAGCGCCCCATGCCTCGCCACACCCAGCTCCAGTTAAGGGCAAATCCCATGGGGGAAAGTGTCAATTGCGTGGCCTCCCCCCATGGCTTCCTATGGCAACACAGCTGAGCACAGTAAAAACACACAAAATCTCAATTATCTCTAAAAGGTTTAAAACATAGGATACAACTTCACACACCCACTACAGCTCATAATTAAAATGAAAAGGCCTGTCTGCACAAAAACATCTTCATCTGCTGGCAGAAAGAGATCAAGGAATTGGCCGATAGGACCTTCCATGGAAGCAAGTTCCACAGCCAGGGAGAAGTACTGAGAAAAGTTTTCCCTGTATCCCCACAAAACAAGCTTGAAAAGTTTGTTGGACTGAAAAAAAGCACTACTGATTTTAAGACTTAAACTGACTTGTATGAGGAAATGGATGAGCATCCAGGAAAGCCTTTTCAATAGTCCCAGTCAATATTCTGGTTCTGTCATTTTTTAACCTTTGCATCTCATCTATATGTAATTGCTTGAAGAGTTTAATCAGTCATCCATGGATACTCCCCCCCCTTTTTTTTTTGGCTTTGGACAGTGTTTTTGTACATTCTTCCCTCGCAACATCTCTGAGTTTATGCCAGAATACCTCTGGTTCCCAGTCCATTATCCATGTTAATTTTTAACTCTAAAGGGGTATTTTTAAGGTTGCAATTTTGTAGGATTACTGATTTAGTGTTCTTCTTCTTTTTTACTAGATCAGATCATTATCTTTCCCACAAACTACTCCTAGTCTTGTTTAACAGTCTCTGCCCTATTTCAACCACAGAACCCCGCCGACGTCATTTGATGGGAGCTGGCGGGCTCCCTGAATAACCTGGGCTAAACTGGTACATGCCGCCAAATTTAGCCCTTTGTGATGAGGTCGTAAGAGTTGTTTAGAATGGACTATATGGACTTCTTATGGAAAACCTGCAACTGACATTTTGCTATTGGGAAGAGAGGGACAGCCACATCAGAAAACAAGATGTGGATATCAGGAAAGGGAACAAGATGTTGTTCTTGGCCATCTACGATCCACAACACATAATTTTCACTCAATGGCAACTTTGAGAGAAAAATTGAGTAAACCAGTCCTGACTTCAATAAAAAGAAAAAGAAGTTTTTGCAGCTGCAGAGACTCAATGTTGGCTGCAGCTCTCGGCCTCTCCTGTCTCTTCCTTCTGTGATGCTAGCTGCCACTTTGCCCCCCGCCTCCCCCCGCCTCCCCCCCACACACAGCTTGGTTGGTGAGGAGCTCTGCAGTCCAGCTATTCTGCCTGAGTCTCCTATGTCTTTTCTGTCTCATCCCCTCCATTTCTAAGGATGTCTTGCTCTCCCACTCCATCAAGAAATAGGAAGGACCCCTCTTTTTGCACCTCTTTGCCTATAGCTAGGATGAACTACTCCCACTGTCCTACTTTCAGTGTGTCACTGGTGCTTGGCTAGATTATGAACAATCAGAACGTCATCTGAATTTTTTTTGTCTCTCTTTACATCAGCAAAATATATAATTCACCAGGGAGATACATTCTTCACTAGTTTTTTCTAACCATTGCCATTGTTCCTTTTTCTACTTACGCTCTGTCCTGGTAATATATGCCACAGCAGCAATAGTAGCAGAACTGCATTATCAGGATGTTTAAATATATCTGAAGATGAAAGTGGTTATCTGGGCAAATTCCCATGATCATTTTAAACATCTGTGGAAGTGCAAGCTGACACCTTACATACATTCCTTTATGTTTATTTTACCAGTTTTGGAAATAACGAAATATGTCCACCTCAGAAAATCCTATTGATTTTATTAAGAGGGCAATGTGAAAAACAGAGCATTGGCATCTTCCTCCCCTTTCTTGTCCAGTCAGTTGGATGACTGAAGGCCTCAGGTGCCTTCGTGGCATCATGTAACACTTAGAGAATTAATTTGAACCACTGAAAGCACTGGTTGGCCAAACCAACTGGAATACTTCAATGTGGTTTTCACATTGGTTGGGCACTGGTCTACTTAGAAGAAAATCTGTCTTATGACTTGTCCCACCCTTCAACCCAGAAATTTTGGTTTATATTATCAGGATTTTTGTGGTTGTGTGACTACTGGATTAATATTTTTCTCACAACTTGTGATGGAAGTGTGACATGTATTGGGAGATATATGTTCATGGTATGCTGGACATTGATAGAGATCCCCTACAAGAGATTTGAAGAAGGGTCTGAGGCAGAACAAGTCTTCAATGGGACAGGGATAAAGCCATTTTCAGCATTTTAAAGTGGCAGTGGGGACCAAGCAAGGTGATGGCCACTTGTATGGTTCTTCTCCTCTCATCTCTACATACTTTGTCCAGAGTGTTGGACTCATAAATCAACAGGCGAGTTGGTCTGCTTTTTGGATCTGGACTCATGTAGATACCAACCCCATTTACAGCTGTAAAAAATAAAGCTGAGGCCTATCTTCTTCCAAATTAATGTGTACAGTGTACGTCTTGAAAAGCATTTATATCCATAATTTCTATTTTATTGTTGTACAAGAATGCCTTACAAATGCCACAAGGAGATAGATGTTGCTCTGTAGATGGCCTAAAAATATTTGTAAAGAGAGAAAAAATCCTGAAAATATATTTGACAGGTGAGAACTTCAACCAGTCTTGGCTTTTGTTCATAACGTTAGGGAAATCCATCGAAGTAAATTGGAGTATCAGGTCTGCTTTGGTAATAGTAATCACATTCAGCATTAAGCGTTGTGGGAGCAGTTTGGTTTTGACCCTAGACAATGGATATGATTTCAATGAAAACAATACTTTAGCTTATTGGCTTTGTTCCTGAACTGGCTTTCAGAATTGGCAAATGATTTATTTTCAAGGTTTCAACAGGAAACTCTGTACTGGGCTTTGTCCAGTTGAACATAGAATGTGCCTATTTGAGTAAGTGATGTCTCAAGAGGCCACACATGCTGACTCCACAGAAGCTTGGCTTATCCTGTGGAAAGGTCAATGTGCTGCAGAAGTCAGTAAACCAAACTAAATCAAGCTGGGGAATTGCTCTGGAACAAGGCGGAGAGTGTTTGTAAATGCAAACGCCACTTCCTACCTTATGCTTTTGTCAGTTTTGGAGAGAATAAATTTCACTATCATACACAGATATATATTTGTCTCCTCCTCCACTATTGCCTTATGTTCTAGCATTTACTTCATTTGTCTCATGGACTTACTCTAGGATATGTAACCATCCCTTATTTGTTGTAATTTTACTATGTCATTTTCTGTTTTAAAGAAACATTTTCTGTTTAATTTCTTTCTGTTTAACCCTGTTAGAATCACTAGTCAACACAATGAGATTAAGAAGATATCAACGGATTGATCTGATGAAATGTGTAATTCAAACCAAGAGTGAAGGTTGGATATTGACCAGTATGCGTATACACTTCCATAAAGATGAAGTACAACAAAACTTTTGATTCAAATTTATCAATGTTGTCCCAGAAGTAAGTCCTGCTGATTTCATGATATATGCTTCTAAGAAGGTATCTTTTGGATTGCAGGTAATATACTTTAGTCTGGCAGTAAGCTTCACTGACAGCAGTGGGACTTACTTATGAGTAAATATGACTTAAAATAGTCTTCATTGAGTAGTTAGCACATGTTTTTGAAATCTGTCATCTTTTTAAGACAGTTGTTCCCAACCTTTGGGCCTCCAGGTGTTTTGGACTTCAACTCCAAGAAATCCAAACCAGTTTACCAGCTGTTAAGAAATGTGGGAGTTGAAATCCAAAATAGCACACGTTTTATGTGAAATTTGTGTGTGTGTGTGTGAGAGAGAGAGAGAGAGAGAGAGACAGAGAGACAGAGAGACAGAGAGACAGAGAGAGAGAGCAAATGCAAGATTATGCATTGAACAAAATGTTGAGTGTATTTGTGAAAATTATATTTGTACAAGATGATGTGTTTTTCTTATGTAAAACGTTGCTTGGTTTTTCTATAAAATGTGAAAATCTACTGACATATGCATCTGCAAAAAAAACCTCTCCTATTATTTTTTGTTGTTGTTGTTGTTGCAGAAAAAAATGAAACAAGTAAAGATTTATATCCCAGTGTATCCAGTGAAGTCCCACAATGATTCATCTCCCTGCTTTACTGGTTGAAGGGACCTATTCTATTCCCTTACCTGGACTTTCTCTGATTCTCTTTCCAAAAGGTTCCAGATGCAGATAAAAACCCCTATTCAAGTGTTCTTCCTATCAATGTAAATGTACAAAAATGCATTAGGAAGGAAAGTGAAAATTTGCAAATTAGGAAAACTTTCCATTATGTTATTGTCTTCATTTTGAAGATGAACATATGCATTTTACATGTATATGTTCATCTGAAGTAGAGCCCTAGAATATCAGGATTCTGCTTTACACAGAGGGCCTGCATGGATGGAAATGGCTCCCTGTGACAGACAGCCACCTCAACATAACACTGTTCAACAAGAATTTAATGAGAGTGGTGCTGGAGGAGGCAGCTGATCTAACATTTTCATCCTCTCCCCATGTGAGAGCCCTAATGCTCTCGATCAGATATGAATTTTTAGGTAGGAAAACCAGCTCAGGACTGATGAAGTAGAAAGTAATAGATGAGTAAACATTGTTCATCCACTCTTGTTATTCAGCTGCAGTTTCTGTTTGGAACTTAGTACCAATTCTTGGTTGTGTTTTTAGGACTTAGTCATATGATCATTTGAGAAGATAACTCAAATAACTGTCATTGAGACAGCTTGTCACCTTTGGTCACATGTCTTCATGGGTGACTTTTCTGCCTCTGTATAATGGCAATTGTTTAAAAACATGGCTTCTTTATTTCCTTCAATTTCATTCCTGCAATCTTTGAATAGCAATGCATAAGTGCAGGTTGGTCTTGGAGACATATTAGTGCACAGCCTATGCAGTGGAATTGGAAACTGGCTCCACTTCTCTAAGACAACATTTTATACATGGAGTCTCAGTTACTATTTTTTTTTGCATGTATTTTCATATGGTTTTTTGTGCTATGCTTCTAGGTAATTCTGCAAATTGCAGTTTGGGGAGTTCAGCTAGAGTGGTTTAGGACCCAATGAAACAAAAAATGGTAGGATTGAACAGATTGTTCAACCTTGTAGGTGAATCTTGGATTCTAGTTTCAAATGGGAGGATGGAGAATTAAATCCCACAAGGAGAAGCCTCTTCATGCCTTTTCTAGTACAAAAGTGATTTTTTAAAAAAGTACACCCAGTATCTTACCCACTCACTGTGTGAAACAGAATCAAAATAAGGACAGTGTTTTTGTTTTGTTTTTTTTACTATATATGTACACCGTATATACTCAAAGATAAGCAGAGTTGTTCAGCCTTTTTTTTAGCTGAAAAAGCCTCCCTCAGCTTACAATGGGTTCAAGGCTGGGTAGCAGAGCCTGGAGACCATTGTTTTCAATATATAATATATTTCTCTCTCCTCTTCTCCTCCATTAACAGTGTGGTTTTTTTCAGTCAAAAGGAAGGGAAGGAGGAGGATGAGATATATTTAATGTCCTCCTTGTTTGTATAGCTCTCTTTGAAATCCACCCAATTTCCTGGCTTTTTGTGTGTATCTAAATTAACTTTATATGTGCATTTTTGTTCCCTTGGAAGTGTCCACTGGCCTTTGCAAGCTCTATAGATCTAAAAATATGTTTCTATATAAGCATGCTTCTCCTGAAGTCTATGTAAACCATATATATCCATTAGTCTTATAAAAGCATTTCCCCTGAAATATTAAATAATCTCTCCTACAGACATATAGTTATTTCACCCTGCAAGCCTTTGCAATCCCTATGTACCTATATTTCTCTATATCTATCTATCTATCTATCTATCTATCTATCTATCTATCTATCTATCTATCTATCTATCTATCTATCTATCTACATCAACTGTATATATTAATTTTAAATATGAATTAGTATATATAATTGTAGATTTATATCTAGCGCTGCATTGTTTATATAGGCATTGAATGTTTTTCATTTTTGTTTTTCTACCTTCATGCTATCACCACCTGTCCTGCTAGAATCTTGGTTTTAAACAATTCTTGTTTTTTTATACTAATTTTGTTATTGCCTAATACTTCCATTAACATCAGCTCTATATTCACTTGGAGTGCTATTTTGAAATAGATTTTCCATTTTTCGCTATTTTTCTTAAAAGACAATATCTTTGAACTTTCACACAACATATGGGCGTACCGTCCACTTTTTCCATATTTTTAGTTGTTAGGTTACTTGTAAACACCCCATATCTTCCCTTGCCCTTATTGGCTTTATCTTCTATTCTAATCAATGTTTCTCTATTCTCACTCTTAATTTCTAATAATGATTTCAATTAGAATGCTTCATAGTATAGCTCCAGGTTTGGAATCTCCCATCCTAGCTCCTCCTGGGGTATGTAATTTTTTTTGTATTCTAGATTTCTTTTCTCCAGAAATCCAATTTTTTAAAGTTTTGTTCAATATAATATATATTATCTTTGCTTAATTTTTGTTGGAAGTACTTGAAATAAATAATTTTTGCATTAAGAACATTTTGACTGCTTTTATTTCCCCCAAAATGTCCACATTTTTATTTTTCCACCCTTTTATACTCATATAAATTTTCTTCCATGTTTCTTTATAATTTCTCTCTGCCATTCTATCTATCTATATATATATATTCTTTTGGCACTCCTGTGTCCAATTCTGGGCACCACATTTTAAGGGAGATGTGGATAAGCTGGAATGTGTCCAGAGGAGGGCGACTAAAATGATCAAGGGACTGGAGAACAAGCCCTATGAGGAGCGGCTGAAAAAGCTGGGCATGTTTAGCCTGCAGAAAAGAAGGCTGAGATGGCCATATATAAATCTGTGAGGGGAAGCCATAGGAAGGAGGGAGCAAGCTTGTTTTCTGCTGCCCTGGAGACTAGGACTTGGAGCAATGTTTTCAAACTACAGGAAAAGAGATTCCACCTGAACATGAGAAGAACTTCCTCACTGTGAGAGCTGTTTGGCAAGGAATTCTCTGCCCTGGAATGTGGCGAAGTCTCCTTCTTTGGAGGCTTTCAAGCAGAGGCAGGATAGTCATATGTCAATGGTGCTTTGAATGTGATTTTCCTGCTTCTTGGCAAGTGGTTGGACTCCATGGCCCATGAGGTCTCTTCCAATACTGTGGTGCTGGCTGGTGAGCAGCCAGCTGCAACAAATCACTCTGACCAAGAGGTCATGAGTTCGAGGCCAGCTCGGAGCCTGCATTTGTCTCTGTCTCTGTTCTATGTTAAGGCATTGAATGTTTGCCTTATATGTGTAATGTGATCCACTCTGAGTCCCCTTCAGGGTGAGAAGGGTGGAATATAAATACTGTAAATAAATAAATAAATAAATAAATAAATAAATAAATAAATAAATAAATTCTATGATTCCTAAGAATTTTATTTTCCTCATGCAATAGGGATAGTGTTTTATTAGAAACTGGTGTCAGAAAATAGGATCAATCTTTGATAAGCAGAGACTACTGAAGGATATCCATACATAGAGGTCCTGATTCCAAAACATGGCATCTGTATTAAAATCCTTCCTGAAATCATTCCCTTCTTGCCTCCATGCTATTCCTTTAACCAATACTTATTCTTTCTCTGATAGCTCACGAAATGGCAGAACTGGGCTGATGTCTACCATTGACCATTTCTCACCATGTTGTAACAGTGAATCAAACCAATGATATTTGCAGTGATAATAAAATGTCTTTATTGTCTGCATATTTCATCGGTTACATTCATTTTGGAAAAATAGTAAAGTGTCTCCAGTCCTGCTTTTTATATTAGGAATACTATTATCAGTAAACATATACAGAGTCAAATGCAGAATAATCCTTAGCATCAATGATTTCAAGACAAATTAAACCTACAGACTGTCACATCTTTGTATGGAAAATGTGCACACCAATAAATGTACAAGGTATGTATCACACTTTAGTTTGGCTGGTTGGTTGTGCAAATATTTTCAGATTTGAAATAATGATGAAGCTTTCTGTAAAATAAATATCTAAGTGGGTAGTTTTGCTTTGATACAGAATTGATTCCTATGACTTCATTTATCCATTGACAACAGACATAATCCGATGGGATAGTATAATTAGAATATATCAGGCAACTTGAAAAGACACAGAAAGGCAACACCAAAATCTTTTCACCTGGAATAATAATTTGAGGAAAAACTGTTCTTTACTTATTACAACTATGCAAAAAAAGTTTAGAAATTTTACTTATCATATTGAAATAATACTTCCAATTTCCTCAGAATTTCTGCCAATGTTTTCCTTTGACAAGACATTCCAAATCAATTTGGAATTTTGCTATGTTGTGAATTATAGCTTGAAATTTCTGTGTATTCTAATGAAAATGTTTTCTCTCCCCAGATATCTCCACCAGTCCTTTGTTATAATGGATTCCATCTTGAATTTCATTTTAGGCAAAAATCTTTGACAGTTTCAAGAAAATCAGTGATCCGAAGTCATGTTGATGAGGACATTTGCAGTGAAAGTTGGAAAGCAAGGGTTCTCTTTACTCAAATAGCAATGGCGTCTCAAACACATAGGGACTATTACTCAGCACTCCTTGATTTTGTGTATGCAACTGAAAGCAGCAATTTGATGTATTTCCTTTCTATTTCTCACTTGCCTATCTTTGATATGCAGTTATCAAAATAACAGATTTACAGCATAACAGATCACAGGATTTATGTAAGTTAAGTAGCATACATATGTACAGCTTTAGGTAGATCACTTAAGTAATATTTACAGTGTAAACATCCACTTTTATTATATTATATAAGAAACAAAAATATCACAAATTTCACTTCACAATATATCTGTTTTGGCTTAAATACTGAAATTATTTCTTTGAAATACTATGAGAAACTCAAAAAATAGTTTGATCTCATCTTTAGAAGGATTTTTTTTGCAGGATTTCTTTGTTAAGTTGGCTTCAAAGGTTCTGAGGAAAGAGGGAGAGATAACATTTAAAAGGCATTACTTTGAAAAGAAATGATATCCCTCCCAAAGTTTGGTTCAAAGATTGTGCAACAGCCTTGAACTTAAAAGCAAAAGAATTCAGAAGACTCAAAATTGTTCTTCATAGATTTTGAATCTTGATGGTTAATAAAAATTTGTGAACATGCTTCTTCTCACAGTACAGTATTTCCTTTGGTCAGTACCTCATCTAGAAAATTATTGGCACTATGCTGCAGATAACGATGAAAAATCAGGGGAAGCGAACTAAAATATAAGCCTTTATATCTGTCCAGATTTTCTTAAACAAAACAGATTGACATTGGATGCATGCAACATTTACAAAGAGCATGTTCTTGTCTAGGAACTCCATGTGACAGCCATGAGAGCAATAGATAAAAAGTTTAAGGTAAAGGTTTTCCACTGACATTAAGTCTAGTTGTGTCTGACTCTGTGGGTTGCTGCTCATCTCCATTTCTAAGCCAAAGAGCCAGCATTGTCCTTAGACATCTCCAGGGTCATGTGGCTGGCATGACTGCATGGAGCACCATTACCTTACTGCAGAAGCGTTAACTATTGTTCTACTGTCATGTGCATGTTTTCGAACTGCTAGGTTGGCAGAAGCTGGGGCTAATAGCAGGAGCTCACTCTGCTCCCCGGATTCGAACAGCCAACTTTTTGGTCAGCAAGTTCAGCAGCTCAGCGGTTTAACTTGCTGTGCCATTGGGGGCTATAGATAAGATGTTAAGTTTTTTTATTATTATTATTTTTAAATCATAATCCACAGAAGGGTCTACAATGCCACTTTTGGCCCATTTACAAACCATCCACACTACAGAATTATAGTAGTTTAGCTTCCATGGCTTCATGCTATAGAGTCCTGAGATTTGTAATTTGTTGTAGCATCAAAGCTCTTTGACAGGGAAGGGTTAATATATTGCAAGACTACAGATCCCAGATTTCATAGCATTGAGCCATGGCAGTTACTGTAGAATCAAACTTTTTATAATTCTGCAGTGTGAACGCACCCTCAGGAAGCAGCAAGCTATAATTTTAGAGTCACTATTGGAAAGGACCTATTTAACCATACCTGATGTGCCAGGAGCTACTTTCAGGATATTTTGGAACAGCTTTGATTGCAATTAACCAGAAGGATGTCAGAAATAAAAAAGGTGTGGGCAGACTTTATTTTAATTAAAGGAAATGCCCATGTGATTATCCTCAGAGATCATAATATTCACCCTAATTAAATAGAGAGTCAAGTAGGGTATCATGGCTTAGTGCACATAGCCTTAGAAAAACTCAAGTGAGCAGAGTAAATTAACAGTATCAAATCACTAATTTTCATTAGAAATACTTTATAGAAATCATGCAGTTATTAAATGCATGCGATTAGATGATACTCCTAAAAATGTCATATGGGAATCATGACATTATGAGTGGAGAGGAGATGTGAAGAACCCAACGTCTGAGGTGTGTGTGTGGAAATGATGCACACCTTTAAAGAAAAAGTCATTCCCAGAGTTTGAAAACATTACCTAGGGACACAGACTCCCACAATCCCCAAGCCAGCACGACAAAATTTTGGTTGTTAATTCCAAACAAGTGACTTTCCCCAGCTCTGATGAATGGAAAGATCTTCCAACTTACCAAAGGGAGGTGGTTCAGCAGTTCGAGCTCATCTACAGTGACGTCATCATAATTTTCTGAAAATGCAGGTTCAAGCAGTTCTGTTTCATCCCGAAGGCTCGGTGGGTTCAGTTCTTCCTGACTGTGTTGCAGAGTACAAATATATATATTTTTTCAGCATAAACTTAGGAACTTTCTTGCATTTATTTGCCTTTGTTTAAATGACACAACTTGAACTAGCTTCATTATGTATTAGAATAATACATTGGCACAATGTAAGATTATTCATAGTGCTCTTATAGAAATCACTTTTCCTCAAAACACAATACAGAACATTTTGTTTCATATATAATTATATTATAATAATTAAGAACAAATGGGTGAGTCTTGCATAGACTATACATAGATATATATAGATATATATGCATGTACACCTGGTTTATGCTCTGCTTCCTTTTAGTATATGATCCTTCTTCTTCCAAGCTATATTTATCATAAATTGCTCACAATAGAAAGTAACTCTTAGGAATTGCTGCTTGTACTTTTTGATATATTATAGTGAGGCTTGTGTTAATAGCTCATTACTGCTTTAGGCATTTAAAAACGATATGCCCTCCATGCTTCTTGTTTTCCTACCTTCTTTTCCCAGTTAAGACAGAGTTCAAATACTTCTTCACAGCCATCTGCTTTCGAAAGCGACTGTAATTGTCAGTGAAGACAGCATCAGAGTGGCGTTTGACTGGCATCTGTTCATCATTCCTTGAAAACCAAGGACAACTGTAATCAGTACATTAATTCTCAGCCTTCTAAACAAGAAAATCCCTATGATGAAAAGTTGCCTAGCCATTGGCACGTTTATTCTCAGAAACCTTTGGCTTCATTTATAGACCTCCCACTACTTTCTAAGTAAATATGTCTGATTAAGTATCTTATAGGATGGTTGTAATTCATTGATTTGTATGCAAAGGCGATTTTGGGACATCTTCTGGCTTCTTCAGATAGTGGTAGGAAAAAACATTGTTTCACATTCCAGATAGAGTTAGAAAAGAATGTTGCATGACACTACCAGTCTGAATGGACAAATGGTTTAACTCAGTGGAAGGTGGCTTCCTGTGCTCCAGGGGAAGTTGGTACAGGCAGTCCTTGTGTAACAACCAACTTACATATGACCTTTAGTTACAAATGGGAGTGAGACTACAGGAAGTGAAAAGAAAGCCACCCCTAAAAAGGAAAATTCACTTCTGTAAGAGTTATCATGTGAAAAGGGTTTTTCCACTGAAGCTTTCTCACCAGTCTTTGCTTCTACAACCTAATATTTACAAAATCCAATTGTCAAAAAGACAGAAAGTAAGGTAAAATCTTTGAACAGGAGCACAGAAAGCAAAACAAATGTTACAGAGTGTTAACCCTTCCCTATGCTATCAAAAACTAAAACATATTTCCTGGAGTTACACTTTAAAAATCTGCCTATTCCAATGTATATACAAATTTAACTTGAGAACAAACCTAGGGAATCATCTTGTTTGTAACTTCAGGCTGCCTGTATAAGCATTCTGAGGCAATGTGTTGTCGAAGGCTTTCATGGCCGGGATTACAGGGTTATTGTATGTTTTCCAGGCTGTATGGCCATATTCTAGAAGTATTCTAGAATACTTCTAGAACATGGCCATACAGCCTGGAAAGCATAAAACAATTCTGAGGCAAGTTAAATAAAATAGAGATGTGTTATGATTTTGAGTGCTCTGCCATTTATGAGTGTGAGAGAGGAAATACAGTATAACAAAAATATAAACCGTTCATGTAGGTTAAGACTATAATAATGGCTACATATCATAATGTCTCCAGCATTCAAATCAATATGTCTCTAAACACAAGTTGCTGAGGAACATGAACAGGAAAACACAATGTTGAATTTAACATCTTAATGGTGGGCTCATCACAAACAACTGTTTGGCCACTGTGAAAAACCAGATATTAACTAGGTACATCTGTGTCTTATTCATGGAAACTCTGCTACTCTTCTTACGGTTGCTGATCATTCTTCAAATTCCTGCCCTCCAATTTTTCTGTTATGAAATGTTCTTCAACGTTTCTATATGCAGAGAATATCTCATTGATAAAGATGTGGAGATCTTTTCTTATATATATAATGTATTGAAATTTTATCTTCTATGTTTCTTTTTATATAACGTTATAGCCACTTTTGCAAAGCTATGTGGTTGATCAGTGCAGGACTTTTAGTTAATTCATCTAGTATTCAAGATCACATGCCCTCCAACATTTCACACAGTAAAACTGGGATACATTTGGCCAAGCAACATCAGATTATGGTCAAAATGGCAAAAGAAGACTCAACCAAGATAAAGGAGTATTAGTAGTTTTTTTCCCTGAGACTGTTGGGAAAGGCAAGATTCTGCTAACTTCTCTCCTCTGTCTTCTGCTGAATTAACAGCAAATGCCTTTGTACTTTAAACTCAGTTATCAGCAACTGACATAGCTGAGTATAAAGGAGAAACATGGGAGGCAGAGGGAGAAACTGTTATATTTTAAAAGTAGCTGAGAAAATGGGAAGAGAGAGGATCAATCAAAATTGTTCCTGCAAAAAACAGGACAATTGAATGATATCAGACTGACTATATTCTAAGTTCCATTTTGGTTTCCATCTTCATTTCCTGATTCTCTTTTCCTTCTCTAATCTTATGTGGCACCAATTATTCCCTTAAGGGTTTGGACAATTCCAGAAAAGAACAGAGAACATTAGAATTAATGGACACCTCCACACATATCATTACATTTTAAGAAAAATGCAAAGAGAAATTTGACCCCCAGTTTCTGCTACTTGCACTAAATTTTACTGAACATTTCATAAGAATTTATGTGAATGAGTTTTATCTATAACAACTTGGGTTTGGGGTGATGGTGGTAGTTCCCATCCTCTTTACCAATTTGGATGGATTTTCATTGTTCCTATGCAAAACAAACAAACACTTACCCAACTAAGCTACAAATCAGATTTCACAGCCAGAATAGAATAAGGGTGTCTTTCTTTCACTCAAACATTACATTCTTCACTTAACTTTGTTACTAAATTATATATACACAGAGCCATCCCGAGGTAATTTTCTGGAGTAGGCGACTGGAATTTTGGCGCCCCTCCCGAATTTTGCTGCCCCCCACCAAAAAAATTGTTGATAAATACCGGCGGTGGCGGCATTGGGAGGCCTACCCCATATGCCCGCCCGCGAGCAGGCCCTCCTCAACACCGCCACCGCCACCACTGCTGGAAAGCAGCCCACTGCTCTTCCGCTTTACGACACGCGCACCGCAAAAGGAGGGCGGGACGCATGCATGCAGGTGCCACTGCTACCACGCCTGCTTCCCCACAAAGAGGCCGGATAGGGAGCCATCACCCCAAGCCCCCCCCCGACAGGCATGCACAGGCCTTCCAATTGACCCCACGGTTGATCGAAAGGCCTGCGCACATGCACAGGCCCATCGACGGGCGGGTGGCAGGCAACAGTGAGGGACAGCAGGAGGGCAGCTGCCTGGACGGGTGGCTGGGCCTTCTGCCACCGCCGCCTCGATAGTGCCCCCGCATGGTCTGCACCACAAGCAACGGCTTAATTGGCCTTAAGGTTGGACCACCTCTGTTTATACATATACAATAGTGACATAAATATTCCAATCCTCTAACATTTTTTGTTGACAGTTAGTAGGGAAAATGCTGTATCTTGAGAAGGTGTCGTCACTTACCCAACTCTTTTTCCAATAAGTGATTCCAAATATCTTCTTGCAGAAAGTTGACCCAAAAGTTTGCTGTAGCCACTTGTGAAGAGTCCATCAGCATGCCTTGCACTTCTGTAAAGGAGAATTCTACAGTCAAAACAAACTGAAAAGTCTGAGTATTAGTGGGGGTTTTTTGGGGTTTTTTAAACTCCATGTCCCATTTTTGATGCAGAGAATTCCAGGAGTTGCAGGCTAAAAATAGTTTGCCCTTTATCATTTTAATCATCTTTAATATTAATACGTATTTAAACATTTATACTTAAGGTGCACCTGTCACATCATTCCAATTACAAATATACCACAAAAGTTGCAATTGTATTATCTCCAACAGTAATCACAAATCTTAGGAATCATAAAGAAGAAACAAGAAAGAGAAAGCTGTCAGACTGTTTCAGAGGACATACCACAACTTTACTTAAATTGGTAATTTTATGTATTTATGTTTTCTGTGGTTGTTAGATTTAAAAACCATCTTACCTGTCCATAGCTCTGGATACATCATAATAGTACTTGTCATTCTCAGGAAGTGTTGTCTGCAAAATATCACCCTCGGGTTTTAATGAGCCTTGAGCATGATCAGATTCACTTGCCCCCTCAAAGGGCATTCTGTTTCCTAATCTGGTGGAGACAGGAGATGCCAGAGAACTGTCATCATTCATTGGAAAGAAACATAGCAGCATTTTGACAAACAGGATTGTTAGCAATGACTAAGAAAACACTTTACAACAAACACGAAAGAAGCCAGCTTGGCTCTCTCTCAGCTGTTTAATTTAATTGTTTAATTTGTATCCCACCATTGCCAATACAAGCCAGAAGGCAGCTTACAATAGAAATTAAACCCAAACAGAGCTAAAACCCATTCAGTTATATTAGTAAAGAACAATTTCAAATAATTAAATGTGCTACGATATGAAAAACAAAGCAACAAATGAAAATGGTTTGAAAACATTAAAAATATATCAAGAAGAAGGAAAGGAGAACAACACCCCAGCCCCATTAAAAAACCTCTTCATCCACGTCTTTGCTTCTGGAAGATGAAGAGCAGATATCTCCAGGAACTAGCATAGATATTGCAGTGGTATTTAACTGTGCAAATTACCACCACTGAAACCTGGGCATCTAGGCTCAAGAGAGAGGCCAGGACTATACCCACATAGTAAACCTTAGTTTTCAGAGGGAACATAACCCATACAGCACACTTTGAATTTGTCCTATTTCCTGATCTGCTGCTTAAATTACCAGAGACGGCTCTGCCTTGTCTGGCTTAAGTTTCAGTTTGTTTACCCTCATCCAGAAACCTCTTTAGATAAAACTTGTTCAGTTCCTTAGAACTAGATAAAAAAAGGAGAAAGGGTGGAGTATCAACAGCATTTTGATAGCATTGGGCCCCAAATCTCCAGATAACCTCTACCAGTATTTTCATGCAGATATTATATACCATGTAGGACAAAGCTAAGGCATCAAACAAGAATCTCCCAGCACCACCTTCCTCCTTGCCTCTGCAGCAGTGTAAAACAGTTCCCCTACATCCCACCCTGGAGCAGTGGTCCAGAAGGATAACATAATCAGTGATATTGAAAGCTGTTAAGAGAGCCAGCAGAAGCCATCTTGAATGAATCTAGATATTCTATCTCTTCAAGGAATCCCTAGACTGAGGATGCATGCACATGTTTTAGGACTTTGTGCAAAAATGTAATATTGAAATATTTGATCCATCCAAGTGAGCAACATAATAGCTAGTCCTTCCATCAGCAAGCATAGAACATTCTATTCAGACATTCCTTTTGCACTTAAACTGGATTTCTCTAGAATGATCTTTTTAACAGATGCCTTTTAACAATCTGTTCATGTTTTAATTACATTTCAAGTAATTTTTAATGTTTTAAATTTAATTTAATTTTTGTTTTTAATGTTATTATTTTGACCTAAAGTACCATTTTAGTATACATTTAAGCGGAAACACGCTGCTTTCAAATCAATAGCCTAAAAGTCAATGTTGGTGGTTTAGATGTATAATAATTCATTCAGTGGAATTTCTGTGAAGGAAAAACATTTCAGTGAGTAATTCTATCTTTCCAAAATGTTCGTGCAATGTGTTATACCATATTTTCACTTAATGCTTACAAGCTTCCAACATAATGCTGATAAAAATATTTTAAATTGCTAGAATGGAATTAAAATGTAAAAACATGTGATTCTTTGCTTGCTTATTGAATAGCTTTTTATGCCTAATGTTGCAAAGACTGGAAGGAATACGAGAGCAGGTAGAGTTTTCTGCTCATTGCCCAAAGCAGCAGGTGGGTGAGAGCTGGAGGTGGGTGGGAGATTTGTATGAGGCTAAATGCTAAAACACCTATATTTCAAAGGCAGAGGACATATACATAGAGGTGGGGTTCACACACTTGCTCACCAAAACATGTCTAATATGGGTGTCCTCCCACAGCAATATATAGTAAAGGAAATCAACAGACATACTGTATTAACTCTGTCTTTCTCCTTTATGTTTTATTTCCCAGTTACTAAGACTAAAGTACTACTGGCTCCAAGATGGTGTTCAGAAGCCATAAGGTATTTGGACCTCTCTTTCCATGACTGAGGAGAGGGATTTGTCTCCAAAGAAGGAGGTTTCTCTGCAATGCTTTCCCTGGATGGCAAAAATGTCTTTTCCTAACTCAGTGGTTCTCAACCTGTGGGTCCCCAGATGCTTTGGCCTTCAACTCCCAGAAATCCTAACAGCTGGTATACTGCCTGTGATCTCTGGGAGTTGTAGGCCAAAACATTTGGGGACCCACAGATTGAGAACCACTGTCCCAGCTCTTGCTGTTCCTGCTCTGATAGCGATAAGGGAAAAAGTAATTTTCCATCTGTGGTATTTGGTGGCTTCCATAAGTGCTGAACCTATTAAGGCACAGAATCTAGACCTCGATAGCTCCTTCAAAGCACAAAGTAAAACCCAAAATCATTTCACCACCATAGTGATAAGGGAGCTACTAACTATCATTCTGTTCCGGGATTGTGCAAAACAGGAAACTTTAGCCCCATTCATGAATTCACTATTGAGAATAAGTAATTGAGAGATGTGTGCTATGCCAGCCCTTTCTGCCATCACTCTCTCTCTCATCCGAAGACTAACTTTGTAAGAAAGAAAGCCTCCTTTTTTGGCTATCCTCTTCAGATTGTTGCTCTTTACCAGTGAAGAGCAATGAAAGAAGAAAGAGGGACAAGTTCATTCTCCTTCTTGCATATTCTCTTATTCTAAATAAGAGCATACCTGAATCACACAAAAATGTCCATCAGATCCAAATCTCTGGAACAGGATAAACTCATTGTCACCCTTGGAACTAGCATAGTGGATTTTTCACTCACTGAGGCAACAGGAGGAACATTTACATAATAATCTCTACCCAGTGGTGACCTTATTGATATATTTTAATGAATAAAATGTTTTCTAACACGTAGGGGTTGCACAACTATTTTTTTAGAATTTGCTATCAAAATGTATGCTACCAATGTTCTTGTACTATAGTATTCTGCTCTAACCTATTGTTATCTGATAATATTTCCATACCATACTGTTGTTATTCTATACTATTTCCCATCTAATCATAGCTTGATAATTTTTTATTATGAATATTTTTTCTAATATAATCAAAAGCTCATTACAAATAATTTCAAAACTGCTTTAGGGATTATATGTTACATCCCATATTTAGGAGATATTGAGATGTTGCAGGCACTCGCCAATTGGTGCTGTATAGTCGTGGCAGAATCAGCATTTCTGTCCCTGTCAAAAGGCAACTATTTTTTTTCTGCTTTGCCCTGGACTATATGAAAAAGAATGCTCCTCAAATGTTTGTTATGGAACAAAAAAATAACTTGAATTTCATGTAGCTGCATTATCAAACTTCTTTAAATATTACAACCTGTGAATTAGGTTCCTATTAAATCACATATATCCTATAAAAAGTATTCAAAATGTAACTATTTGTCATTCATGATTCTCAATATTAGTTTTGAGGAAAATTCGTATTACACTAACATATTAATTTAACCTCTTCATGTGGTTCCCTTCAATATTATTAAACCCTGCTACAGCTTTGAAGTTGATTCCTTCCTGTCAATACTAAAAAAAAAAGATTGAATAGTGATCACAAAAATAGCTGAATCCCCTTTAGAAAGAGCAAATTGTGTTGAATATCATCCTTGAAGCAAAACGGTTAAAAAAAAAAGAACCCTTTCATCTGTTTCTGACACTTCTGTGTCTGTTAACAAGCTATTAGAGTATAAATGGGGCTTCTGAAGCTGAAATTGAGTTGGCTGGCATTCACCACTAATGACACCAAGACTATTTTCAGTGCTAATGCCCAGCTAGCTCATACTGACAATCATAAAAAGTGTGGATAAAACAACCAGTAATTGTGCTGCCTGAATCTGAATTTAGATCCCGCTTCGCTTTGTAGCACTTTAGATTAAAGCCTTGCCATTCAGGCAAACATGAAAGACTTGCCGTTCAGGCAAGCATGAGTCAAGCTAGCAAAGTAATATTTTATTAGTGGAAAAACAGACAGTAGGCGTCACTTCATCCCACCACCACCCAAATACCAGGATTTCTATTTTCTTTTATAAGTCAATGTCAAATTTTAATTCTTTTCATTCTTTACTCACCTTATTCTTCTAGAATTGGTGAAATATTATTATTTGGGAATTAGATTTTCATAGGTGAGTGGGCTAGTCTTGACTCTATACAATTACTACTAACATCCATTGGATGATCAGAAGCCTTATTTGCTCATCATAACCATGGTGAGTGAATGCCTTGAAGTATAGGCAGGGTGCACTTACATGCAAACAAGTAAATGATTGTACAAATCATGGTACCTGCATAGGCTTTATCTACAAAATCAAGGCCTCTATATTTTCCAATTTTAAAATAGATCATAAGTAGTATCCTAAAGGAACCACATCCAATCTGATTTGAAAGCTAAGCAAAGTCAGCCTTGGTTAATACTTGGATGGGAGAACACCAACAAATACCAAGTGATATAGGCAACAATTCAGAGGAAGGAATAGGTAAAATCCGCTCTCATTATTCCATGCCAGAGAAAATCTTATATAATCTTATAAAATCATGGTGTCATACTGACAAGCAATTTGAAAGCTTAAAGGTTTGTACAACTAAATAAATGCTTTGTATAAATTTCATGTAGATATCCCACTGTATGCAGGGTCTGTTACTGTAAATCCATGTGTGAGCTTGCCCTCAGAGTTCTGCTGACTACAACTCTTGCCAGCTTCTGGACTGTATAAGTCTCTAAAATCAGGAACTATTCAAGTTAACATGTAAAAATGCCCATTTTGAGAAACTTGAATGTGCAAATTTATATTTACTAAACATTGTTCTCTAATACATGTTTAATTTTACTATGATTGTTCCTGAAATAAAACTGATCTGAAGTCTTTATCTACATGTGTCTTTGTGGTGTATTATTGACTAACAAATTTATTATTTCCAAATGCTGGCAGAAAAGTAGTATATAAAATAAATTATAAAATAATAAAAATGATTATGGCATATTCATAGACAGCACATCAGATGTGCATCATTTCATCAGAATTCAGAAACATAACTGGCCATCCTTTGGGGTGGGGGGGTCGTGGGAGTTACAGTCCAAAACCTTCCTAAGCCCTCCTTCCTTGAGAAGAGAATGCTGAGAAGCTAAATGTCAGCCAGCCTGAGGATCTGAGACCAAGAGAAGCAGCCAAATATGTTATAATTATTACACGCTGAAAAAGGTGCTCATTAAAAGAATATCAGATGAGGAAAATACTTTCCAGATGTACAAGTCAGCTGCATTATTTTCACTTTTGAGCTAGTAGCTGCAAAATGACACAGATTACTATTTCCATTTTAAGAATTTCTTATATTTCTCAAGGCCTTGACATTAATATTTAACAAATATTTTGGCTATTTTTCATTCAGATTAAGAAAAGGTTGTTTTTGCTATGTGCCTTTGAGTTGTTTTAGACTTATTGCATCCCCAGGCAAACCTGCCATAAGGTTTTCTTGGCATGAGGTGTTGATAGAGGCTTTGCCATTGCCCTCCTCTGAGACTGAGAGAGTGTGACTTGCCCATGATCACAGAATGGGTTTCCATGGATGAGCAGGCATTTAAACCCAGGTTCCCCAGAATCCTAGTCCAAGACTTGAACTACTAATCAACACTGGTTCTTTCTAGTAGGTTGCACTGATCAGAAAATATTTCCATTTTCCTTCCTTTTTGGTTGCATTATCTATTCGTGTTTAGCCTACATACTTACTGAGTTTGCTGCCAGAAATCAAAATATTTGTTGGATTTGTGGATCATAGCATTTTTTGTCAGTAGCTTTCAGTACAGAAATCTTACCTCATTGCTGAATATGTTCCCAAAGAAGGTAAAGCAAGAGTTTGGGAGCAGAAAACATAGAGAAGTGCAAAGGACAGGAGAAACTGGGAGCCACTTCTGTATTCCATCTCTATGGACCTGGGTTGACAACAACAATACAAATATCAATATCCAGGTATTACAGAAACAAAGAGACATTTGCCAGGAAAGTAGTAAGTTCATCCTTCGCAAAAAATGGAAGAAGAACTGATCCATATCTCACATCTCAAAGTATCAAACAAGATTATGATCTGAATATATTCACTTTGTTGCCTGATGTCAAAAGACATCTTCAGACATTATTTCTACCAGAGGCAATATATTTTCTTATCCTGAAACATAGGGTAATAATTGTAAAAAAAATCAGTATTAAAATGATTACTCTCATAGTCATGAAGACTACGTTTGTTAGTATAAATAGGAAAATGAGCACTGGTATTGTCTTGATCGCACTTATATAAAGTTTTATTTTACAAGTACTATTTTAGTGATGTACAAATTTAAATTACAGAAGAACTTTAAATAAAACTTGACTTTAGAAAGTGTATAGTCAAGAGTAACATAGAGACTGTTAAAGACCAAAATAAGTGTACTGAGTGCCAAACAATTTTACTAATTACATTGAATTAAAGTGTCAAATATTAACTTACATCATATTGATTTGCCAGTGATCTAATCCTGTTGCTAAAATGGTATTACCTAGGTTTTGCATTTTGACAAGACTAAAACAAAAAATACAGGCTTAATGTACTGAATTTTGCTTGAAGTGCGATGACAAATAAAGGCAGTTTGCAAGCAAAGGCAGCAGTTGTTTTAGGCACTCAAAACTCAGTGGGAATTGGTCCATAACATCTGCGTTCAGGATTTCAGAACTAGAAACAAGCTACTAATGAGCTGGAATGAGTTTTCACACACGACTGCAATGCACAATAATTCATTGTCATGCAAAACCATCCATGCTGTTTTACAGTGACATTAAAAAGTACAAGGCTTTTATTGAAATTCACCTGCTCCAAATGATGTATTTAATATTAAAATTCAATTTAAAAGCCATTGGCATTCAAATGGACAATTTCGGTGGGTATGTTTTGTTCAACATAACCTGCTCTTGAAATATTATTTACATGAGGAGGACTTGGAGCAAATGAACGTACAACAGGGGAAGAAGGAGAGACTCAAAACTGTGACAAAAGAATATCAGAAGAGTGCTGAGAAGGGACTTGATAAGAATAACAGTTAAAAGAAAGTTGAAAAATAATATTCAGGAAAAAAATATTGATTAGAAGAAAGGAGGTTATGATTTTTCCCAGGTCTAAAGAAAGCTTCAGTTATCTGTGAAAAGTTTTTAAATGCATCAAACCAAACCAATTCCTTTACTAGATTCCTTTTGAGGCATGCAAATAAACTTTTCCTATCTCACTTTGGAAACTGATTTTACTTGAAATAGAAATTCAAGAAAATTTCTATTTCTCCCCTCATTTCACCCCTCAAAAAAACATGCAATTACTTCAATACTTCAGAAAGAGCTTTCTGCAAAATCGAGTATGGCACAGAGAACCAGGGAACTTTTACTTACAAAGGATGAAGGAGGCTTTCTTGTCTTCTCAGGAGCAGGATAGTACCCTGACCAAAACAACCCTGGGAGCTCTCCTGAGTGCTGAATGCCTCTGCAGCTGTTTTGGTTTTTCCGCAGGTTTCTTCTTCAGATACTGAACTGGAGTTTTGAAGGAAAAGTCTGTGCTCTGCTCCCTCCCTCTGATTGCTGGTCGGAAGTTTACCAGCTCTCCTTGCTAAGCCAATGCCTTCTTTCCCCTTCAGTGCACTCTGTGCAGTCGTTCAATCTGTCTCATGTTGTAGGGTTTATATATATGTATCTACAGAGGGCCCCTTCCCTACTCCAATAAGCAATCACGTTATGTCAAAGACGTCACATTCCCAAGGGGACAGATTGGAAATATCTGTGATGGCTTTGTTCAGGATGTTATGAGACAAAGGAAGTTCATATTTAATTCATGGGAAGCCCCTTCCCCCTGCTTAAATTGATTTATAGCTAGATTGATGAATGACTGGACATGAGTAACATCGGACTGGGCAAAGAATCCAGCTTTTCGAATGCATGGCCAAATCCTGCCTCCAGGATCAAGGAATTAAGATTATAGTATTAAGTGGTGATTTAAACTAATGTGGTTTTCTCTCCTCCCAAGTCCATGATTTTAAAGAAAATGAAGGGCCAGAGACTGAAAGCGCTCTAACACTCATGTACAAAATCAGAATGAAATCTCAGAATACCTAACATGGTTTCATCATTCTTCTGGATAAATTCTTACTTCTAAATGCTATGATCCAAACACATCTTAGTTAACTATACGTTTAAGGATATGTTTAATATATTGCTACTTTGTGGTTTAAATCTATATATTTTGGCATATTTTTACTGTAATTCAGTGCTAAAAGATATTGTGTAGCATGTTAAAGTTACACAAGAGACAAAACTTGCTATTTGTTCAATAGTTTTCTCCATTTTCCTTTATTATTGAGAAAGTATGAATAGGTTTCCACAGCCAAATGGGGATTTGAACTCTAATTTCCAGAGTTGGAGTCCAACACACAAACCATTGCACTCTGCTGGCGATACTGGAGCAGATATCATTTAGGATGTTCTTTTACAAAAGATATTTTTCTTTTCATAAGTATCCTAGTGCTCATGATATGAAATGAGACTGCTGCCTCTTCTTTTCATAGCTAGGTTCCTTAATACATGTATACCATAATCCTTGACATAGTTATCTGGGACTAACCCCTGTTGAACATAGTGAGGCTTTCTTCCAGGTAAGTGTTCATAGGGTTTCTCTGTCTGATTTCTCATTATGACTTGTAGATTTGTTTTTTAAAGACTAAAGAAATCAAATAAACAATTTTAAGATCTGCATTCTGAATTTTGGAATGCAAATTTGTGGTCACTGGCTTTGTTTAGACAGGGCTTTTTCGGATTCCCCACACTCTCAATCACTGGATGTTCATCAACATAGATAGGAATGTTTGCCATCTTCTGTTCTCCCATTTTAAGCATATTTGCCTACTTAAGCTAATAAGGTATTAATCAAGAATTATACCCATTAACTAAACCAGATAGCAGCTGGTATTTGACATTATTGATTCCCTAAAATCAACTAGTTTAATATGATTTCTTGAAAATGAGAATGCTGAAAGAAAGAACATCAGACTAATTGTTACTACCAAACCCCCTAAAATCTTAGAAGCTCAATAATTTCTTGCAAATTAAAAAAAATGGGTATCCATTCATTTTCAGTGAAATCCTAAATGTCTTTAATATGAGTGAGAGTTCAATAGATTAGGTTCTTCCTGATTTTCAGGTTTGTAACATCTAAAATTTAAATATATGCATAGTATATTGGCTTGAGTCCTGGACTAAGATTCCAGGAGGCCTGGGTTCAAATGCCATTCAGCATGGATATCCACTGGGTACTTTGGGTATATCACACTCTCTCAGCCTTAGAGGAAAGTAATGGGAAATGTCCTCTAAATAAATATTGCCAAGAAAGCCCTATGGTAGTAATGCCATAAGTTTTGAAGGCACATAACCAAAATAATATATTCTAAGGAAGACAATTCCCCAATGCGTTTGAAAATATATGCAATTACATAGACAATTCTTTGCCCTCTAGATTTTTCAGTAAAGAAATAATATTAGCAACCACCATTAGGTTTATCTCAGCTTCTCACCATTAGAAAAAGGAAACTGTATTCTGTCACTAGAGCCCCTTCCACACAGCTGAATAAAATCCCTCATTTTCTATTTTGAACTAGAATGTATGGCAGTGTGGACTCATGTAACCTACTTCAAAGCAGATATTGTGGGATTTTCTGCCTTGATATTCTAGGTTACACGTGGAAGGGCTCTGAGTGACATCAAGTTTCAGGGTTCAACTCTAAAGACTGGTTTATCTGCAAGCCACAATTTTACAATCATGACTGTGATGGACTTGTTTAAGTTTCATTGATTCCGGTGAGGCAAAGTTAGGCATCACCAGGACCAATGCCTTAAATCTCACTGATTCATAGGATTTTTAATTATTGTTTGATCTTTAGTTAGAGATGTCACACTCTCATGACTCAATACCACTGAAATTAGACAGGCTTACTCAAAAGTAAATCAGTTTAGTGTTATGGCCCCAAAGTCTCAGAAATGTGGAAGTCTGAGAAATGTGGAAGACCAGTTTCCTGTTCCTTCTAATAAACTTTCCATTGTTTCTGTGTTTTGCTTATTCACAAATTTAGATGGTGAACATTCAATGACTCTTAATCACATTTTCTAATTCACTTATATTTTAAAAAATGGAGCAAATTAAGCAAAAAAAGAAATTGTCTGGAAATTTGTTTCCTGGATAACAATGGTGACGTAAACCAGGGTTCCTGCACAGGACTAATTCAAGGAAGTTTGTTCTCCTTGTTAATCTGTAAATGGCTGAGACACAAAACGGTTGTGCTCAAGAACAGCAATGGGCATCATTTCTGTACAGTCACCTTGCTTTTTGTTCAGTTTGCTACTTCACGGATAGAAAACTGAAAGAGGGCAAAAGGATAGGAAAATATTTATTTAAGTATTTATTTAGGATATTTCTATCCTGCCATTCACCGCAATGCCGACCCAAGATGACTTACAAATAGAATACAAACATTAAAATCCAACAATCAGGAGAACAAAATAAATAAGATCAATATAAAATAACAATCAACAAAATCCCACATTTCAGATAAAACCATAGCCTGCTCCCCCATATATCTCTCCTCCATGCCGATCATAAGATTCACAACTCCTGCCATGACTCAATTAAAGGCCTTGATAAATAAGAAATTATTGACCCCCTTCCTAAAGCTGAGCAAAGATGGGGCAGCCCTTAGATTTCAGGGAGGGAGTTCCAGAGGGCTGGGGCTGCACCAGAGAAAGAGCTTTCTCTACCGTGTTTCCCCGAAAATAAGACAGTGTCTTAAATTAATTTTTGCTCCCAAAGATGGTCTGGGTCTTATTTTCAGGGGATGTCTTATTTTTCCATAAAGAAGAATTTACATTTATTGTTGAACAAAAAATGAACATTTATTATATACTGTACAGTAGTTGTCATCACAAACCAGCATAACCAGACAAACTGTGAATCCTATCAAGAATTTCTTGTTACTACCAATATTTCCATGTACAACACTTTATGGTACATACATTTACCGATCCTGCATGCTCTGGTGTTCTGTTCATTGGGCCTGCTTCCAAACACAAACTTGGCTAGGTCTTACTTTCGGGGGAGGCCTTATATTTAGAAATTCAGCAAAACCTCTACTAGGTCTTATTTTCTGGGGATGTCTTATTTTAGGGGAAACAGGGTAGTTATGCGTAAATGCATTCTGGTGGGAGCTCATATGGCAATTCAAGTTTCCCCACTTGATCTAAGTTCATGCCCTCAGATGTACTGGGAGACACGGTGCTCCAGATAGGCTGGACTGAGGCTGTGTAGGGCTTTATAGGTAATGACCAGCACCTTGAATTGAGCCCGGAACCAGACAGGCAACCAGCGGGCACAATTCACCAGGATGTTTGGAGCCCAATGAAGAAATTAGAATTTTATAAGATCATCTCAGCAATATAGACCACTTATGCCACCATTTTATGCTGGGCTATATTGACTAGGCGATTCGGAGCTGTAGTCAATGGCTCAGGTTGATATATCAGCTAAACATGAAATTTCCATCCAACTAAGAACAGCAGTTATCATTTAGTGAGGAAGGTCAGTTTAGCTATCAGTATGCCTTTCGTTAATTTTGGTAGGCTTTGCACTGTTGTGGTCCGTCTCGGAGGAGTTTCTGACTTAAGGCCTTTGCTTTCCTCTGAGACTGACAGAATATGACTTGCCCAAAACCACCCAGTGTGTTTTCATCACAAGGTGAAATATAAAATTGTGGTCTCCAGAGTCTCTTACAATCACTGTAAAACATGGAGCCCCCAGATGGTGTAGTGGGTTGCTGACCTGAAAGCTGCCAGGTTCGAATCCCACCTGGGGAGAGTGTGGATGAGCTCCCTCTATCAGCTCCAGCTCCATGCGGGGACATGAGAGAAGCCTCCCACAAGGATGGTAAAAACATCAAAAACATCCGGGCGTCCCCTGGGCAACGTCCTTGCAGACGGCCAATTCTCTCACTCCAGAAGCAACTCCAGTTGCTCCTGACACGAAAAAAAAAAAAAAAACTGTAAAACATGTAAAAAGCTAGATAGCAAGACTACACAAACTGTGAACCATGAGGTATTCATGGGCTATATATCATATTTCCCTTGCTTAAAACAGAGTGCTCTCTTTTAAACTTTCATCATATTTCAGAGATGGAGGATCAACCCCCCCCCCCCCACACCAAATATTGATGGTGGTGATGAAGGTTTTCATCAGTCAGAATTGCCTGTGACAGATGGAAGCTGAAATCCACTGACAATTCCCAACCTATCCATAAAAATAATATGATAAATGGTTTTGGAGAAGATAGCCCTGATTTTGAGTTTCTGCAAAAGAATCTGTGCCTTAGAATATTTGTTTAGTGCAGTAATTTTGAAATGTGGACCAGTTTCATAGCATAGATTGGAAGCATTGTGTGTGTGAAAGTTAAAGACTTCAAGTTGCCTGTCAACGTATATCAACTCTACGAATTTCATAGGGTTTCCCAGCTAAAGAATAACCAGAGGTGTTTTTAGGCATATTTTACTTTTATTTGATAACAGTCACAAAAGTCCTACAGTCTCAACAAATCATGGTGTGTTCTGCTTTCCATGACTTGGGAATGTCATGGCTTAAAGTGGCCCAACCTCACCATCTAGTGGTTAAACAAAACTATTTCTTAATTTCTACCAGAACACTTTCCCCTCTTTATTTCGTTTATAATGGCATATTTTTAAAAATCTCAAATACAAAAAAAATCTGAATTATTTTTCTTCCGATCTGAGAAAAAGTATGTTCAAAGGAAAATTTAAATATTTTACTGAGGGGGGGGGGGGCTGGGGTGAACCTTCTCAAAGTGGTTCATAAATAAAATCAAAAGGCAATAAAAACTTAAAATATAAATCATGAAGTCAGCAGTATTATCTATCTCCCTAGGAAATTCTTTTTATCACAGATAAAGGACTCCTTTCACTCTTACCATTGGAATAATTTCAACAAAGGTATTGCATCACATCTTTATCAATACTTAACCATATTCCTTCATAACCGCATTAAAGGTAAATGTAAAGCTTTCCTCTTGACATTAAGTCTAGTCGTGTCTGACTCTTGGGGTTGGTGCTCATCTCCATTCCTAAGCCGAAAGCTGGTATTGTCCATAGATACCTATAAGGTCATGTGGCCGGCATGACTGCATGGAGGGCTGTTACTTTCCCACAGAAGCCGTGCCTATTGAGCTACTCACATTTGCATGTTTTCAAACTGCTATTTTGGCAGAAGCTGGGGTTAACAGCAGGAACTCACCCTGCTCCCTGGATTCAAACAGCTGACCTTTCAGTCAGTGAGTTCAGTAGCTCGCAGCTCAGAGGTTTAACTCACTGCACTCCTGGGGCTCCCATAACTGCATTAGCAAACATTATTGAAGCCATAGTGAAATAGAACTATAATTTTGCTTCAGTGCCACAGTCATCCTTACCCAGAGCCGGTCCAAGGTAAATTTCAAGTGTAGGCGAACAGAAATTTTGGCGCCCCCTCCCCAAACCAATCACTGAAAAAATAAAAGTGTTGGATAAGCGAAAATGTTGGATAATAAGGAGGGATTAAGGAAAAGCCTAAATAAACAACACTCTGAAAACGGGAAATCCAGACAGGAAGCAATCAGGGCCAACTAACACCCCCCCCAACCAAGGATGCCCCCAGGGAGGAAGTCCCACTTGCCTTGCTTCCTAGACTTCCTACAGAGGAGGAGGCGGAGGAGGCTGAGTTGGAAGACCCAGAAGTCAGAACCAGTACAACTATTTCTGACAATGTATGTCAGATTTTCTTAAACTGACATTTTCCAGAAGCGCTGGACATTCATTACTGCCATCTCTGCCTTGCACATCCATTAGAAAGTGTAGATTCTATATCTCTGCTAAACTAAATAGTTGCATACAGGTGTTAAAACTTTAATCCTTGGGAAAATCTACTTATAAATGAAGGTACTAGGACTTATTTAACCATTTCCCTCCTCTCTCATAAATGGGGCCAAAAGTGAAGGCCTCTTCACCCCCATAACTCACCGGCCTCATTTTTTCCTGGGAAACCTTGCCCCAAACCAGCCAGACTGCTGAAGCCCCAAGGAGGCAGGACTCCTTGGCTGGGTCTCTCCAAAAGCAGGGCTCCGATTTGCTCTGGGAGCTGCCAATCACCGGCCCGGAAAAGCAAGTTCCTGCTTCTGGCAAGAGCTCCCCTAGTGGCCGCGGCCGGGAATGTGGCATTGGGTTTTTCGCCATGTTTTCAAGCCCAGGCCCTACCCACCGCCGGTGCCATCTTGCTTTGGGGAGCTTCTCTGCTCCCCAAAGCAGCAACCTCGGCTCCTTCCTGCAGCAGGAGACAGGAGTTGCCTCAATGGTGCCCCCAACAACATGGCGCCACAGGCAAATGCCTAGTTTGCCTGGTGGTAGAACCGCCTCTGTGCTTACCATTAGAGTGAGCCAATAGCTTCATGGCCAGGTACAAGATTTTTGCTTTCAAAATTTAATTTATTACTAATATTTTGTTGGTGCTTTTTAAATGGCATATATGAGAAGAGCTTCTTGTTGGATTATGTGGCCCAAATAGAAAAGTAATGTGGTGAAATTTAAATTACTTTTTTGTTGTTTTTTTGTAGACCAAATACATTCACTGTCATGGAAGTTCAGATTTCATTCAGAATTTCAGTCAGTCCTCCATATTCACAGATTCAGGCATCTCCTGTTGGGTTTTTTAAAAAAAATAATCCAAAAAACACAATTTGATTTTGTCATTTTATAAAATGGATCTCATTTAACTATGCCATTATGCCTAATGAGACTTGAAAATCCACAGATTTTGGTATCCCACTAGACTGTTCCCAGGTTACAAACAAGATAGGTTCTGTAGGTTTGTTCTTAAGTAGAATTTGTACGTCAGTTGGAACAGGTACATATTTAAAGTGTAACTCCAGATCTATCTATCTATCTATCTATCTATCTATCTATCTATCTATCTATCTATCTATCTATCTATCTATCTATGCATGCATGCTTTGGATAGTATAGGGAAGGGTTAACACCCTTGTGGTGTTTGTTTTGCTGTTTGTGCCCCTGTTCAAAGAATTGGCTTGTTGTGGAAACAAGGACTGGTGAAAACTTCAGTGGAGACAACTTTTCCCCATGATTACACTTTCAGGAGTGACTTTACCTTCCTAGGGGTAGATTTCCTATTGCAGTGGTTTTCAGCCCGTGGGTCCCCAGGTGTTTTGGCCTACAACTCCCAGAAATCCCAGCCAGTTTTGCAGCTGTTAGGAATTCTGGAAATTGAAGGCCAAAATATCTGGAGACCCACAGGCTGAGAACCATTGTCTCAGCCCTGTTCTTAGCTGTGAGTTATTTGTAAGTCTTATGTTGGTAACCTGGGGACTGCCTGTATATTGCTTTTGCAAATCTGTACAGAGCACCTGAGGCCCCTTCTACACTGCCATATAATCCAGTTCAAAGCAGTTAATCTGGATTTTACATGACAGCGTAGAAGGGGCCTAATGTTATTCCCCTAAACTGGAGAGGCAAAGAATGTCCACTCTACCCACTTTTCCTGCTGTTATTAACATCTTCTGAGAAACCTAGAGGAAATAATTATTCATGAGAAAATCCCAACCAGTGACAAACCTGACAGGTAAGGAAGATAACATTTTCATGGCTTTGTAGACGACTTCTTCCATCATGGCAATTGAAGAAATGAACCATCCTCCATCTGCTTCACAAAGTATGAGATTCATGTGGCCTTCCAGATGTGGTTGGACTTCAACTCCAAGCATTTTTCACCAATGTCTATGTTTAATGTTGCTGAAGTTGCAGCCCCATAACATCTGGGAGGCTATATGATTCCTATTTCTGTGTTATGTTTATCACATAGCATTACTAACTTCGCTGTAATGTGCTTTAGTTGTTGTGTGTCTTCAAGTTGTTTCTGATCATGGCAACCTATGATGACCCTATCACAGAGTTTTGTGGGGCAGAAAGTGTGTGATTCACTCAAGATCATCCAGTGGATTTCAATGGCCAAGCAGGGAATTGAAACCTGGTCTCCAGAGTTGTACACACAAAACAGTTCCTCATGCTAGCTCTGTCCAAAATATATTTTTCCTCCTCCTCCTCCTTCTCCTCCCCCCCCCCTCTCCCCCCTCCTCCTCCTCTAGAAAGGCATGGTCCAAACATAACCAATTATTTCAAGTGAGGGATCTATAGACTCCCTCTACTGCTATGAGGAGTGGCAGCAATCACAAGGGGGTCTATTTTTAAGGGGATAAACTGAAATTACATGTAAATTCAATAGAAAAGTAAATAATTATTATTTTTGGAACAGATCATATATCTTTTCTCATCCTTCTCTTCTTCTCCTCCTTCTATAGAAAGACATGATCCAACACATAAACAATTGTTACTTTACATTTGTTTGTTATCAATATGGATTAAAAAGGCAAATCATTCTGGAATGTAAATCATTTTTCATCCTTATAAAGGAGTATTCTTCTAATCCTTCTGGGGGAGGGTTAAAAAAAGTTAAAGATGGCTAGGGAAAATACAAAATGGAAATATAGATTGTGTAATATCCATAAGTAATACATCACACAAGTGAAAGAAGAAAGCTCCATACATAGTCTTAGTCTTGGGCTCAACATCTTCCTGATTGGTTTGGGCTTCTAGAACCAGTTCAAGACTGCTCAGTGCTGTTGTGATGTGGCTTCAAGTTATTTTTAACTTAAGGTAATCCTAAGGCACCCCTATCATGGGAAAATTTATTCTTGGGAAAATGTATTCAGAGGGAATTTGCCATTGACTGAACCTAAAAAACTGTTACTTGCCCAAGATCAGTCAGTGGTTTTCCATGACCAGGTGGAGCTTTGAACTCTGGCCTCTCAGAGCACATAAATCACCACACTGTAATATCTCTTATTCTTCAAGGGAAAACTAATCAGATAATCAAAAGGATCCAAGCCACGTGGAAAAGTATTTGGCAGACTGTGGCAAATCCAGTCATCTGTATCTTCTGTTTTCTCCCCCTGCCCTTCATTCTCTGAAACAGAGATCTCCTACGGTGCTCACCTATAGACCCTTGAACCCAGGGCCATAGCCAGAAAAAAAATCATGTGGGGGTTGAATCATGAAAAGTAGTTCCATAAAAAAAATAATTTAGAAATCAGGCTCTATTGATAAACTTCAGTGGGCACCCAAGACAGATAAACTTCAGTGAACATTCATGGTGATTTGGTTAATTGGGGAGGAGGGGTTGAACCCCTACCCCTCCTCCCCCGGCTACAGCCCTGCTTGGAGCACATGCATTATATTTATTTATTTCCATCATTTCTACCCCGCCCTTCTCACTTGAGGGGACTCAGGGTGGCTTACAAACTGGCAATTAATGCCAATACACCATAATACAATAAAATAAAACATTAAAACAGTTAAAACAGTTATTATATACAAAGTTTAAAACAGTGCAAAGTGCTTATGCCATTCGTCCACCAGACCTTGTACAAAAGCCTTATTCCAGACCAAGTCGAAGCCAGTAAAAACATATTCTTAAAATGCTTGAGTGCATAGCCAGGTCTTCAGTTTCTTTCTGAACCCCAGAAGGGATGGAGCCTGCCAGATGTCGCTGGGGAGGGAGTTCCACAGCCGAGGAGCCACCACTGAGAAGGCCTAGTGATTTTTTATAATGAGGGTGGAAAGATGGGAATTAGGAGAGATTGTGTCCACTGAGCTGGATACAAAATATGGTGGTCACAACTAGGGTAGTGAAAGTAGATTTCCACCCTTTCTCCTCTCAATATTTACACCTATGACCCCTTGAAAATGCTGCACATTTGGGGAGGGATCTGTCATATGTGTATCAGGAAGATCATCCCCCAGATTCAGGTAGAATCCCCTCCATAGAAGACAGAAGCTAGATCATACTCATTGTTTCAAAAAGTGTAATGCCTGTGGGGAAAATACAGAGATTCTTGATGGTCCTTCAGAGGCCTAGGAGCTCGAGACTGTTTTCCTGAAGCCAGGCAAATGGCTGTTATTTAGCTGCTTCTTGTTCATCTCCACCCTACTTAGGTCAGCAATAGATTAAAGACCCATTTTATCCAGCATTCTTTTCCCACAATAGTTGGCCAAATGCCTATGGGAAGCCCACCAGCCAGGCAAAAACAGAACCCACTCACTCATTTTCTCCAGCATCTTATATTCAGAGTCACCTCCCAAAAATATATTTTGTAAGGATGTACAAATCGACCTTTTCTCGATTAAAAAGTAATTGTGGGGTTTTCTTGGGGTGGGGGTGGAGGTTTGGGTAGATATAGCATCATAAGTCACCCAAGATTCTTGGCAGAGTTCCTCTCCTGATCTGAAAGGATGATGGCTGTGAATTCCTTTTGCAAAACGGAAAGCAGAAGATAATGTTATGAATATAATAATCTTAGGTTTGGTTGAAATAATCTGAAATCAGTTCAAAATAACTATGTTGTGTCCACAAACCGCTTCCTCTCCCTCGCTGAAAGTCTCAGCACCCATCAAAATGTTTCTATTCAAATCTGTGACAGGATACTATGTAAGTGCTCTTTACTGTGACTCTATTTAGTACAAGATTGTTGTTAATTAATTTAAAACAATTGCAGATTTCACTGCAGAATTGTACAGTTCTTAAAATCATCTATAAAACTGGTTAGGGGAAAATAACAGTTCAGTTGTTCATTATTCATTACCACAAGCAAGGGATTTCCCAAATTCAAACTTTGTTATCACTGGAAAAATACCTTGAAACAATTTCTTAAACTTGTCAAATGACTTTATACTCCTTCCTTCCTTCCTGCTTTTTGATAAGTGTTGTCAATTAGTGATCCAAATATTTGCAGTTAATATATCGAATTCCCAAAGATTAAATAGTTGATTCTAGACCTATACAAAACTTTGGGAATTTCTGAGGCATGGTCATTTGAGGCCACTCCCTTTTCATTATGCTATCTATATAAATTGTCTCCCTCCTTAGAAGGGAGGGATTTGAATATAAACATTCAGAGAATTATTTAAAATGTACATATTTGTCTTCAAATGCATTCTTTTAAACTTTAGAGATCACATCCAAAACAAAAAAGAAAATACAAATGATATCAGATTCATTTGTAATATATGCCATACTGACTGTCCTCTGTGCATGAAACCCTCTTTCCAAGCTTCTTCATCTAATATAAATATCTATAAAGCTATGAAACATGCTTATGCTTTTTGATAGACTATATTTAAGTTATTGCAAATGTGATCTCATCTTTTTCTACTTCTCTTGACAGCAAAATCGTACATGAGATTATTGCAAATAATGTCTCTCAGAAGGATCCTTTCTATAAAGAAAACAGATAATAATGGCAGTCCTGTCTGCAGCCTTCTTGACTATATTGTGTTTTTAATAAAGGATAATTTGGAAAAATATTATTTTCCCTTCATAATTTGCAAGAGGGAGCATTAAATTAAGGGATAAAGTTATGGAATGCCTTCAAAATTCTTCAAGAGGTAATAAAGTCAACAGCCATGTGTTTACTGTGTATTGTTGGGTACAATGGATTCAATGTTACTCATGCCCTGATCTCTCCTTTTTTTCTCTCACTAAAATAGGCCACAATATTTTATGACACCATTGTAGTATAAATCCTCTGACAGTGTTTCCTAGGAAACATTCTCACTAAATGCAGATCTGTCTGTAAGGCAATTCCCATCATCCAGGGGAGAGCTACTTTCTCCCTGAGACTCTACAGGAGTGGGGGGCTCCAGTTCAGGAGCACAAGTTCCCACCACCAAAGGGTCCCCCTCCTCCTCCTCAGACCAGGCTTAGGGCCAGGTTCAGGAGGACTCCCAACCTGCAGACCTATGTCTTCAGGAGGAGTGTAACCCCATCCAGCACTGGCAGAATCCCTCTTCCCTGATCTACCTTCTGACTGACCAGGAGTATCTCTGTCTTGTCTGGATTAAGTTTCAATTTGTTTGCCCTCATCTAACCCCTTACTGATGACAGGCACTTGTTTAGGATCAGGACAGCTTCTTTGGCATTTGGTGGATATGAGTAATAGAGTGGAGTGTCATCTGCATATAGATGGCACTGTTCTCCAAAACTCTGAATGACCTCTCCCAGTGGTTTCATGTATATGTTAAACAAAATGGGGAACAAAATGGAAGTCTGAGGAACCCCACAGGTCAATGGCCAGGGGTTCAAACAGGAGCCCCCCAGCACCACCTTCTGGGTATGGCCCTCCAGGAAGGACCAGATCTAATGTAAGACAGTGTCACCCAGTCCCATCCCAGCAAGATGACCCAGAAGGATACCATGGTCAATAGCATCGAAAGCTGCAGAGAGATCCAGTAAACCAATACTGGACACATACCCCATCTAGCTCTCTTTGTAGGTCATCAAGGTGACCAAAGCTGTCTTTTTTCCATAGCCAGGCCTAAAACCAAACTGAAATGATCTAGATTATCAATTTCATCCAGAAATCCCTGGAGTTGGGAGTCCACCACATGCTTCTCAAATTGGCAGATGACACCAAAGTAGGCTAAGAAAACCATGAACATTATTTCTGGAGTTGGTTTAATGTGGCATCCAAACCTATCAGGAATTCACATGGCAATTTGTTCCTATTTGCAAGAGCCAGAAAATATATCCAGAGTATGTTCTCAGGCATTTCTCTGGCTGATCAAGGGAGAGACAAACCAGAGTTTCATATTAACATTTATGAAGGGGATTCAGACTAAAATTGCAGAAAGAAAGTCCATGGCGTTCGTTATGATGTTATATATTTTTATGCATTATTTTTATTGTAATTGGAATGTATTTTATATTGTTGTATTTTATTGTACATTACTGGGCTTGGTCCCCATGTAAGCCACCCCGGGTACCCTCAGGAAAATGGGGCAGGATATAAGAATAAAGTTGTTGCCCTCCTCCTCCTCCTCCTCCTCCTCCTCCTCCTCCTCCTCCTCCTCCTCCTCCTCCTCCTCCTCCTCCTCCTCCTTTTGCAAGTAGGACCACAAGAAGCCGGACTACAGAACTTAAAATGTTGGGAGTTTCTACTTAAGTGTTGCTCTCTTTGATATAGTGCCCATATAATGTGAGTTATATAATCGAGTCTATCATACTCTGTAGCCCTAGTGAGGACATACATTATAAAACCCTAGGAGTTTTAATAAAAAGGATAGCAAACTTTCTCTGTGTACTTTGTTTATAAAATTTGATAACAGTTTAAGATAATTAATAACATAGACCCATGCAGATTTAGATGAAATCAAGTACACTTAATTGTATGATTCTCCTCATACTTGCCTATATATTTATATGTTAAATATATAGTTTTCCTGCCATGGGAGAGTGATCTGTGTCAGATCTGCTCTCCTTGAAAAGACTTGCATCATGGAAAATGATTTGTTCAATATGCATCAAGTACCTCCAAAACCCCATTCTGTCAAGCATTTGTTCTTGATTGGAAATCTCCTACACTGAGTGTACCATCCAAATCCATCTGCAGATCAATGTGGCATGCAGACTCCAGCAGATCAGAAAGTACCTATTTATAACTCTTGTAACCCTAATAAATATACTGATATGGACATCAAGGACGTCAAGGATTAGGATCTGAGGGAGATACATCAGTGCATTCTTTATGACATTTGTATGCATCCTTTGTGAAGGATAGGTTTACACTTGGATTGGGATCAATAATCAAACTTTGCATTCTGAGAATTCAGAAAAATACCAGCATAAAGAAACAATTCAATATGATACATTGCATGAAAAAATTTATTTATTCTTTAAAAATGTTATAGAAGGTACTTTTTGTGGGTGATAATCATCCTTATTTGGTATGCAATTAGAAAAGATTTTTAGGGAAAGACTCTTATTATGTTATGCATCCAATACTTAGGCCTTCCAAAGACTTTTCAGAATTAATCCCATGGTGTGTTGTATGCTTTCCTTTTCTTTACTTAAGTATAGAGATGGCTTTCATCTTTTTGTGATTTGAACTGAAACTTTCTATAAACAAAGTGGAATATCTCGCTTTGCCCTCCAACCCTCCGAAATAACGAGACAAGACAAGTAAGCTTGGGTTTAAAACTGGGCAACTTTATTGATAGTTACCTATTTAACTTTAATTTGGAACTAGGGCCAAAAATCCTTAGCCATCTAAGAATTTGGTAAGGCATAAGCCGATATTAGTGGTCATACCCGACCATCCATTAAGACTGAATTTAGGGCGAAACACCAGGTCCCCAGTCTATCTAAACCTGGATGACCTAAAGGGGAATGTGTTGGAGAGTTTTGCCTCCGAAACAAATGAGGTCAAAGTCTCCCATTCCAAGGCCATAATCGTTCACCCTCGCCGGGGCTGTACAAACCCTAAGCGAGGATTCACGCCTCTGGCCAACACCAAAACAGAGGTGCCTTGTGGTGCACACCAAAATAAGAGATTCCCCTAAGCATTCCGCCACAGTTCAGGAGCAAATGTCTATTTAGCTCCTGACCCCCACCAAATTCGAAAGAATTTCCCTAATTCCTTATTGCAGGTCAGCTAAGAAAATTTGGTTGCCCAGTTCGGACAGATGGATCCCATCAGCCCGATACAAATTCACATCATTGAACTTAATGGTGTCATGAGGGATACAATAACCTATGCCATTCTTTAAAACTTTTCGAAGGGCCTGATTGGCCTAGGAATGATTGCTGACCATGCTAAGCCAGTTCGAGGCCAAACCTCTCAAAGCTTGTGCATGTCATTCAAAAATTGTACAAACATGGCCATGACAAGCGTGCTAGAGGGAACACACTCCTTTACCTTGTGCATGCCAATCGAACCTGTACAAATAAGGCCATGACAAGCGTGTTAGAGGGAACACACTCCTTTAGCTTGTGCCTGCCAATCGAATCTGTAAAAACATAGCCATAACAAGCGTGTAAGAGGGAAAAACATTCCTTTACCTTGTGCATGCCAATCGAACCTGTACAAATAATTCATAAACTTGTATAAAACAGGCCCCTGCCCATTGGCAGACCCAAATCATTAACAGCACAAAAAGGCCTCTTCCTCCCCTCCTCTCCACGAATGCCATGGAAGCGAGGCTGCGAAGTTGGCCGTAGGGACCCCTGTGCGCCTGTCGCTCAGCTCAGTGTACGTAGCTGTGCCCACAAATCAGGACGCGACGTCTATTTGCCAACAGAACAGGTTCTGCAAAGACAAATCAGTGTAACTAACATAGCACATAACTTACGTATGCCCGATAGGCTCCAGTCTTCTATCAAGGCTTAACTTTACCCACTGAAAAATTCATTGCAACAGAGTGTAAGCGGCTCCGCTTTTAAAGAAATACGTACAAAATTTTTGGATCGTAATCCCCAAAATTCTTACCCCTTGAACGCCAAGGCCAAAGTTGGCCTATTATCAGTGAAGGAACAGCTCTAAAATTAAGATGCTTCACAAAATTAATCCTCCTTCAAAGCTGCTTACTAAATCAATAACCCGAAGGGCTTTAAAAAAGGGGTTGTGAAAACTGCCGCCTGTACCAACAAATATTTGAATTGGGATTCCCCAATCTGCAGCCAAATTTGTTTTAAAAACCTTTAAAGAATTCGGGGGTCAACTTCTCTGGAATTCGCAGCCAGGGCTAACCTCATGCCCCTGACTATGAACTGTTCCCAATTTTCCAAAGATGGACCGGCATGCTCTGGGGGTGCAAATCTGCGCTGGGGGCCAGCTGCCTGAAGCGATCCATCTGCATACGGGACAGAGCATCAGCGAGAGAATTATCTGTCCCTGCAATATGAAAAACTCTAAACAATATATTGTACTTTAGACAGTGGAGTGTAAAAATTCTCAGAGCCTCCATCAGTCTGACTGACTTAGATGTTAACGAATTGATAACCTGCACCGTGGCCTGGTTATCACACCAAAAATGGACGGTGGAATTTGTCATTTAATCTGCCCACAGCGTGACAGCTACTAAAATTGGAAAAAACTCCAAAAATGTTAAATCAGATGTTATACCCCTGGTGTGCCACTCCCTGGGCCAAAGCTCAGCACACCAATGCCCATTAAAAAATACACCAAAGCCGATGGCTCCAGAAGCATCAGACGCTATCTGAAGGGCGTCTTTCAACAAAAGGTCCTGCCTCCAAAACAAAATTCCATAGAATTGACCTAAAAATTGTAACCATATGTCCAAATCAGCCTTAATCCCGCGAGTAATCCGCACATGATAATGCGGAAGTCTAACTCTAGAAATAGCATTGCAGAGTCTGCGCAAAAAGGCACGCCCAGGAGCTATTACTCTGTATGCAAAATTTAAATGCCCAATAATTTCCTGGAACTCACGTAATGTGGCCTTGTTACGGGTAACGAATGCTTGAATCCTGTCTATTAAATTTACTACCTTCTCCCTGAGTAGTCTAGAAGCTTGCTGAACTGTATCAAGCTCGATCCCCAAAAAGGTCAATTTAGTAACCGGCCCTCTGTTTTTTCAGGAGCTAAGGGAACCCCTAACTGATCAGCCAATTCCTGAAAAGAATGCAAAAGAAATTCGCATTCTCCAGATCCTGACTTCCCCAAAAATAAAAAATCATCCAAGTAATGCACAACCCCCGATAGACCCGATTTTGATTTAAGGGCCCATTCCAAAAAGGTGCTAAAAGATTCAAAAGCAGCACAAGAAACTGAACAGCCCATGGGAAGAGCCCTATCCATATAGTACAACCCTTTGAACTGAAAACCCAACAGTTCAAAGTCCATCGGGTGCACAGGGAGAAGTTGGAAAGCAGACTTGATGTTACACTTTGCTAACTCGGCTGCAGGCCCCCTCGCCCTGACCTTCTTAACTGCCGAATCAAAAGAAGTATAATGGACCGTACAAAAAATCATCAGGGATTGCGTCATTCACTGACCTTCCCCGGGGATAGGAAAGATGGTGAATGAGTCGAAACTCCCCAGGTGCCTTCTTTGGAACAATCCCCAGAGGGGAAACCCTTAACCTTGAAGTAGGGGGTGAAGTAAATGGGCCAAGAACCCTACCCTCGGTGACTTCTTTATTGATTTTTTCCAGGACAATGTCCTCCATACCAATAATAGACTTCAGGTTCAGTGCTCGGAAAGGGGCTCTATGTCCCATTGCAGGAATCCTAAAACCCTCAAAAAACCCAGTGCGCAGATAACTAGCTGCGCCTAAATTGGGATAACGAGATAACCACAAGTCCAACTGAACTAGATTAATTGGGCTGGGCTCCTTTGGAAAACCCACCTGAGCCGAAACCCCTCTTTGGATCGTGGTTACCCTTTCCCCCACCCTTGCCGGGTTTTCCTTTACTGCAATTTTGGCAGAATGCTGCCCAGAGCCAATGGCACAAACTTGCTGTAATTTGCATCCCTTCTGAGAGCACACTACCTGAGAAGAATATTCTCAGCACAGCAAGCGTTGTTGAGGTTCCTGATGCTGTGAATATTGAGGCTGGTGAAAGAAATGCCCAGCTCTGTAATTTTGAATCGTGTGCCCACTGTCAGCCTTCTCGCCCATAATAGGATGTGCTGGAGTTGAAACTTCCAACCAAAGTTGATAATCAACCAGATCCCAACGCAAAGTTGGAGAGTGAGCCGCACGAAGTCTAAAGCGCTTGTCATACAAGAGCCAAGCACTCCCTATAAAATTCACATAGGCCGAATTAATAATGTTCATGTGCTGAAACAGCGAATGGGCTCTGGAAGGGTAAGCCTTCACTAGAACCCCCCGTAGATTAACAAACAAGAGAACCAGTTGCCCCCATTCTGGTCCACTTTGCGTTTTTTTCATAATTTCTTTTCTCTCATCATCTAAATTATCTTTTCCTTTTTTATCAAGTTCCCTGAAATACAGGGTAAAAATATCAATATATTCATTTTTAAAATTTTTATCAATTGTCTTTTGGGCCAAATGGGAGCCTAAAGCTGTAGCCTAAGGCTATCTGGGGCAGGCAAAGGCCAATCAGCCGTACCCCAGAAACACAATGAGTTCTCAATAATAGCTGTTGCATCCAAAGAGGATACAACCAAACTTGGCGCTTCAACCACCGGAGCCACAATAGCTAATTGGGTGCCACTTGTTGACGGAAAAGGCTCATCAGGAGCTTGGGTTGCGATCAGATCTTGAGAATCCGCAGCTCCCCAGGGGAAAGTGTGTGCGTCCCCTTTACCTAAAATAGTCGCAGCGCTTCCTGACTCAACAGCTGCCTCTGAAGAAGGTGGAACAGCTCCTGCGGCCACCGGCGTTGATGCAACCAGGCTCTCATCATTGACAGGCACCAGGGCTCGCTTCTCCCCTTCTAAGGCAGAAATACAGGAAAATACGGACGTTATTAGCACAGTGTTACTGCCCCCACCAATCTGCGCTCCCGAAGCAGCAAACGCTGCTTTCTCTCTTTCCAGCGACTCGATGCGAGCGACCAGCGCTTTCAACAATTGGGCTGAGTCTTCTTCCTCGACTGCCGGAGCACTTGAGGAAGGAGGGCGTTTTGCAGGAACTTTCTTCACAGGGCCCTTGCCCTTTGGCCCCCCCGATGTTCTTCTTCGGTGGCATACTGTAAAATAAGACAACCAGTAAGACCAGCGAATGCATCAATATTGAGGAAGAAAATATTTCCGAAAATAGGGGGGGGGGGGGTGGCAGGAGATTAGGATGAGCCAAACTCCACACCATTTCTAAGCCAAAGAACCGGAGGTGCCCAAAAACATCCTGAGTCAGGTAACCAACCAAGCATCCATTTGATTTCAAATATATAATAGCATAAACCAATATGCATATATATATATATATATATATATATATATATATATATATACATGATGATATAATAATCAATTCATTAACTTAATACTACAAAATTTATGAAACACCAATTCAACAATTTATTATCTCAAATAACATTATAAATTACCCCATGAAAACTATATAAATATTTTAAATTAAATGCCCATATATCAATTCATCAATCAATCAGACTGCCTTAATTGCATATTAATTAATCTAGCTGTATATGCTATCAATGAATTTATACCTGAGCCACATAATCCATTATCCACTAATGCATTCGGCTATTTAACACTAATCAATCATTACCATCAATTGTTATGGTCATCAAGCAAACACGATGTGAGCATGCCCAAATTAAAAATGGCCACCGCCATTAAAAAACCCATTAAAAACTTCCACAAAATGGCTGCCATGATGTTCCCTAAAATGGCCACCGTTCCCTTAACAAAGATGGCTGCCATACTAAAAATGGCCGCCTTCAAGCCTATTTACCATGCCAACTACTAAGATGGCCGCCCGTTCATTCCTGACATAATTCCCTTAATAAAGATGGCTGCCGAAACCATTTGACCATTTGGCCACCATGCCCTCAACAAAGATGGCCGACGGACCAAAATGGCCACCTCTAAGCCTATTGACATTCCCACAACTAACATGGCCGCCCAACCATCTAGTACCTCATTCCCTCAATAAAAATGGCCGCCATACCCCTTTAACTTGCAAATGCCCTGAAGTAAAATGGCCGACTTGCCCTTAAGCAAAATGGCATCCAATATGGCCGCCCCAGAAAAAACCGCAGCAAAACTGACAGAAAAAAGAGTGCGAAATTCAAAAAGCCCGCCAAACTTAACCGTCTTACAAATCTGCCCAGCAACAGGTCAAAATCGCACCCCACATCGCTCCCAAATCTGCCTAGCAACACCTCTTCCAAGTGTTAGCCCTTAAATAACGACCTTAAAAAACGCGTCCCGTCCAATATAAAAATGAACCATAACCCAGCTAAATACATACAGGCTCAATACCACTAATCAAAACTACTATTACACTATAAAGAAAATAAATCCACTTCAAAAAGCATGCAAATCACACTATCATGCCTTTTCCCCCAACCAGGCCAAAGCTAGCTACTTTTCCCCACCGCAAAAGGGGGCTGCAAGGCCACCTGAATGAAGCAAGGGAGGAGCGGAGCAGAGGCGCGCAGACCCCGTGCACACCCACCACCGCTCCAAAACCCTCAGGCAAAAGGGGGAAGAAGGCAACTTTAAACTAAACAAAATCTGCTTTGTCGAGGGAGAAGCCCGGAGGCAGCCCGGGTGAGCCCAGGCTCCCTTGCCTCAGCCTCTCCATATTCCCATACAGACCTCAATGCTGCAATACAAACAGATGAGACAGAATTCTCCCTCGACGCCTATCTCCCAGGCCTCCACACCAGAGAACCAGAGCTCCCACTTTTGGATCCTCTCACGTCGAAGCTCCAAAAGTGAGTGATCTAAGAGGCGGGCAGCTTCCTATAAGCCCCGCCCCCATCTAGAAGTCTCTCCTTCGTTGGGAGGGGGCAAATCCACTTCCCTCCCCCAGCTGCGCAGTGGGGGGAAGTTTCGTTCCATTAAACCAGGAGTTGTTCAACTTTTTAAGCAGAGGATTGGTTCACGCTCCCTCAGACTGTTGTGGGGCTGGGCTATAATTTGGGGGGGGAAAAGGAATTAATTCCTATGCACAGTACACATGTCCTATTTGCAGTGCAAAGAAATGAAAGTACAATACAATAGTTAAAATGAAGAATAATTTTAACCAATATAAACTTACCACTATTTCAATGGGAAGTGGGCCTGCTTTTGACTGATGAGATAAAGTCAAGTTAAATAAAATGGTTGTTGTTATGTGCCTTCAAGACGTTTTAAGACTTAGGGCGACCATAAGTCTGAATTTAGGGTGGGGGCTGGACAGATGATCTTGAAGGGCCCACAGCCTTAGTTTAGGGACCATGCATTAAACAATAACGAAAGATAAACAGCTTGGGATCTTTCCTTCCTTCATTCATTCTTTTTGTATTTGTAAGCATTATTTCCCCAGAAACAGGACTGAGATGGCTTACAGTGCTATTAACAAGTATGAATAAAAATATAAAACTGCTGAGCTGTGAGGCAAGATAGGAAAAATTATAAATATAATGGGCGAACCGTAACTTCATGAACACTTAGTCAAGAACTGGACCTGACTGTGCCCATTATCTATTGATTTTTTTAAACATTATTACATCATACTGTTATGCTGCTATAGTGATAGATTACTGCTGAATTTGTCTGACCCCTATTGCATGGCATCACTGCTTTCTAGGCATTGTTGCATTGTGGGGTTGTTGAAATTTATGAGGTTTTCCCCATACTGGAAATAATCTATTAATGTCCCTTTTCCTGCAACAATTCAGAAACCAATTCAGATGCTAATATCTCACAGCACTTTGCAAAAACCATATATCAGGAATATCTTATATGAAAGATCATGCATTAGGAATATTATACAACATTATATTAGGAAATACCTACATGAAAAATGCATGTGAGTTATATATAACATTTGCAAATAGATTTTAAAAATGAGATGTGAGGAATTTATGATAAGAAAAAAATGGAATTTGAATGATGTCTATCCCATTTGTTTTATAGACTGGACTAGACATGGCATACATGCAGTTTGTAAGGCACTATTTCAATCCACTTCTCACTATAATATATCAGAACAAATGCAAACTTTACATTTTAGTTTTTATTGAGATCTGTATGTATGCTCTCACACACACGCGCACACACACACGCAGCATTAATTGCCGATAAGTTACCAGTAGGTTAAGGTAAAGGTTTTCCCTTGACATTATGTCTAGTTGTGTCCAACTCTGGGGGTTGGTGCTCATCTCAATTTCTAAGCCGAAGAGCTGGTGTTATCCGTAGATACCTCCAAGGTCATGTGGAGGACCGTTACCTTCCTGCCAGAGCAGTACCTATTGATCTACTCACGTTTGCATGTTTTCATACTGCTAGATTGGCAGAAGCTGAGGCTAACAGCAGGAGCTCACCCAGCTCCCCGAATTCGAACCGCCAACCTTTCGGTCAGCAAATTCAGCAGCTCAGCAGTTTAACCCGCTGTGCCACTGGATCTGCAGTACTACACTACAATGTTTGCATTTACTTGTTAATAGTTTCCTGATGGTGTGAAAGAAGTGGAACAGTATTGTAGATATAAGCAAGCTCTTTAAAGCATAACAAATATTTGTGTGGATGATGAAAGCTTTAGTGATGTATTAGTGCCCACTTCTCAATTGATTAAATTCCATCACACCAACCAGATATTATGGATGGGATCTTGTTTTATCTGGCATGCACCAGTAATCTGAAATCCCTTTGGTAATGCTATGCCACAAAATCCTTGTTCTGCTTTCATTCATTACTCTACATTTAGCTGGATCATCAGTGCCCTCTAATCTCATAAAAGTACGTAGCAGTCAGGGATCTGGAATGAGTCACTGTAGGTCCGAGAAGACATTTCCAGTAAATACAGTTTTCATTTTATGCTTAAAAACAGATGGTGAGATGAGTCAAAAACATGTGGTAAATTTCTGATTAATTTTAAATATTTGATTTCACCAAGTACCAACTATAATTGTTCTAGGTTCATGAACAACAGGGTTGAAAGCATCTAATAAAGAAAGGTCAGCATTCCAAGAGATACAACAGGAGAGCATAATTCAGCTTCAACCTTCATAGCTTCATAAACTATTTCAATTCATGACCCCCTTCCACTTGAGATTTTTTTTTGTGATCCCCATTATATAGGAATATATAAGTATATAAATACCATTTGGATGTCTCCAGTAAAACTGAGACAGGTCTCGGTTTAAAGGCCTGTCTGGAAGGGCCCGGAGACTCTGAAACTTAAATATATTATATATTATACAGGCAGTTCCTGAGTTACAAACATCCAACTTACAAATGACTAATAGTTACAAACTGGAGTGAGACAACAAGAAGTGAGAGAAATCTACCCCCACAAAGGGAAATTCACTCCTGAAATAGTTCTCATGGAAAAAAGGAGTCTCCACTGAAGCCAAAATTTTCAAAATCCAATTATCACAAGAACAGAAAGTGAACAGAGTCACAGATAGCAAAACAAACAACATAGGGCCGTTAATCCTTCCCTACTCAAAGTGTGTGTGTGTCATGTATATATATTTTGCTGGAGTTACACTTTTAAAAAGTAGCTGTTTCGACTTATATACTAATCTTAAGGACAAGCTTACAGACCCTATCTTGTTTATAACTTGGGAACTGAATGTATATATATTGTAAAAAAACAAAACAAAAAACTCTTGTGTTTAACTTTGGTTTGGAAGTGAAATTGAATTACCGTGCCACAAAAGGATGCATGTCTAAAAAGTGTGTCACCGACATGAAATGTTTGAAAAGGTGTTCACTAGATATGTAACTAGCTACTGTAGCTTGGTTGCTGTTCAAAGCCAAGCTTAGGAAATGTTCTTTGGTTGGGTTACAATTCTCAGGTATCATAAAAGGCTAGATTTAAACTAGACCTTGGGAAAGTGTGTGTTTCCTTCACAGTTGGAAAAATGGAATACCCCGTCAAAGAAACATTTTTCTTATTTGTGTTAGAAATAATGTTTCATATTTGATTGTATGTTTTGAACAGCAGTGATGGATGTTTCAAGAATAACAATGATATCATCATTAATGATTTTATTTACACTTCAGGTTTTCCACAATGCTGATAAAATACGAAGTTCAGAAATGGTTTATAAAGCAATATACTGTATTAACCAATCTCACAGATGGTTATAGGCCAAAAAATTTCAGATATGATAAATTGAAAATTTCAGACACCATAATTTGAACATTGACACTATATATATATAAATGTATCCAATGTGGATTTCATGAAACAAAAATAGTGTAACATTACTCATAGAAATTAATGTTATGCATGGAATAATATATGTAAACTCTCTTCCAAACCATTTGCAACATGATCCTTGGCAATTTTTAAATACACCCTCAATTCAAAATTCCTTCTATTATCAATGAAAAAGAAGGTCAAAACACTGTCTAAGGTCCCTTCTACACAGGCCTAAAATGCAAGTGAAGCCGGTATTTTAAATGCCAGTTTCACTTGCTGTAGAGGCCAGATGGCATCCCCAACCCCTGCCTTTTTTGGCTGCAATGTTACTAGATTATCTGCCCCTACTGATTTGTAATAGTCAGGAGTGGGCATGGAAATTATCCCCCTCCCCTCCCTGCCCCATTTAGCTTTTAAAAAGAAAATAAATAACTTTGGAGAAGGGAGGGGGAACTCCTCCTCCAAAGTTCTTTAGTTTCATTTTCCAGCCCAAGGAAGGTAATCTAAGCCTCACAGCTCCTATGGAGACTTTTTTTGTTATTAAAAATTAAATTGGCGGGGGGGGGGGGGTTGCCATTGTCATCCCTCTGTTCCTTTGTTGCCATTGTCATCCCTCCCCACTACCATCCCTCTGTTCTGAGACTGGGGAGGAGGGATGGTAGTGGGGACTGCTGGTTTGGCTCCCGAATGGAGATCCCAGGAGACAATCCCTATTGCTCCATACCTGCAAAAGTCTAGATGTATCAATAAGATCTGGACCTTTCCTTGGTACCCTCTACTCTAAAATCTCATTCATTATTTTTAACAATGATTTTAAATAAAATATTGGTTGTGGGGAAAGGTAAATTCTCTCACTTCACTTGTAGCTCCCATGAAGCTTACATGCATCTATTGTCTTTGTACATGACTTTGTAGATGGAAATACAGTAGAGTCTCACTTATCCAACGTTCTGGATTATCCAATGCATTTTTGTAGTCAATGTTTTCAATACATCGTGATATTTTGGTGCTAAATTCGTAAATACAGTAATTACTACATAGCATTACTGCGTATTGAACTACTTTTTCTGTCAAATTTGTTGTTAACATGATGTTTTGGTGCTTAATTTGTAAAATCATAATCTAAGTTTATGTGTAATAGGCTTTTCCTTAATCCCTCCTTATTATCCAACATATTTGCTTATCCAACATTCTGCCAGCCCGTTTATGTTGGATAAGTGAGATTCTACTGTAATGAAAATTCATCCCAGATATTCCTTCATCTCTGGAATACACAAAACAATTTACAGTTTAAGAATGAGTCCACTTCTTCTGTTCTGTAGTTAAGTAATGCATACAAGTACTAAGCTGAATAAGCCCTGGTTAGTATTTGAAAAAGTGATCTCCTTTGCAAAGAATAGGCTATATTTCAGAGAAAGGAAATGATAAATGACCTCTGAATATTCCTGGCCTGAGAATATCCTTTGAAATTCATCAGTGAACAGATAATTTTGAGGCACACACACATGAAAACCCAGGTAAAGGTGTAAATGACTGCAACCTTAATAAAGCTGTAGTTTGAAGGGAATATATCCTTTAAACCGGGGTAAGCAACTGCAGCATTGGCTTCCTAGGGACCCTTGCAGGGTCACATCATCCACAGGATTGCCCAAGGATGCCTTGTGGCCAATGGTTCACACTTTCCATATCCTGCCTAAAAACAGAAATCAAGATGTGACTTCTGTAAAAGATAATACGGTACCGTTCCATTATCCGAGTGGAGTCCACTAGAGGGTGGTAGATAGCCCATTTTATGGAGGTGGGTAGTGGGTTGAAGGAGAAAAACCATTTTCCTCTGTTTTCCTGTTATTCCCCCCATCCATGTCCCCATCATGAAAACAACTCTCCTTTATGATATGGGAAGGGGTGAGGAGGAATAATTCGCCAAAAAAGGGAAATTGTTTTCCTACTTCAACTCCCCCCCACCCCCACACACACACACACCCCAAATGAAGCATCCTTCTCTCTTTAGCAGCCCTTAGTGGCCTCCACCCAGATAATGGAACAGTACCGATAATAAAAATATTGAACCATTTTAAACTATGAAACCTGTTTAAAAATTCCTGTAGATACAGGTTGCCATGGTATCACCAAGTTGTATTTTTTGAATAAGCAATGGAGACAGAAGATATTTTAGAAATCAAAATTCCAGAGTTCAACACCATGAAAAGTGAAATCCTATTCAAAAAGGACAAGAACAACCTAAAAAAAACCTGTGGCTACAGTTATCTACCAGGGCATCTATTCTTAGGTTACTGTCTTCAGTAATGTGTCAGTTTTTTTGTGAAAGAATAATAGAGTTGGAAGGGACCATAAGGACATCCCATCCAACCCTTAAGTTGACACTATCTAAACTAAAGGGACAGTTGCAAAGCAAAGAAAACTATAAATACAGTGTAGTACTTCAGTTCATTACAAACAATACAAAGAAGGTCTTAAAAGCAGGGAAATCCTTTTTGTGAAACCCATCTTCAGTTGTATCTTCCCATAGAAAGTCATAAAACTTAGATTCTTTCCATGTTCAAGAATGCAAATCAAGAGTCTGGGAAAGCCTTTATGATAGAATCATAGGCAGGAGGTGGAGTCTGTGTCGAGTGGCAAACACGGAGGCTGTTATTGGACCAATGGAAGTCAGGATGAGAGAGGGTGTTGGTGCTGCTCCCAGTGAGCGTTGTGGTAGTACTGGTAGGCACCAAAGTAATCAGTTGGCTTTCTGTTTCGACAGGAAGTGGAGAGCACTGCAGGAAGGGGTGAAATGTGGAGGCCCGGAAACTTGATTTCCTAGGGAAGGAATTGGATTGTTCTAAGGAAGCTTGTCTTTGAAAGGTAAGGCTGGCTAAACTGAGGTTGCTCCGGCGTTCACAGCTGCTATTACGGTAAAATCCTGGCCTGGTAGCAGCGTTTCCATGGGATGCTCTGAAATGTCTGTTAGAAGATGATGTGCTCCACTGGGAAATGTGTGCACTTGCTCTGCGGCTGGATAGGCAAGTCAACAAGGCCCAGATTATGGCCCCAATTATGAGTCCAATGACCATAGAAACTGAAAATGCTATTATGATTTGATCTACAATAAAAAAAACACATATACATGTCATTTAAAACACATTGTGATAACGGTAGCAAAATTTCTCAACAAGATGTCACTCATCTGTTTGCACAGAGGTAGGTGAGTTGGTGTGTGTCAAAAATAGTCTTCCCCCACTCTTAAAATGAGCACATTTCTACTTCAAGATTTTTCCTTGTGTTTATAACAATATTGCCCTCTGCTGGAAATCTACCTCAGCAGATAAATCCAGCATCAGAATTTTAAAGCAAGACAAGGGTTTGAATCTTTGCTTGTCCACGGTCACAGTGACCCCAGGCAAGTTATAGTCTCTCAATCTCTGAAGGAGGCAAATATAAATTCTCTTCAAATTGATCTTGCCAATATAACCCTATGATGGGGTTGCCACACAGTCACAAGCAGTGGGTGGATCTGCCATCAGCTCCCAATTACAGGATCTGAGTGTGACTACCTGAGGGTGATACCGTGAGTTACCCTAGTGATGCCACTGCTCCAGACTGCTGAATACAAGAAATACTGTTTTCCACCTCACTAGTTGGTGGACTTCAGGTTTCAAGTAGACATTAAAAACAAATCCAACTATCCTTGTAAATTATATATATAAATGTTATGTGTGTTTTACTATGGAGTAACAAAACCACTGAACCAAATCGCACCAAATTTGGCCACAAAAGACATAGTAATCCAAAATATGTCTTTCAAACAAAACAAAAAAATTCTAGAAAACTAAAGTCCAAATTAGAGGACCAGGAAAAGCTGTTTTTTTCCCTAGCTGCCAGTTAGAAGGGTAGGCCCCACCCACTTTGTCTCCTAGCAACCCACTCAGCCAGAATGGCGCCCAGGACCTCTTCACTCAGGACTCTTCCACACTGCATATAAAATACAGATTATCTGATTTGAACTGGATTATATGGCAGTGTAGACTCAAGGCCCTACCACACACCTATATAACCCAGAATGCCAAGGCAGGATAATCCACAGTATCTGCTTTGAACTGGATTATCTTCAGTCCACACTGCCATATAATCCACCTCAGTGTGGTTTTTATACAGCTGTGTAGAAGGGGCCTCATACAATCCAGTTCTAAGCAGATAATATAAGCTTATAAGTATAATATCTAAAATTACTGTGGTATAATAATACAGAACAATATAATCTCTAAAATCAGAACAGTAAATAAAGAGCAACACTCTGAAAACAGGGAAATTCCAGAAAGGAAACAACCAGAGCCAGCTAGCACCTCCCAACAAAGGATTACCCCAGGCAAGAAGCTTTGAAGCTGCAAGACCATTAAATGCTAATCAAGGTGACTAATTGCAGCAGTCATACTTGCTGCACTGATACTATTCATTGCTATTCAACCTAGCCAACCAAGATTTCCCCGAGATAGAAAACCCTCAAGTTTTGAAGCCACGAGGCTACTCCATCCCATTCAACCTGCCCAAGGAAGGATGCCGTTATATAGAAAGTGGCCAGGCTTTGAAGCAGCGCGGCTATTCAGTGCAATTCAAATTGGCCAAAAACCCATTCCCCTAGAACTCAAGTACCCAGCCTTGCAAGCAGCAAGCCTATTCCATTGTATTCCAGCTCACCAAACATGGATTCGCATAAGAAGAAAATGGCCAGGCTTTGAGGCTGCAAGGCTATTCACTGCTATTCCACCTGGTCAACAAATGATTCCCATAAGCCACAGCAACACATGGCCGGGCACAGCTAGTGTGTGTGTGTGTGTGTGTGTATGTATGTGTGTGTGTATATATATATATATGTATGTGTGTGTGTGTGTGTGTGTATATATATATATATATAGAGAGAGAGAGAGAGAGAGAGACCGAGAGAGAGAGAGAGAGAGAGAGAGAGAGAGAGAGAGAGAGAGAGAGATCATCAAGGACTGAATACTTCTTCCCAAAAATAGAGCACTTTTTAAAAGATTTTGATTTATGAACATTCATAGTGAGAATTACATTACATGTAAGTTCAAGTTTCCTGTCGTGGTAAGGCAGTTACTAATTGAGGCAGTTTTTGCAAAGTCTGGCAAGCAGGATGCCTGGTGTGAGCCAAGTTACTCCAGGTGTTCCTTAGTAACAAGGAAATTCAACAGCCATAACAATCAGCAAAATATCCTGCAAGAACATTTGCCAAAGACATCAGAAATGTGATCACCAAACTATATGCAGAGCACTCTGTCTTAGGGATGGTTTATGGCCCATAAAGATGAAACATGGAGGAAATGTTGCTGAGAAGAAGAGTCAGCCATTTTTGACATCATAAAATAAACTCTCACTTCCTTTTCCTGCCATCTGTGAATAAATATTTCCATCATATTTATAATAAGCTGATTGCTGCACAAACAGAAATGACTGTTGGCAAAGTTACATTATATTGGCATAAAGTAAGAATGAAACAGGATGCTGGTATTTAATATTATTCCACCCACTTGATATTGGCAGACTTTTCATTACTTTCACAACCATCAAAAGCAAAACTGTAATGCTCTAAGACACAGCCCTAAACATAGCCATTTGGGAGGACATTTTCTTGAATATTAAGAGCATGCTTCCATGAAAACATTGATACAATGGAAATTGTTCCAGAAGTTTCCATCTAATATGGGACTGTCAACTTGAACTCTTTCAAGATTTTATCCTCATCAAACATTCCAAGAGTTGCACTGATTGATAAAAGATTTTAAAAAGGTATTTTAATAAAATGCTAAATAGTATAATGGTTGGGATGTGTTCCATTCTAAATGTAAATCACCATTCCTCGTGGTTTCAAAAAAAAAAGGCAATCCTCTGTTTTTGTCAGAAAATGAGGAATTGCAAAAAAAAAATCTAGATGGTAGATATGGAATAGATAGGCATTTTCCCCACTGCTAATATATTCATTTTCCCCACATCTAATGTATGTAGCATTGGAAATCACAATATAATAAATCAGATTACACTATGCAACAATGTTTGAAAAAAAACTGTTCCTGGTTTTAAAGTGTTATTTCCTGTTTAATTGTTTGGTACTTACTTTGAAAGTAGTTGTTATACTCCAGAAACTTTGTTTTGTGTCTGTCACAAACTATGTTGAATTAGTTGAGACTCTATGAGATATTCATTGAAAAACTATAGCAAAATGTGCCGTAGGATGTCCCGCAAAAACAAGATTTTTACAGTTTAATAAACTTTTCCATTGTTTTATGATAGAACAAATTAGAAAATGACATAACCCAGGAACAGAAATCATGATACATAGTTTATTTGTCCATCATGCACACTACTTATCTATTGTGACTGAAAGGTACCCTCCAATATCTATCTTAAGTAAAGCATATCATCCTGAACATACCTGATCTTGCTTAAGTCAATATCAGAAGGATATGTACGTGGTATGGTTTACTTAGTATCATGTTATAGTTCAAGAGCATTCTAGCATTTAATAAGATTATATATATTTCAAGGAAGGGATACACATTTGTTTCATTTTTTCAAAAATACTACTTTCCATGAATGTGATTATTTCTATATTTTCTTTTTAGCTAGGCTATGCACTGACCCCAATCCACATTAAGGACCTATTCACACGGGCTTACTTTTGGTGGCAGTGACAGGTTTTTTCAAGTTTTGCCACAGAGTCCAATGGTGATTCCATGGCAATTCCGGTGGTGGGTGTGACAAGGTCCTATGTGAGTCTATACTGACCATGTAATACAGTTTTAAACTGCATTCTATGGAGGTGTACATCCAGCCTTGGGTGCAGAATGAAGTGCAGTCTGAGACCTCATCTACACTGCATTATAGTCAGTGTAGACTCATATAATGCAGTGTAAACTGACCATATAATGCAATTTCAAACTGCATTAACTAACTGTGTAGGAGAGCCAGAGGTTGGATCTACACTGCTATATAAAGCAAGTTGGAACTACATTATATGCCAGTGTAGATTCAGCCTGAGCCTCAAGAACTGGAGAAAACATCATACTGAAGTCTGGAATGCCAGAGAAGAGTAAGCAGTTCACAAACCAGAAAACTTAATATAACTATAATGTAGGAATACTGTCCACGTTTCATTAAATAATCTGGGATACTTATAGCTTTAGGGCAATTATCTCATGATAAAACTGAGTTGGTGGGGATTTCCCCATCTCCGCTAATGGCCTCTATTAACTGTACTACAGTGTGAAACCAGAGTTCTTCAGTTCACATTACAGCACTGAAGTAGCTGAAATAGCCAGATTATTAAGCTCCTACCACCATGTGAGAGTTCCTGGGTTTTCCCCATAGAACTGAACTTTTAAATTATAAATAAATGGAGGACATTCATGAATTTGATGGAGTTTTACAGTTCCAGGTTGTAGAAAAACAGTTATGATGATAGCATGCAGCTCACAAATAGAAAAAGTGTGCTCCATCATAGAAAATCAAAACTGGTAACTAAGAAATATTTCATTCATTTTAGTTCCCAGTTATTTAGTTCCCAGTTTGCTTTTTCTCTAATACCAGTAAGCAAAATTTCTATACAACATTCTTTTCATTGCAGATAGTTTTGTTAATAATTTGCCCAATCAAAAATATGTTTACATTCTAATTAATATTCTGATTGTGAACCTACATTGCAGATTTCACAGGGAAGGTGAGGGAACAAAGTATTTAATGTGTAATTTTGCAAATGTGCTCACTAAAATATTGCAAAATTGTATTATAAGAGTCAATAACATTCAATCAATTGGAAAGGCAGCATGGAATACATAACTATATCAAACAGAAAGAATTCAACAAGAATATGGTATAAAACATTCTTGTTCACATTTTTGTTTTTTAGAAAGATCATATTAATACTTACTCCAGAAGTTAGGTGGCCATTGGTCATGAGAACTAGTACCGTTGGTATCCATGGTATTCAAAATTGTCAAGGTGATAAAGATGTTGTCTCCACAGTACAGCACCAGGTCTAACGTTAAAAATTTGACTTGGAGAAAAATGCTCCTGCATATTCTCTCATATTATTCTGTTCTCATGAAAGGAAATCAGTGTATCACGTTTCCTGCTTTTATACTCAAATTAGCAACTGCTTCCCTTATCTTAGATTCCCACATGGTTCCTGAGATGGGAGAACAATTTCCTTCTCGTCATTTCCTTGGCTAGACAGTGAATTAAACAAGAACAATACTTTATCCGTTTTGTGTTCTGCTGCTTATTGGATCCAACTCAACAACAGTTTTCCAGAATGTTTCTGTGGCTGGAGGACCCCATCCTGCATTGCTGTATATAAAAAAGTTCATATGAAAGCTACTTCCTTCAATGTAAGTTGCTTTTTCCATATGTCAACTGTTTTAACAAGATATTAGCGTATATATTGCCAGCTGTCTGTGATACTGCATAAATCTGGTTGACAACAGAGGGAACCCTACACAACAGCTTTTACTTTTATTTCCAATAGCCCTTTCCTAAAGGAAAGGAAACAACAGTAAGGAGTTTCTATAATACACAGTAGAGGAGCTGTGGTTTTTCTTTTATGAACCTAGGATATTCTAATTGGAGATATTAATGACTTATGGAAGAGCTTCATTAAATAATATTATCTTCCTTTCTCTTACTGAAAAATACATTAGGGGCAGTACCACACAATAGAAAAGTCTGCACTGACCTGGGTTTAAAAAACCCAGTTCGGAGCAGATTTTAGTCCGTACACCAGCCTCAAAAGCCTGCGCTTTCCGTGAGAGGTGTTTAGATGTCCTTCAGGACCTGTGTCGTGATACAGGTCTCCCGGGGTGGAAAGAATGGGGACCTGCACTGCTCCTCCTATTGTTTCTCTTAGTGCATTGGTTAACAGTAAACTGTCCAATACCTTGATCTGTCAAATGCCTGCCAATCCTGTTTATCAGTTGTAACAAATAAACAAGTTGTGGCCCTTGGTTATACCAACATCGTGTGTGAGACTGTTTCTTCTGGCTGGTGTGGGTGGGTGGCTGTCATCTTTGCCCACATAATTCTCACATTTTTAAATTCTTTGTATTGCAACTTCTGAAACTAAATGCATTTGAATCAGAGGTTTTCGCAGTGCATAAAAACACTTTTAATAGGAGCAAATTAAGTATGATTGTCTCCAATGATTCTTGAACATAATAAACACACAATGTTGTTACTGTCATACCATCCAAAAGTGAACTGAATGGTGATGCAATGTTCTGTTCTCTGTTGAATATCTGCAACGTGTTAGCTCATCAGTTGGGAGCTAATCTTCATAGATGCAGTGAGAGTTATGATAAAAGCACCTATGTAGCAACAACTGTGCATAAGGGCAAATTCAGGTCTGTCTGAATTGCATTGTTTTAAAAAGTCTGTCTGAATTACATTACATTGTATTATAGTACGGCCACTGTATCCATGAGGTAAACTTACCAAGGAAGCAGGAAAATGCGGATAACAGCAAACACTATTGAAATGAATAACTTCTGCCAGAAGTTAGCATAGCCTCACACTGGAGAACTTACAAAATTTCTAGAAAATTCCTAGATCCTCCAACATGACTTTGTGGTAACCACCAGTAGAAGTATACCATAGAATCACCTGGATGACCAAGATCATCCACAACTTTGGTCCTCCAGATGTTTAGGACCCCAGCTCCCAGAAGCCCTGGTCAGCTTGTCCAATGGTTGGGAATTCTGGAAGCTGAAGTTCAAAACACCTAGAGGGTACAGGTTGGACACCACTGGCATACATAATTCCTAGAGAAGACATATTTTGTACAAATGTACAAATGTCTTCAAACTTATGTCATTACATCCTACTAAACTGCTTCATAGCTACTCAATCAATCCTCTTTCTTATTCCTTATGTCCACATTCAAATTCTGAATGTCAAGCTAGGCCAAGGCACAGGTTTTAATACAATAATAGTGGTTGAGGATAACGGGAATTATAAACAAATGCATGTGGGGGACACTTGAATGTGAAAATCTGTTTTAGTCTTTTGCAATATTTTGGCAAAGTTCCTCCTAGTTGTATTCAAGCACAAGGCCCAAGTGCATTAAATGTCAAATGGCTGATGAAAGCCATTTCCTTTCATTGTGTTTTTCAACCCTCCTGGTCTATGTGATTTATTTTATTTCAGAAACAATAGCTCCCATCATGGGGTAACTTCTAGTTTGAAAAAAAAGGTCCTTTTACAGAAAAAAAGTACATTTACACTGTATATATCATGCAATTTACATATACAGATGCTTTTTATGTGTTTCTATAGCAGTTGTATGATGGTGACTGTAGTCACAGCTATCCATCAGAAGTTACAAGGTTAGTTAAGGGAAACATTCATTCGAGTTACGGTTCATATGCTCAGGCAAAGACTGTGTGTAAATATGTGTCTTTAAATTCCTTGTTATGTAGTGCTGCAGTAATTAAACAATTACATTTTAGACTGTATTTTTCTGACTACAGAATACAAAAGCATTCCAAATTAGTCAAACTGTTGTTTCTAATGAAAATTGTGGCAATATTTCAGAGCAATTGGACCCATTGGGGAGAATTAGAGCCAAAGTATTTTAATATCATCAGATCCCAGCTGAACTTGGAAGCTGAGTATAGACAGCCCTGATTTGTACTTGGATGGGATATCACCAAATAGTATTGGGTATTGTTGGCTATATTTTAAAGGCAAGAAATGGCAAAACCACTTCTTGGTATTACTTGCACAAGAAAACCCTATGAAATTCATGGTGTCACTATAAATTGGCCAGTAATTTGAAAGCACACATATACCCACAGAAGAAACTGTGGTCCTTATATCAAATGCCCCACATTTACTCAAGTATAATGCACCATCGAATGTTATGCACACCGCAGTTTTGAAGGTGTGTATTACAAAGAAAAAGATTTTCTGTTGAATGTAATGTGAGGCAGTGGTGGCTGTAAAAAGGTGAGTGGGAAGCTATGCTCCTCCATCAGGCCTTCCTACCAGTCTTTTTGTGGCCACTATCAGTTTCCCACCAACCTTTTCATGACCATTGCTGCCTCTCCCTTCTCTATCCCCAGTTGGGATCTCTTGCTGAACAACTCAGATGGGTTTAGATGTACAATTCTATCATGCCATCAAATCTAAAGTTCACGTCAATTTTAACAATGTACTTTAGTAAAAAAAAAAAAAAAGGTGAGCATAAGACTTGGGTAAATATGATATTATTCATCTGTTAAAATATATGAGATTACCAGAAAAATATATATTACAGAAAGAGAAGAAGTGTGAGAAGGAACCTTTATGCTGCCATCTGATATTGGCTTACCTCTATGGAACAGAAACAATGGATATCAATCTGATATCAGATATGGCAATATACATAGAAGAGTTGGAGACCACTTCAGTCTACCAGGATACACTGATCTGACCTTAAGGTGGACATCCTAGAAGTTGTCTCTAATGGCAGGTTTACAAACTTATCAAGAAGTGTAATTTATTTGGGCCTGAATGGAGACAATATCAATCAGGGCCGGCCCCACCATAGAGGCCACGTGACGCCGCCGCCTCGGGCGCAGGTCCCGGGGGGCGCCTCGTTCTTTCTCCGCCCGGGGAGGAGAGGAGGGATCCCCTCCTCCCCTCCCCGGGCGGCGAAGCCTCGTTCTTTCTCCGCCCGGGGAGGAGAGGAGGGATCCTCCCCTCCCCGGGCGGCGAAGCCTCGTTCTTTCTCCGCCCGGGGAGGAGAGGAGGGATCCCCTCCTCCCCTCCCCGGGCGGCAAAGCCTCCCTCTTTCCAACCCTGGCCGCACCTCCCACGCTGCGTGGGAGGCGGGGCCAGGGCGAATAGCATGGGAGGCGGGGCCAACCCTGGCCCCGCCTCCCACCCAGCGTGCCCTGGCCCCGCCTCCCACGCAGCGTGGGAGGCGGGGCCAGGGCACGCTGGGTGGGAGGCGGGGCCAGGGCGCAGGAGGCGGGGCCGGCGGGGGGCGCTTTTCAGCACCCCCGCTTAATATTTAAATTTATCTCCGACCGGCCCTGATCTCAATAGTGACATGGATATATCTGTGTGCTGCTGTCAGTTTGATTTTGGAGGAATACAGTAGAAACCAGCATGAAACTGGTGCTATTTTTGGCCTAGACAGCTATATATCCCAACTATTTCAGCATGAAAGTAAATAAAGTTTGAAGGAGTTTTCTTGCATTATTGAGGTCTCCAGAGGCCGACGTCACTTCACACAGTAATGTTACAACTGGAATCTTACATGCGTGTTCATTTGACCTGAGAAGCTGGTTCCATTTTGGTGGCTATGATAGTTTTCCCCGAAGGCAGCAATGATCCAGCCAAAGAACAATGTGAGATTAATCTTTTCCTTTCTGGGCAGCAACTATCCCTGGAAAAAGGAGGAATGCCTTAAAAGTGTTTCTATATCTGGCAGCCAGCCAGTATCTAATGGGTTGGTTGTAACTAGTTCATTTTCACAGTAGCAAGTGTATCACTAAGACACGTTACAATTGTATCATAGCAAGGGACTATTTCATCTTGTTTTATGGCATAACTGTATCTTTTAGTTAATTTTATAGCCGTGTAGCCTCACTCAATGGTGGTGCAGAATCATGACATTTGGCAAGTCAAGTGCTGCAATGGGTTTTTTTTTGCTAGTGTACCCCGATTTAGCAAGTAACTGAAAAGTAATTGCTGTAGTTTTAATGAAGAAATGAAAGAACAATTTTTTGTTTTAATTGTAACTCTTTTATATATATATATATATATATATATATATATATATATATATATATATATATATATTCCTACTTATATTGTGGGACTTTGAAATTTCAAGTGAAAAACATCACTCCCAATGTGGAGCTCAAGGCAGTTACAGCATAAAATAAAAGGAAATGTAGCTAATACAATATATACAGTAGATATTAGAATACTATTAAACAAAGTAATTAACAAAATTTCATGATTTAAAACATCAAAAAGATAGAAATGCCTAAAGTGATACAATTTTTGTTAGAGTGAATTCTGGATTGGGGTTGGGACTACAAAACTCATTGCTGCTTCTTGTGGGCCTTCAATTTGTTTCTGATTTATGGGTACTCTAAAGGCACTTCTACACATCACTAAATCTTGGGCAGAACTGAGATATAATATGGAAGAAGATGGATTTCCCTCATGCCTCACATGTCATTTTTGAGTTCAGATTTGAAGAGCTCACACTGTGTTTTGGACTCTGATATTTGTCAAGAAAAAAACAAAGCATCACTATCTTGATGCTTATTAATTCAAGATAAAAAACACAAATATTTTTAGTAGAATACTGATTTATGCACAAAATGACTTTCTATCAACATCAAACGGGCTGGGAGAAAGCGAAATGAGCTTCACAGAAACAAATCAATGGCACCTTTCTGGCTTTCAAAGTTGCCTTGAGGATTCAGATCTCACACATGATTAGGGAATGAATAATTCATTGAAAAGTGGTGGAATATCTATTGTTATAATGGGTAGCAGGAAGGGAGAACACAGATATTACATGGATCTCAGCCTCACAGGTTGTGTGCAAAGTGGATCTTTGTAACCTGGACTGAGAACACTGTGATTTTCCAGAAACATCATCCCTCCTTGCAAAAATACAGTATTTTAGGGAAATTTTCTAGGGGCATTTTCTGACTGTGTTTGGAAATGACACTTAGTTAAACATCATCCAAATAAAATGCTGATCAAAATGTTAATACATTATGCACACTCCAAGTTAACGTTAATTATTAGTAATAATACAGATTATCTTAAATTCTGAATTCAGAACTCCTTCAAAATCCAAAATTGTCAATGAGTGCTGAGATTGTAGCATCTCCACTTTCAGATGAGTCCATGTGCACAAATTTTATGCACAAAATTACTAAAAATATTGTGTAAATGTACCTTCAGGCTATCTCCATGAAACATAAATAAATTTTGTGTTTAGATTTGGATCCAATTTCCATGTTTTGTCATTGTGTATGTATATGCAAACACAGATAATCCAAAATTTGGGGAGGGGGTATCCAAAATTGAGACATTTCTTGTTTCAAACACTTTGAATAAGGGATACGCAACCTGTAAAACAATCAATAGTTCTAATTATTACCAGTGTATGGTTTTGAATATCTCTCATTGCATCTTAAAGTTATTTGAAATTTTAATGCATCTATTTAAAATATGTGCAATGAAGAGCCGAGTTGCATATTGCTTTTGCAGGGTCAGATAATCCACATTATCTGATTTGAACTGGATTATATGCATCTACACTGCAATATAATCCAGTTCAAAGCAGATAATCTGGATTTTATATGGCAGTGTAGATGTGGCTCAAGACAACACAATCATTTAAACAAACTGGATTTTTTTCTGACCACAACTGCATTGGTTACAGCAATCAGGTTGGCACCTTCATGTGTCTGTATCTGGAAACTGCCTCGCCTGTTGATGAACCCAACTGGCCCATTGGCAGAGTACCTTGAGATGTTGGGGTAGCTGCCTCCAGGCCCCCTGAGTCCCCGGGATTGAGCCCCTACCAGTGTACCAACTGAGCTGGAAATATATATCCTGAATTTAGGACCCATGCCCAACCACCCACAAGGTTGTAACCCAAAAATGCCACATATAGAACCCTAAAACTCCAGACAGAAAGTGGGGCTATGTCAGCCAGATTTGCTGGAGTGAATACTAGAAATAACTGATGTACCTTGAATAGTTAAGTAGGAAGGGAATTTGAACAGGTGCTTCTTTTTACTTGGTTGCACCACAAGCAATGCCGGTTGAAATTCCTTTTTCTAGAAAACTGCTATGGGCACAGAACTGTCTCCTGTTTTTCACCTGCCAACTCTCACTGTGGCTTTTGTTTTCCCCCTCCCCCAGAATACATTTTCTATACCTTTAAAAACTTAGGAAACATCTTCAACTATTAAAAAAATCTGGTTATTCATTCCCACTCGTTTGCCATCCTGGTCTTTTCACCAGTAATTTCCTCAAATATTTAGTTAATAGCATGACCATTCTGTTTATACAGGGGACTTATTGTTTCACTTAGAGCTTTTGCTTGAAATAAAATTTCATTCAAATCCTAGAGCTTTACTCTCACAGATTTACAGAAACAGCACATACTTGTTATACGAATACGATTATGTTTTTGTTCTTGTCCAGAAGATGGTAGTATGTGACTGGGGTTTAATTAAGATTCACTAAGGGTTGCTTTTCAGCTCAAATTTTATTCAACAATTGCTATTTTTAGCTGTTAAATGTGCATATTATTTGTCTATTTATAATAAACATGCAGCATAAATCATACTTACTTAACAGTAAGTAAATAGGTGTTCAGCTCACCTAATGTGTCTGTCTATGTACATGTTTGTATGTGTAGGATTACAGTATTTCTAAAAGAAAAGCAAATGCTTAATGACAGAGACGCACACCTAAACAGTATTAATAGTGTCTAACCTTTCAGCTTGTTCCTTGTGTGCCTGTGACTTTTTATACATATTTTCAATTTCATTAGATTTCTCTTTCTTAGACTACATCATGTCATATGTGATCACTCGTGGCCAGGTATGATTGTCTTCCAAAGGTAGAGTCTTGGTAGTGAGTCTGTAAATGACTCTGAAGATTTGTTTTGGATCTACAAAGTCTTTCACAATGAGTACATAGTTTTACAGATGGAAGGTGGTCATTACAAAGGTCTGCTTGATGTTCCTTACCCCTGGCACATTTCCTGCTTTTGCCCTCTATTCGTGCCTTTTCAAAATCCATAGCACTGTTGGTAACAGCTGACCTAGAATTACAAAGCTTGAGGGTGGGACTTTCGGAATTCTCAGCTTTGGAATCCTCGCCTTCCCAAACTACATTTCCCAGAATTCTGCTAAAGGCAAAAAGATGCTAAGAATGTGAGGTGCCCTCTTTAAAACATTAGTCTGATAAAGCCCAAAGACTCCAAAATCTTTTTCACATGTACTGTTGTTGAGCCAGGTATCATCCTCCTGTATCTGTGCATTTCATTTTCTTCTGCCTAAGTGAAATAAGTGAAATAAGTAAAATAATTCTTTTTCTTAGTTTTGACCCAACTCTGTAATCTGTTAAGGTCATTTGGAATTCTGATCCTGTCTTCTGGAGTATTAGCTATCCTTCTCAATTTGGTGTCATCTGCAAACTTGATAAACTTGCCCTCTAAACCTTCATCCTAGACATTAATAAAGTTGCTGAACAGCACTGGACCTCGGACTGAACCCTGCGGCATCTTTCTTCCCAGGATGACAAGGAACCATTGTTGAGTACCTTTTGCGTGGAGTCACTTAACCAATTACAAATCCACCTAAAAGTAGTATTATCTAGCCCACATTTTACTAGTTTGTTTACAAGAAGATCATGGAGGACCTTGTCAAAGGCTTTACTGAAATCAAGATATGCTACATCCACAGCATTCCCTACAGCTACCAAACTTGTGACTCTATCAAAAAAGAGTCTGGCATGACTTGTTTTTGCAAAATCCATGCTGACTTTTAGTAATCACAGCATTCTCTTCTAAGTGATTACAGACTGCCTCCTTAATGATCTGCACCAGAATCATTCCTGGTATTGATGTCAGGCTGACTCGATGGTCATTATTTGAGTCCTCTTTTTGGCCCTTCTTGAAGATAGAGACAACATTTGCCCTCCTCCAGTCTTCTGGGCCTTCTCCTGTTCCCCAAGAATTCTCATAGATTATTGTCAGTGGCATGTTCTTAGTCGTATGGGGATACCAAATCACCTTGTCTGTTTCCTGAGAAATCTGTATAAAGACCAAGTAGCCACAGTAAGGACAGACCACAGAACAACAGACTGGTTCAAGATTGGGAAAGGAGTATGGCAGGGCTATATACTTTCACCCTACCTATTCAACTTGTATGCAGAACACATCATGCAATGTGCAGGGCTTGATGAATCCAAGGCTGGAGTTAAAATTGCTGGAAGAAATATTAACAACCTTAGATATGCAGATGATACCACTCTGATGTCTGAAAGTGAGGAGGAGTTGAGGAGCCTTATCACCAAGGTGAAAGAAGGAAGTGCAAAAGCTGGGCTGCAGTTAAACATCATGAAAACCAAGATTATGGCAACCAGACTGATTGATAACTGGTAAATAGAGGGAGAAAACATGGAGGCAGTGACAAACTTTATACTTCTAGGCGCAAAGATCACTGCAGATACAGACTGCAGCCAGGAAATCAAAAGACGTTTATTTTTTGGGAGGAGAGCAATGGCCAACCTCGATAAAATAGTGAAGAGCAGAGACATCACACTGGCAACGAAGGTCCGCATAGTTAAAGCAATGGTATTTCCCATAGTAACCTATGGATGAGAACGTTGGACCATAAGGAAGGCTGAGCGAAGGAAGATCGATGCTTTTGAACTTTGGTGCTGGAGGAAAATCCTGAGAGTGCCTTGGACTGCAAGAAGATCCAACCCGTCCATCCTCCAGGAAATAATGCCCGGCTGCTCACTGGAGGGAAGGATATTAGAAGTACAGATGAAGTATTTTGGCCACATCATGAGAAGACAGGAAAGCTTGGAAAAGATCATGATGCTGGGGAAAATGGAAGGAAAAAGGAAGAGAGGATGACCAAGGGCAAGATGGATGGATAGTATCCTGGAAGTGACTGGCTTGACCTTGAAGGAACTGGGAGTGGCGATGGCTGACAGGAAGCTCTGGCGTGGACTGGTCCATGAGGTCACAAAGAGTCAGAAACGACTGAGTGAATGAAGAAGAAGATTGTCAATTCTGAAATGACTTCTGCTTGTTCTTTCAATATTCCTGAATGTAGTTCATCTGTCCCTGAAGACTTGAATTCATTTAGAGTAGCCAGGTATTACTGGACTACTTCTTTGCTAACTTAGGGTTGCATTTCTCCTATTACATTGCCTGCTCCTTATTGTTCAGGTTGAACATCATCTTCTTTTGGAAGAAGACTGAGCCAAAGAAGGTGTTGAGCAGTTCTTCCATTTCCCTATCCCCTGTTAGCATTTCACCGCCCCTCCTTGCAGGGGACCTCCCATTGCCTTGTTCTTCCTTTTTCTACTGTCATAACCAAAAGTGTACAACTGCAAACAGATTAATAAACTGATCAGACTAATTAAACATAGGATGACATACAATACAAGATGCATATGAACAAAGGTGACTTCCTTCCTTGTCCATTTCTTGTACATGTCCCTTTTAAATCTTAGCTCAGTTGAAAAGGTTTTGGACATCCATTCTGGTTTCTTTACACTTCTCTTATTTTTTTCTCTGTGATGGCACTGTTTGCAATTGTGCCTTCAGTATCTGGCTTTTAAGAAACTCGCATCCATCATTAATTCCCTTCTCTTTTAGCATTCCTATCTATGGGATTACACTCAGTATTTCCTTAAATTTCCTGAAGTCTAGAATGCATGTGTGACTTCTCTTAATTTTCCTCTGCATCATAAACTCCAGGAGCACATGGTCACTCCCACCTAAGGATCCCACCACTTCCACTCCATTTACCAGGTCCTTGGTGTTAATTAGGATCAGATCCAGAATAGCTGATCCCCTTGTTCCTTCTTCCACCTTCTAGAGAATAAAATTATTTTCAAGGCAAGTGAGGAATTTGTTGGGCTGTGTAATCTTGGCAGAGTTTGCTTTAAACTTTTAGTTTCTTCTTCTGCCTCTGTAATTTGAGCATGCATTTTCATTATGGTTATATTGTAAGGATTTCCCCTGAAGTCTTATTGATCTTATTTGTTCAGACTTTGTATTATATCATTTGACAGGTTTTGCTACATCTCTCCTCACTACTAATGACAACCCATTACTTCTCATTTTCTAAGCAAACCACTGTGAAATTATCTGATTCAAAATGTCCTACTCTTATCCACTTTAGCTTGCTGACCTCAGCATTGCTTCTTAAATTCCATTTTTATAATATTGTGCTGTGCACTTTCAGACATTCTGTACAGACCACCTCAGCTAGTTGGGAACCAGCTTCCTATAATTGTCAAGGCTTAATTCATTTCTTGGTGAAGCTTGCAAGGACTCTGCAAGATGATCTATACTTCACTGTCATGGCTTATATTCTGCTCTGCTCTGCATTCACCAGAAAGCAAGTAAAATTTATGAAATGATCCCTCTTTCCTGTTTTCAAACAGGGAAATGTTTTATTTCTGTATGGTTGAATTGTAAATTGTGAGGAACCACAGTTAGTACTGAATGCATAATGTTTGTTGACATCACCAAGGTCTCAGAAACCTCAGGAACTGGAATGATCCTGAACTGGCAATCTTCTTCTCTTTCCAAAAACCAATATCCAATCTGATAAATGCAACAAAAAGAAAAAAAAACTTCAGTGCTAGATAAAATAAATTACAAATTATAGTAAAAAGATTGATATGTAAATGAAAAGTTGCTTTAAAATATTTGCTTTCATTTGTCTTCTTTCTACTTCCTGCTCTTTTCTTTGCTGCATGACTCCTCTGATTTACTGTTCTCATGCAATTTTAAATCTCAACACCTCCTCCACTCACAGGCTTATTGTTCCACTATTGCTCTGTGGTAGCTGTTGGGAGTTGTAGAGTGACACAAAGGTATCCCTTGACTTCAGTAAACCAGGGGCATGTCCTGTCATGCCTGGATCTTTGTTTTATGGCAACCTTGCTGAGGTTTACTTGTCAGAAGGAAAATATGGGTCAAAGAGGCCAGAGACAAAAGAAGTAGTCACAAATGGGATAGAGGTCAGCAGATTGAAGTAGAAATGGTCAGCTTAAAAAAGAAGCAACTGGACAAAACCAAAATAATGCAAAGCAAGACACCAGCGTGTGTTTAGTACTTTGTCACACAAATACAGAGGAGCCTTTGATTAATAGCCAGCCAAGACCAAGTCAATGACCATTAAGTCTAGGCCAAAGAGATGCCTTTGATGTTACATGATTTCCAGCCAAGTTGATATTTCACTTCTCTTGTGGGACCTAAACTATTTATCACAAATATATTTTAAGAGGTTGGACGTATAATCCCCCATCAACATTCAAGAGCAATCAATTTCATTACTGTGTTAACCTGTTGTATTTAAATGTCCCATTTTAATTATAACTATCTTCAGATTTGTTAAGTATGTGTGTGCCTCAATGTCTTGTTCTCTGTCACCTGTGAAATTGTATGGCAGTGTAGACTCATATGTACAGGGGTCCCCAAACGTTTTAAACAGGGGGGCAGTTCACCGTCTCTCAGACTGTTGGAGGGCCAGACTATAACTGAGAAAAGCATTATAAACAAATTCCCATGCACACTGCACATCTCTTATTTTGAAGTTTAAAAAAGAGAACAAATACAGCCTCAATGTTAATCATAATCATAATAAAAATAATAAAGAGGGATGGAAGAAACCCCTTGTGCCATTTAGTCCAATCCCCTTCTACCTTTGTGAACCAAAAGCACTAGCAAAGCACCCCTGACAGATGGCCACCCAGCCTAAATGTTGTTAATAATAATAATAATAATAATTAATAAATCACACAGTCCTAAATGCTTGGGAAGTGTTCAACTTGTGATTTTGTGATACGAAATCCAGCATATAGATCTCGTTTGCTGTGTTATACTGTGTCTTCATGTCAATAATAATAATGATAATGATAATAATAATAAAGAGGATTGGAAAAGACCCCCTTGGGCCATTTAGTCCAACCCCCTTCTGTCTTTGTGCATGAAAAGCACTAGCAAAGCACCTCGTAATAATAAAATATTAATTAAATAATAATTAAAATAACATTATAAACAAGCAAAGCTTTGGAAGGCGCACACCAGGTGAGGGAGGAGGCAGTGTAGCGGAAGCCAGACTTCCCCTCTTCTCGGCTTCTCTGTGTCCCGTTTTATCCTTCCCCCTCGACGCCGAGGCATCTGTTTTGCTCCCCCCCCCCCCCAAATCCCAAAATACAAATTAAGGCGTCCTTTGCCTCTCAGACTGGGGAGAAGGAGGGTATCAAGAGGAGGAGCAGAGGCGGAGCTCCAGGAAACCCGGCTGCTGCTGCTGCTGCTGCTGCGAGGTGCAGCAGTGCGTGCGCGCTTCCCTGCCTGCCTGCCTGCCTGCCTGCCTGCCTGGGGAGATGCGTGCGTCTTGTTGCCTTCGGTAACCAGGGAGCCGCGGAAGCTTCGGCGTGGTGTTTCCGAGGGCGTTTGGGAAGGTGAGCTGCGTGAAGAGGGCTCCTGTGAGGGCGGCGCTGGGCCCCTTCTCCCCGCCGTCTCCCCGCTGGATGCATTGCCGGGCTGCGAGGGATGCTCCCGGCTCCCTTGCGCTGCCCTGTCCTTGGAGGAGGCGGGAGAGGAGGCAGCGCACGGCAGGTACCAACAAGGGCACCCTCGCCTCCCTCTCGCTCGCTCTCTCTCCGGCCGTGGGATTTCCACAGCTGGGAGAAGAGCTTCGCTTGGCCGGGGAAGGAGGTTTCCCAGTCCAACCAGGCGGGCGCCCTCTTGCAATGATAAGACTGACATCCCCATGGCTTGGCTCTGGGCCAGATTCCAGGTGGCTCATTGGACATCTCTGGTTTCTGTCAGAAACGAGCCTGGCTCAAGATGTGGTGTCGTATGGTTGTTTTGCTTTGGAAAAGCTGTGGATTTCTCCCTCTCCCCAGTGGTTGGGGCCAGGGGGACGGAGGGGCTCCTTGTTTTGGCAAAAAGGTTTTGGGTTGCTGTGAGTTTTCCGGGGTGTATGGCCATGTTCCAGAAGCATTCTCTCCTGATGTTTCGCCCACATCTATGGCAGGCAAACTCAGAAATTGAGAGGTACAGTAGAGTCTCGCTTATCCAACATAAGCAGGCCAAGCGAAAATGTTGGATAATATGCAGGGATTAAGGGAAAGCCTATTAAACGTCAAATTACGTTATGATTTAAAATTAGGCATTTACAACAAATCCACAGAAAAAGCAGCTCATTACACAGTATCATTATGTAGTAATTACTGTATTTACTAATTTAGCACCAAAACATCGCAATATATTGAAAACATTGACTACTAAAAGATTGACTACTAAAATTTGACCTGGGATCTCATCAAACTAGAGCTTGGATCCCTTTTAAATCCACTTTAGGGAGAGGTCTTGAAACAGCTCAGCCAGACAGGTCCTGGGCCCCACCAAACTACAAACCCCAGAATTTTGCAGGAGGCAGAAACTGGATTTAGAGTGGATCCATGCTCTAGTGTGTTGAGGCAGTAAAATAAAGACAGAATTGCATTAAATGAACTTACAGTAACAACATTGTCGGAAGTTAAATCTTTAAAAAGTTCAGTCCTTGCTGCCTAGCTAAACAGCTGTGGATCTGGGGCAGATTGCGTTGGATAATCCAGAATGTTGGATAAGTGAGACTCTACTGTATATTGGAAACTAGACAAGAGGGGTTTATATATCTGTGGAAGGTCCAGAGTGGGAGAAAGAACTCTTGTCTGTTTGGGGCAGGTGTGAATGTTGCAACTGGCTAACTTGATTAGCATTTAATGGCTTTGCAGCTTCAAAGCCTGGCTGATTCATGCCTGGGGGAATCCCAGGACCTTAAATAAAGAACAACACTCTGGAAACAGAGGAATTCCAGACATGAAATAATCAAGGCCAGCTAATACTTTCCAACAAAGGATTCCCCCAGGCAGGAATCAGCCAAGCCTTGAAGCTGCAAAGCCATTAAATGCTAATCAAGTTAGCCAGTTGCAACATTCACACCTGCCTCAAACAGACAAGAGTTCATTCTCCCACCCTGGACCTTCCACAGATAAATAACACCCCCCCCCCTTGTCTAGTTTCCAATATACATCACAACCTCTGAGGATGCCTGCCATAGATGTGAGCAAAACATCAGGAGAGAATGCTTCTGGAACATGGCCATACAGCCCAGAAAACTCACAGCAACCTAGTGATTCCAGCCATGAAAGCCTTTGAAAATGCAGTAGGTTTTGGATGACATCTTCAATTTTGAAGTCAACTCATGTACCTGAAGAGAAGACAACTTTTGTCCAGCTTCCTCGCCCTTTGCTTGTTTACCCTTCTGCCTTGTGTATCTATCTATTTATTTTCTTGGCTGCAAAATACTGTAGGATATACTGTGCGAGTGAATGACAAGAAAAAAAAACCCTAGCTGAATCACCATGGTGTGTGTGAAAACCAAACAGAAGAATCTGTAACCACCTGAGGTATTTGAGTTTGAAAAATCCACCATTTCTGAATTGGCATAGGATGCTCTGCAGGAGACATTTGTTAGCCCATACTTTTAGGTGTCTATTGTCTCAGAGATTTACCATCTCTTATGAAACAATTTGGTGATTTTTTTTAAAAAAAAAAACAACGTTCCTGCAGTTTCATGCTAGGATCTGATATACTTCTATATGACTGATTGAAACACTAGTAATCATCCTTGGACCCACTGCACAGCATGTTAATGCTTGACAGGCTCCTTCTCTAACCTGGTTGTATTCCAATACAGTCCAACCCCCATATCCATGGCACTGGTGTCCAAGCTTTAATTTATGTATTACAAGATAGGCATTTTTTGTTTCCTCCAGTGCAACTGTGTGGTATTCTTAGGCCCTCAATCCTTCATTTCAATAGGATTTGTTATTATTCCTTGTGTGGGTCTGCTATATGTGTTGACATCAAGCTATGTACACCTAGTGGGTGCTTAGGCTGTTGTCACTGTGTTGTAATTAATTGCTTACAGTGACCTAATGAATGAATTTCTAAGACCCTCTTAATAGCCAACCCACTAAGATTTTGCTGTCTAAATTCAGCCGTAGCTCCCTCTGTTGAGGCAATGCACCTATTTATTTATTTATTTATTTACAGCATTTATAATCTGCCCTTCTCACCCCGAAGGGGACACATTACACATATAGGCAAACATTCAATGCCTTTTAACATAGAACAAAGACAAACAAACATAGGCTCCGAGTGGCCTCGAACTCATGACCTCCTGGTCAGAGTGATTCATTGCAGTTAATTGCAGCTGGCTTGCTCTCCCGCCTGGGCCACAGCCCGGGCCCTATAATGTGTCCTTCCTCTTTCCTCCTGCCTTCAACTTTACCAAGTATTATTGCCTGGGGGTTGGTGCTCATCTCCATTTCTAAGCTGAAGAGTCGGCATTATCCGTAGACACCTCCAAGGTCATGTGGCCGGCATGACTGCATGGAGTGCCGTTACCTTCCCGCCGGAGCGGTACCTGTTGATCTACTCACATTGGCATGTTTTCGAACTCCTAGGTTGGCAGGAGCTGGAGCTAACAGTGGGCGCTCATTCCGCTCCCGGGATTTAAACCTGGGACCTTTTGGTCTGCAAGTTCAGCAGCTCAGTTCTTTCACACACTTCGCCACCGGGGCTCATATATATGGTAGAGCAACAGATATCTATATATCTCAGTATAAGTATTAAGTTTTTCTGTAACTAAATCAATTATGACACTGATTTACACAGTGCATATAATATGTACAGTAACATTATTATTAGTATCAATACTACAAACTAGATTCAAAAGGGCAAGAGAAATATCCCTCAGGAGAAAGTAAGTGTTTTAATTCCACACAATGATCATTGTCACTGTAACTGGGTGCTGTTATAGCATATCTATTTCTGTTGTCCTTTTGAATCTAGTTTGTAAATTCCTTTGAAGATACCAACTTAAATGGATGAAGTAGCAACCTGGGGAAAGGAAGTTTTCCTGAAACAAGGTTAATAATATCTGGAACCCATGGTTGCTATCATCACGTACAAAAGAAAGTCATTATGGATATTTTTCTTGATTGAAGAATTGTTGTTTATATGTATTTTGCCATAGTATTGATACTAATAATAATATTACTGTACATATTACATGCATTGTGTAAATCAGTATCATAATTGATTTAGTTACAGAACAACTTAATACTTATACATACACACACACACATATATATACACACACACACCCACCCCAGGTGGTGCAACAGGTTAAACTGCTGAGCTGAACTTGATGACCGAAAGATTGGCAGTTCGAATCACGGGAGCAGGGTGATCTCCTACTGTTAGCCCAAGCTTCTGCCAACCTAGCAGTTAGAAAACATATAATTGTGAGTAGGTCAATAGGTACTCATCTGGCGGAAAGGTAATGGCGCTCCATGCCAGGGGTCCCCAAACTAAGGCCCGGGGACCGGATGCTTTCCATGAAATAGAGGAAATCATAGTCCTGGAAACTTTCTTCCATGTTTCTTTATAATTTATCTCTGCCATCTTATCTATATATTTTTCTTCTGACACTCCTAAGTATTTTCTTTTTCTCATGCAATAGGGATAGTGTTTTATTAGAAACCGGTATCAGAAAATAGGATCAATCTCTGATAAGCAGAGACTACTGAAGGGTATCCATACATAGAGATCCTGATTCCAAAACATGGCATCGATATCAAAATCCTTCCTGAAATCATTCCCTTTTCACCCCTGTGCTATTCCTTTAACCAATCTTTGTTCTTCCTCTAATAGCACACGAAATGGCAAAACTGGGCTGATGTCTACCATTGACAATTTCTCACCATGCTGTAACAGTGAATCAAACCAATGATATTTGCAGTGATAATAAAGTGTCTTTATTGTCTGCATATTTCATCAGTTACATTCATTTTGGAAAAAATAGTAAAGTGTCTCCAGTCCTGCTTTTTATATTAGGAATACTTTTATCAGTAAACATATACAGAGCCAAATGCAGAATAATCCTTAGCATCAATGATTTTAGGACAAATTAAACCTACCAACTGTGATATCTTTGTATGGAAAATGTGCACACCAATAAATGTACAAGGTATGTATCACACTTTAGTTTGACTGGTTGGTAATGCAGATATTTCAGATTTGAAATAATGGTGTAGCCTTCTGTAAAAAATTTATCCAAGTTCCTATGGCGTTCATTTATCAATTGCACTCAAATATGACAACAGACATAATCAGATGGGATAGTATAATTAGAATATATCAGAATATATATGAAAAGAGACAGAAAGGCAACACCAAAATCTGCAATAATGATTTGAGGAAAACAATTTCTTTACATATTACAACTATGCAGAAAAAAGGTTTAGAAATTTTATTCACCATATTGAAATAATATTTCCAAGTATCCTCAGAATTTCCTTTGAGAAGACATTCCAAATCAATTTTGCTATATTTTGCTATATTATGAATTGTAGCTTGACATTTCTGTGTATCCTAATGAAAATGTTCTCTTTTCCCAAGATATCTCCTCCAGTTCTTTGCTTTAAGGGACTGAAATTATTTATTTGAAATACTATGAGAAACTCAAAAATAGTTTGATCTTGTCTTTAGGACTTTAGAAGGATTTTTTTGCAGGATTTCTATGCAAAGTTGGCTTCAAAGGTCCTGAGGAAAGAGGGAGAGATCACATTTTAGAAGCATTAATTTGAAAAGAAATGATATCGCCCCAAAAGTTTGGTTCAAAGATTGTGCAACAGCCTTGAACTTAAAAGCAAAAGAATTCAGAAGACTCAGAATTGTTCTTCATAGACTTTGAATCTTTCTGGTTAATAAAAAATGGAGAACATGCTACTTCTCACAGTCCTTCCTTTGGTTGCTACCTCGTCTAGAAAATTATTGGCATCATGCTGCAGATAACTATGGAAATCAGGGGAAGTGATGCCCAGCTTTAGCAAGTTAAAATATAAGCCTTTACGTCTGTCCAGATTTTCTTAAATCTGGTAGATTATTTAACAAAACAGGTTGACATTGGATACATGCAACATTTACAAAGAGCATGGCTTTATGTGATAGCCATGAGAGCAATAGAGAAAAAGGTAAAGGTTTTCCCCTGACATGAAGTCTAGTCATTTCTGACTTTCGGGATTGTTGCTCATCTCCATTTCTAAGCTGAAGAGCTGGTGTTGTCCATAGATGCCTCCTAGATAATGTGGCCGGCATGACTGCATGGAGCTCCATTAGCTACCACAGAAGCAATACCTATTGATCTACTCACATTTGCATGTTTTCGAATTGCTAGGTTGGCAGAAGCTGGGGCTCACAGAGGCAGCTCACACCGCTCACCAGATTCGAACCACGAACCTTTCGGCCAGCAAGTTCAGCAGCTCAGCAGTTTAACTCACTGAGCCACCGAGGGAAATAAATATGTTAAAATTTCTTTTAAAAAATCATAATCCACACAAGGGTCTACAGTACCACTTTTGCCTGACTTACAAACCATCCACAGTACAGAATTGTAATAGTTTAGCTGCCATGGCTTCATGCTATAGAATCCTCAGATTTGTAGTTTATTGTAACATCGAAGCTCTCTAACAGAAAGGGTAAATATATTGCAAGACTACAGATCTCAGATTTCCTAGCATTGAGCCATAATAGTTAATGTAGAATCAAACTTATAATTCTGCAGTGTGGACACACCCTCAGGAAGCAGCAACCTATAATTTTAGAGTCACTATTGGGAAGGACCTTCTAACCATACCTGATGTGCCAGGAGCTACTTTCAGGAATAGCTTTGATTGCAATTAACCAGAAGGATGTCAGAAATAAAAAGGTGTGGGTAGATTTTATTTTAATTAAAGGAAATGCCCATGTGATTATCCTCAGAGATCATAATATTCACCCTAATTAAATAGAGAGTCAAGTAGGGTATCATGGCTTAGTGCACACAGCCTTAGAAAAACTCAAGTGAGCAGAGTAAATTAACAGTATCAAATTACTAATTTTCATTAAAAATACTTTACAGAAATCATACAATTATTTGATGCATGCAATTAGATGATACCCCTAAAAATATGGGAATCATGGCATTATGAGTGGAGAGGAGATGTGAAGAACCCAACTTCTGAGGTGTGTGTGTGGAAATGATGCACACCTTTAAAGAAAAAGTCATTCCCAGAGTTTGAAAACATTACCTAGGGAAATGACTCCCATAATCCCCAAGCCAGCATGACAATTGGTTGTTAATTCCAAACAAATGAATTTCCCCAGCTCTGATAAATGGAAAGATTTTCCAACTTACCAAAGGGAGGTGCCTCAGCAGTTCGCAATCTTCTATAGTGACGCCATCATCGTCTCCTGAAAATGCAGGATCATACCACTCTGTTTCATCCTGAAGGCTCGGTGGTTTCGGTTTTTTCTGCCTGTGTTGCAGAGTACAAATATACATTTTGTTCAACATAATCTTAGAAACATCCTTGCATTTATTTGCCTTTGTTTAAATGACACAACTGAACTAGCTTCATTATGTATTAGAATCAGACACTGGCACAATATAACATTATTCATAGTGCTCTTATAGAAATCACTTTTCCTCAAAACACTATGCAGAACATTTTGATGAATATATAATAATTTTATAATAATTAAGAACAAATGGGTGAGTCTTGCATAGAATATCCATAGATATATATAGATATATACGCATGTACACCTGGTTTATGCCCTGCTTTTGTTTTGTATATGATCCTTCTTCCAAGCTATATTTATCATAAATTGCTCTCAATAGAAAGTCACTCTTAGGAAATGCTGCTTGTACTTTTTGATATATTATAGTGAGGCTTGTGTTAATAGCTCATTACTGCTTTAGGCATTTAAAAACGATATGCCCTCCATGCTTCTTGTTTTTCTACCTTTTTTCTTCAGTTAAGATAGAGTCCAAATACTTCTTCACAGCTATCCGCTTTCGAAGGCGACTGTAATTGTTAGTGAAGACAGCATCAGAGTGGCGTTTGACTGGCATCTGTTCATCATACCTTGAAAACCAAGGACAACTGTAATCAGCACATTAATTCTCAGCCTCCTAAACAAGAAAATCCCTATGATGAAAAGTTCCCTTGCCAGTGACAAGTTTATTTTCAGAAACCTTTGGCTTCATTTATAGACCTCCCACTACTCTCTAAGTAAATATGTCTGATTAAGTATCTTATAGGATGGTTGTAATTCATTGGTGGAGCATATGTTTTGTATGCAAAGGCACTTTTGGGTCAACTTCTTGTAGAAAAGAACATTGTTTCACTTTCCAGATAGTGCTAGAAAAGAATGTTGCATGACACCACCGGAGTGAATGGACAAATGGTTTAGCACTGTGGAAGGTGGCTTCCTGTGCTCCAGGGGAAGTCGGTATAGGCAGTCCTTGAGTTACAACCAACTTACATACAACCCCTAGTTACAAATGGGAGTGATACAACAGGAAGTGAGAGGAAAATTCACTCCTGTAAGAGTTATCATGTGCAAAGGATGTGTCTCCACTGAAGCTTTATCACCAATCTATTTCCACAACAACCCAATATTTTCAAAATCCAATTGTCAAAGGGACAGAAAGTGAGGTGAAATCTTCTGAACAGAGGAAATACAGTTACAAATCTTATCCCACAAATGTCCTCTAAGTTGCAATTGCATGATCTCTAACAGCAGTCACAATTCTTAAAAATCATGAAGAAACAAGAAAGAGAAAGCTGTCAGACTGTTTCAGAGGATATAAAAGGTAAAGGTTTCCCCTGACGTTAAGTCCAGTCGTGTCCGACTCTGGGGGTTGGTGCTCATCTCCATTTCTAAGCCGAAGAGCTGGCGTTGTCCGTAGACCCTTCCAAGGTCATGTGGCTGGCATGACTGCATGGAACGCACATATACCACAACTTTATTTAAATTGGTAATTTTGTGAATTTATGTTTGCTGTGGTTAGATTTTTAAAACCATCTTATCTGTCCATAGCTCTGGATGCACCATAATAGTACTTGTCATTCCCAGGAAGTGTTGTCTGCAAAATATCACCCTCGGGTTTTAATGAGCCTTGAGCATGATCAGATTCACTTGCCCCCTCAAAGGGCATTCTGTTTCCTGATCTGGTGGAGACAGGAGATGCCAGAGAACTGCCATCATTCATTGGAAAGAAACATAGCAGCATTTTAACAAACAGGATTGTTAGCAATGACTAAGAAAACACTTTACAACAAACACGAAAGAAGCCAGGTTGGCTCTCTCTCCGCTGTTTAATTTAATAGTTTAATTTGTATCCCACCATTGCCAATACAAGCCAGAAGGCAGCTTACAATAGAAATTAAACCAAAACAGAGCTAAAATCTATTCAGTTATAGTAGTAAAGAACAATTTCAAATAATTAAATGTGCTACGATAACTGGATCCCCAGTGGCAAAGTGTGTTAAAGCACTGAACTTGCAGACCGAAAGGTCCCAGGTTCAAATCCCGGGAGCGGAGTGAGCGTCCGCTGTTAGCTCCAGCTTCTGCCAACCTAGCAGTTCGAAAACATGCAAATGTGAGTAGATCAATAGGTAATGGCGCTCCATGCAGTCATGCTGGCCACATGACCTTGGAGGTGTCTATGGACAATGCCGGCTCTTCGGCTTAGAAATGGAGATGAGCACCAACCCCCAGAGTCAGACATGACTGGACTTAACATCAGGGGAAACCTTTACCTTTATCTTTATGAAAAACAAAGCACCAAATGAAAGTGGTTTGAAAACATTAAAAATATATCAAGAAGAAGGAAAGGAGAAAAACACCCCAGCCCCATTAAAAAACCTCTTCATCCACGTCTTTGCTTCTGGAAGATAAAGAGCAGATATCTCCAGGAACTAGCATAGATGTTGCAGTGGTATTTAACTGTGCAAATTATCACCACTGAAACCTGGGCATCTAGGCTCAAGTAAATTTAATGTTTTTAATTTAAATTTATTTCTGTTTGATTTTTATTATTTTGAAAGAAATTGGGTACCATTTTAGTATACATTTAAGCTGAAACACACTGCTTTGAGTTCAATAGCCTAAAAGTCAATGTTGGTGGTTTATATGTATAATAATTCATTCAGTGGAATTTCTGTGAAGGGAAAACACTTCAGTGAATAATGTATATGTTTCCAAAATATTCGTGCCTATTTTCACTTAATGCTTACAAGCTTCCAACATAATGTTGATAAAAATACTTTAAATTGCTAGAATGGAATTAAAATTTTAAAACATGTGTTTCTTTGCTTGCTTATTGTATCTTTATGTCTTTTTATGCCTAATGTTACAAAGACTGGAAGGGATACAAGAGCAGGTAGAGTTTTCTGTTCATTGCCAAAGGGTAGATGTCTAATATGGATGTCCTCGCCCAGCAATATATAGTAAGGGAAATCAACAGACATACTGTATTGACTCTGTCTTTCTACTTTATGTTTTATTTCCTAGTTACTAAGACTGAAGTACTACTGGCTCCAAGAAGGTGTTCAAGAGCCATAAGATACTTAGACCTCTCTCTTCATGAGTGAGGAGAGGGATTTGTCTCCAAAGAAGGAGGTTTAATTGCAATGCTTTCCCTGGATGGCAAAAAGCCTTCTCCTAACTCAGTGCTCCTCAACCTGTAGGTCCCCAGATGTTTTGGTCTTCAACTCCCAGAAATCCCAACAGCTGGAAAACTGGCTGGGATTTCTGGGAGTTGTAGGCCAAAACACCTGGGGACCCACCGGTTGAGAACCACTGTCCTAATTTTTACTTTTTCTGCTCTGATAGCAATGAGGAAAAAGGTAATACTCCATCTGTGGTAGCTGGTGACTTCCATAAGTGCTGAAAATCTGTGTCTGTTAACAAGCTATCAGTGTATAAATGGGGCTTCTGAAGCTGAAATTGAGTTGGCTGGCATTCACCACTAATGACACCAAGACTATTTTCAGTGCTAATGCCCAGCTAGCTCATACTGACAATCATAAAAAGTGTGGATAAAACAACCAGTAATTGTGCCACCTGAATCTGAATTTAGATCCCCCTTCTCTTTGTAGCACTTTAGATTAAAGCCTTGCCATTCAGGCAAACATGAAAGACTTGCCGTTCAGGCAAGCATGAGTCAAGCTAGCAAAGTAATATTTTCTTAGTGGAAAAACAGACAGTAGGCGTCACTTCATCCCACCACCACCCAAATACCAGGATTTCTATTTTCTTTTATAAGTCAATGTCAAATTTTAATTCTTTTCATTCTTTACTCACCTTATGCTTCTAGAAACATAAAATAATATTATTTGGGAATTAGATTTTCATAGGTGAGTGGGCTAGTCTTGACTCTATACAATTACTACTAACATCCATTGGATGATCAGAAGCCTTATTTGCTCATCATAACCATGGTGAGTGAATGCCTTAAAGTATAGGCAGGGTGCACTTACATGCAAACAAGTAAATGATTGTACAAATCATGGTACCTGCATAGGCTTTATCTACAAAATCAAGGCCTCTATATTTTCCAATTTTAAAATAGATCATAAGTAGTACCCTAAAGGAACCACATCCAACCTGATTTGAAAGCTAAGCAAAGTCAGCCTTGATTAATAATTGGATGGGAGAACACCAACAAATACCAAGTGATATAATAGGCAACAATTCAGAGGAAGGAATAGGTAAAATCCGCTCTCATTATTCCATGCCAGAGAAAATCTTATATAAAATCATGGTGTCATCATGCAATGACAAGCAATTTGAAAGCTTAAAGGTTTGTACAACTAAATAAATGCTTTGTATAAATGTCTTGTAGATATCCCACTGTATGCAGGGTCTGTTACTGTAAATCCATGTGTGAGCTTGCCCTCAGAGTTCTGCTGACTACAACTCTTGCCAACTTCTGGACTGTATAAGTCTCTAAAATCAGGAACTCTTCAAGTTAATATGTAAAGATGCCCATTTTGAGAAACTTGAATGTGCACATTTATATTTGCTAAACATTGTTCTCTAATACACATTTAATTTTACTATTTGTGTTTCTGAAATAAAACTGATCTGAAATTTTAATCTGCATGTGCCTTTGTGTGGTGTATTATTGACTAACAAATATATTATTTCCAAATGCTGGCAGAAAACTAGTATATAAAATATATTATAGAATAATAAAAATGATTTTGGCATATTCATAGACAGCACATCAGATGTGCATAATTTCATCAGAATTCAGAAACATAACTGGCCATCCTTGGGGGGGGGGGGGGGGGTTACAGTCCAAAACCTTCCTAAGCCCTTCTTCCTTTAGAAGAGAATGCTGAGAAGCTAAATGTCAGCCAGCCTGAGGATCTGAGACCAATTATTACATGCTGAAAAAGTGCACATTAAAAGAATATCAGATAAGGAAAATATTTTCCAAATTTACAAGTCAGCTGCATTATTTTCACTTTTGAGGTAGAAGCTCCAAAATGACACAACTACTATTTCCGTTCTAAGAATCTATATATATAAAAGGGTAATGAAATTTTGGCCTAGGACAAAACAACAAAACTACACATCCCAGAAACACTAAACTTGGCAGCACAACCCCTCATCCATGCCTCTACGTTCATACAACAAAAAGAAAAGAAAAATTAAGTCCTAATGAGAGGGAGAGGAATAATTGTTTTTATTTTGTTTTTAGCCAATTGCTGCCAGTTAGAAGGCAAAGCTCTGCCCACTTGGTCTTCTAGCAACCCACTCAGCCCAGGGGACAGGCAGAGTTAGGCCTCACTTAGGCCTCTTCCACACTGCCTATAAAATACAGATTATCTGATTTTAACAGGATTATATGGCAGTATAGACTTAAGGCCCTTCCACACAGCTATATAACCCATTTATAATGGACTTTATGTAAGGTAAAACCTTTACCCTTTACCTTAACTACCACCAATTCCTCAATACTTTATTTCCCATACCACCAGACTTCGCCACAGCAACACGTGGCCGGCCACAGCTAGTGTCTTATATTTCTCAAGGCGTTGACATTAATATTTAACAAATATTTTGCCTATTTTTCATCCAGATCAGAAAAAAAGGTTGTTGTTGCTATGTGTGATCAGGTTGTTTTAGACTTACTGCATCCCCAGGCAAACCTGCCATAAGGTTTTCTTGGCATGAGGTGTTCATAGAGGCTTTGCCATTGCCCTCCTCTGAGACTGAGAGAGTGTGACTTGCCCATGATCACAGATTGAGTCTCCATGGATGAGCAGGCATCTAAACCCAGGTTCCCCAGAATCCTAGTCCAAGACTTTAACTACTAAACAACACTGATTCTTTCTAGTAGGTTGCACTAATCAGAAAATATTTCCATTTTCCTTCCTTTTTGGTTGTATTGTCTATTAGTGTTTAGCCCACGAACTTACTGAGTTTGCTGCCAGAAATCAAAGTATTTGTTGGATTTGTGGATCATAGCATTTGTTGTCAGATAGCTTTCAGTACAGAGATCTTACCTCATTGCTGCATATGTTCCCAAAGAAGATAAAGCAAGAGTTTGGGAGCAGAAAACATAAAGAAGCGCAAAGGACAGGAGATACTGGAAGCCACTTCTGTATTCCATCTCTATGGACCTGGGTTGGCAACAACAATACAAATATCAATATCCAGGTATTACAGAAACAAAGAGACATTTGCCAGGAAAGTAGGAAGTTCATCCTTCGCAAAAAAAAAAAAAAAAAAGGAAGAAGAACCGATCCATCTCTCACATCTCCAAGTATCAAACAAGAATATGATATGGATATATTCACTTTGTTGCCTGATGTCCAAAGACATCTTCAAACATGATTTCTGCCAGAGGCAATATATTTTCTTATCCTGAAACATGGGGTAAAAATTGTAAAAAAAAAAATCAGTATTGAAATGACTGCTCTCATAGTCATGAAGAATATGTTTGTTAGTATAAATAGGAAAAAAGCACTGGTATTGTCTTGATTGCACTTATATACACTTTTATTTTACAAGTACTATTTTAGTGATGCACAAATGTAAACTACAGAGGAGCTTTAAAATAAAACTTGACTTTAGAAAGTATATAGTCAAGAGTAACATAGAGACTGGTAGAGACCAAAATAGGTGCACTGAGTGCCATACAATTTTACTAATTACATTGAATTAAAATGTTAAATATTAACCTACATCATATTGATTTGCAAGTGGTTTAATCTTGTTGCTAAAAAAATATACAATTACTTCAATAGTTCAGAAAGAGCTTTCTGCAAAATCGAGTATGGCACAGAGTAACAGGGAACTTTTACTTACAAAGGATGAAGGAGGCTTTCTTGTCTTCTCAGGAGCAGGATAGTACCCTGACCAAAACAACCCTGGGAGCTCTCGTGAGTGCTGAATGCCTTTGCAGCTGTTTTGGTTTTTCCGCAGGTTTCTTCTTCAGATACTGAACTGGAGTTTTGAAGGAAAAGTCTGTGCTCTGCTCCCTCCCTCTGATTGCTGGTCGGAAGTTTACCAGTTCTCCTTGCTAAGCCAATGTCTTCTTTCCCCTTCAGTGCACTCTGTGCAGTCGTTCAATCTGTCTCATGTTGTAGGGTTTATATATATGTATCTACAGAGGACCACTTCCCTACACCAAACAGTTCATATTTAATTCATGGGAAGCCCCCTCCTCCCGCTTAAATTGATTTATAGCTAGATTGATGAATGACTGGACATGAGTAACATTGGACTGGGCAAAGAATCCAGTTTTTAGAATGCATGGCCAAATCCTGCCTCCAGGATCAAGGAATTAAGATTATAGTATTGAGTGGTGATTTAAACTAATGTGGGTTTTTTCTCTTCCCAAATCCATGATTTTAAAGGAAATGAAGGGCCAGAGACTGAAAGCACTCTAACACTCATGGAGAAATTCAGAATAAAATCTCAGAATATTTAAGATGGTGTCATCATTCTTCTGGATAAATTTTTAGTTCTAAATACTGTCATTCAAACATATCTTAGTTAACTATATGTTTAAGGATATGTTTAGTTTATTGCTACTTTGTTGTCTAAATCTATATATGTTGGCATATTTTTATTGCAATTCAGTGCTAAAATATATTGTGTGGCATTTTAAAATTACACAAGAGACAAAACTAGATATTTGTTCAGTAGAATTCTCTACTTTTCTCCATTTTCCTTTAAGGCTGAGAGAGTATTAATAGGTTTCCACAGACAAATGGGGATTTGAACGCTAATTTCCAGAGTTGGAGTCCAACACACAAACCATTTCACTCTGCTGGCTATACTGGAGCAGATATCATTTAGGATCTCTTTGATAAAAATATTTTTCTTTTCATAACTATCTTTATGTTCATGATATGAAATGAGACTGCTGCCTATTCTTTTACAAATCATAGCTAGGTTGCTTAATACATGTATGCCACAATCCTTGAGATAGTTGTCTGGGACTAAGCCCTGTTGAACATAGTGAGCGTTTCTTCCAGGTTCATAGGGTTTCTCTGTCTTATTTCTCATGATGACTTGTAGATTTATTTTTTAAAGGCAAAAGAAATCAAATGAGCCATTTTAAGATATGAAAATATGCATTCTGAATTTTGGAATCACTGAAGTTTGGGCTCACTGGCTTTGTTTAGACAGGGCTTTTTCAAATTTTCCACATTCTCAATCTCTGGATGTTCATCAACTTAGAAAGGACTCTTGCCACACCCTGGACTCTCCACAGATATATATTATTTCCCTTTTTTTGCCTAGTTTATCCATACCTCACAACCTCTGAGGATGCCTGCCATAGATGTGGGCGAAAAGTCAGGAGAGAATACTTCTGGAACATGGCCACACAGCCCGAAAGACATACAACAACCCTGTGATCCCGGCCATGAAAATCTTCGACAACATAGATAGGAATGTTTGCCATCTTGTCTTCTCTCATTTTAAGCATATTTGCCCACTTCAGCAACTCCAGCTAACAAGGTGTTAGTCAAGAATTGTGCCCATTAACTAAACCAGATAGCAGCTGGCATTTGACTCCCTAGTCTCTTTGCATTATCGATTCCCTAAAATCAACTACTTTAATATGATTTCTTGGAAATGGGAATGCTGAAAGAAAGAACATCAGGCAAATGGTTACTACCAAACCTCCTGATAGCCCTGATTTTGAGTTTCTGTAAAATAATCTGTATCTTAAAATATTTGTTTAGTGCAGTGATTTTGAAATGTGGACCAGTTTCATAGCATAGATTGGAAGCATTCTGTGTGTAAAAGTTAAAGACTTCAAGTTGCCTGTCAACTTATGTCAACTCTACGAATTTCATAGGGTTTCCCAGCTAAAGAATAACCAGAGGTGGTTTCAGGCAGACTTTTATTTGATAACAGTCACAGAAGTCCTACAGTCTCAACAAATCATGGTGTGTTCTGCTTTCCATGACTTGGGAATGTCATGGCTTAAAGTGGCCCAACCCCACCACCTAGTGGTTAAATAAAACTATTTCTTAATTTCTACCAGGACACTTTCCCCTCTTTATTTTGTTTATAATTTCATATTTAAAAATCTCAAATACAGAAGAATCTGAATTATTTTCTTCAGATCTGAGAAAAAGAATGTTCAATTGACAATTTAAATATTTTACAGTGGAGGGGGGGCTGGGGTGAACTTTCTTACGGTAGTTCATAAATAAAATCAAAAGGCAATAAAAACTTAAAATATAAATCATGAAGACAGCAGTATCTATCTCCCTAGGAAATTCTGTTTATCACAGATTAAAGACTCCTTTTACTCTCACCATTGGAATGATTTCAACAAAGGTATTGCATCACATCTTTATCAATATTTAACCATATTCCCTCATAATTGCATTAAAAGTAAATGTAAAAGTTTCCCCTTGATATTAAGTCTAAGTCTAGTCGTGTCCGACTCTGGAGGGTAGTGCTCATCTCCATTCCTAAGCCGAAGTGCTGGCATTGTCCGTATACACCTACAAGGTCATGTGGCCGGCATGACTGCATGGAGGGCTGTTACTTTCCCACAGAAGTGGTACCTATTGATCTACTCACATTTGCATGTTTTTGAAATGCTAGGTTGGCAAATGCTGTGGCTAACAGGGGGAGCTCACCCCTCCCTGGCTTTGAACCTCCGGCCTTTTGGTCAGCAAGTTCAGCAGCTCAGAGGTTTAATCCACTGCACCACCGGGGGCTCCCATAATTGCATTAGCACACATTATTGAAGCCATAGTGAAATAGAACTATAATTTTGCCTCAATGCCGCAGTCATCCTTACCATTAGACTGAGCCAATAGCCTCATGGCCAAGTACAAGATTTTTGGATTCAAAATTTAATTTATTATTATTATTATTATTATTATTATTATTATTATTATTATTATTATTATTATGTTGGTGCTTTTTTAAATAGAATATATGGGAAGAGCTTCTTGTTGGATTATGTGGCCCAAATATAAAAGTAATGTGGTGAAATTTAAATTACTTTTTTGTTGTTTTTTGTAGCCCAAATACATTCACTGTCATGGAAGTTCAGACTTCATTCAGAATTACAATCAGTCCTCCATATCCAGTCATCTCCTGTTGGATTTTTAAAAAAATAATCCAAAAAAGCACATTTTGATTTTGTCATTTTATAAAATGGACCCCATTTTCCTATGCTATTATACTTAATGAGACTTGAAAATCCACAGATTTTAATATCCCACTATATCAAGCAAGGGCAAACTAAGACCCTTCTCATTTTCCTTGTCCTTTTGGTATAAAGCTGCTGCAGCCTGCCACATCCTTACGCAGAAAGGAGAGGTGAGGAAGGCACACACCAGCTGAGAGCCCCCGGAGTCCTCTCAGCCACTCTCCGTTCGCCCTCCTCCTGGCATAACAACAGTATGAGCAGCCCTGTCCTTATACCAGGAGGAGTTCTTGAGGAAGGCATGCAGCAGTTGAGAGCCCTCCAGAGCGTTCTCAGATATTGCCTGTCTTGCCCTTCTCCCGGCATAATGCTAACTCTGCCCAAAATATATTTTTCCTCTTCCTCCTTATTTTCGGGACAAACCTTGTATCTTTCCTCATCCTTCTCTCCTCCTACTTCTTCTGTAGAAAGACATGATCCAACACATAAACAATTGTTACTTTACATTTGTTTGTTATCAATATGGATTAAAAAGGCAAAACATTCTGGGATGCAAATCATTTTTCATCCTTATTTATTTATTTACAGTATTTATATTCCGCCCTTCTCACCCCGAAGGGGACTCAGGGTGGATCACATTATACACACATAGGGCAAACATTCAATGCCCATATACACACAGAACAGAGACAGACAGACAGACGCAGATGCAATTTAACCTTCTCCTGAGGGGATGTTCGATTCTGGCCACAGGGGGGAGCAGTTGCTTCATAATCCATTCTGACCGCACTTCCTCATTCCAACATCGTTGTAAATTAGTTATATTTGCCTCCCCACTTTTTATAAGTGGTACCTTATCTCCTACTTGATAGATGCAACTATCTTTCAGGTTGCTAGGTCAGCAATGACCAGTGGCTATTTTTTTTATAATTGACGGGTGCTCACCCCGCCACGGGCTGGCCTTGAACTCATGACCTCCTGGTCAGAGTGATTTATTGCAGCAGGCTGCTTACCAGCCTGCGCCACAGCCCGGCCCCAATCCTTATAAAGATTCTTCTAATCCTACTGGGAAAGGGTAAAAAAAGAGCTAAAAATGGGTAGAGGAAATCCAAAATGGAAATATAGATTGTGTAATATCCATAAGTAGTACATCACACAAGTGAAAGAAGAAAGCTCCATACATAGTCTTAGTCTTGGGCTCAACATCTTTCTGACTGGTTTGGTCTCCTAGAACGAGTCCAAGACTGCTCAGTGCTGTTGTTTTTGTTGTGATGTGGTTCAAATCATTTTTAACTTAAGGTAATTCTAAGGCACCCCTATCATGGGCAAAATTTATTCTGGGGAAAATGTATTCAGAGGGAATTTGCCATTGACTGAACCCGAAAGACTGTTAATTGCCCAAGATCAGTCAGTGGTTTTCCATGACCAGGTGGGGCTTTGAACTCTGGCCTCTCAGAGCACAGAAATCACCACACCACAATATCTATTATTATTCAAGGGAAAACTAGATCAGAGAATAGAAAAGATCCAAGCCATGTGGAAAGGCAGACTGTGGCAAATCCAATCATCTGTATATCCGTTTTCTCCACCTGCCCCCATTCTCTGAAACAAAGATCTCCTATGATGCTCGCCTATAGACCCTTGAACCCAGGGTCATAGCCAGAAAAAAATGGGGGGAGGGGTTTTTAAACTTTTTTAGTGAATCGTGAAGAGTAGTTCCATAACACAAAATAATTTAGAAATTAGGCTCCATTGATAAATTTCAGTGGACATTCATGGTGATTTGGTTAATCAGTTAAAATACATAAATAAACCAGGGTTTTTAAACCTTAAAATTTGGGGGGGGGGGGTTGAACCCCTAACCCCCGCCCCCTTGGCTACAGCCCTGCTTGAACCACATGAATTATAGCCTAGTGATTTTTATAATGAGAGTGGAGAAATGGGAATTAGGAGAAACTGTGCCCACTGATCTGGATACAAATTATGGTGGTCACAACTAGGGTAGTGAAAGTAGATTTCCACCCTTTCTCCTCCCAATATTTACACCTATGACCCCTTGAAAATGCTGCACATTTGGGGAGGGATCTGTCATATGTGTATCAGGAAGATCATCCCCCAGACTCAGGTAGAATCCCCTCCATAGAAGGCAGAAGTTGGATCAAACTCATTGTTTCAAAAAGTGTAATGCTTGATGGTCCTTCAGAGGCCTAGGAGCTTGAGACTGTTTTGCTGAAGCCAGGCAAATGGCTGTTATTTAGCTGCTTCTTGTTCATTCCCATCCTCCTTAGGTCCTCTACTGTGTATTATAGAAATCCCAATCTCCCAATCTGAAAGAATGATGGCTGTGAATTCCTTTTGCAAAATGGAAAGCAGAAGATACTGTTATGAATATAATATTCTTAGGTCTGGTTGAAATAATCTGAAATCAGTTCCAAATAACTATGGTGTATCCACAAACTGCTTCCTTTCCCTTGCGCAGCACCCATCAAAATGTTTCTATTCAAATCTGTGACAGGATACTATGTAAGTGCTCTTTACTGTGACTATATTTATTACAAAATTGCCATTAATTAATTTAAAATAATTGCAGATTTCAGTGCAGAATTGTATGGTTCTTGAAATCATCTTAAAAACTGGTTAGGGGAAAATGACAGTTCAGTTGTTCATTATTAATTCCCGCAAGCATGGGATTTCCCAAATTCAAACTTGGATATCACTCAGAAAAAATTATCAAATGACTTATCAAATGACTTTATACTCCTTCTTTCCTTCCTGCTTTTTGATAAGTGTTGTCAATTAGTGATCCAAATATTTAATCCCAAAGATTAAATAGTTGATTCTAGACCTTTACAAAACTCTGGGAATTTCTGAGGCATGGTCATTTGAGGCCACGCCCTTTTCATTATGCTATCCATTAGGATTGTCCAAATATTCGTTATGCTTCTCGTTTCGTAATTATTTCGGATTGTTCTCGTTTTTTTAAACGAGTATTGAAACGTTTTCCCTGGGCGCAACTGGCAATGTAATTCGAACCATCGTTGGCCCATTCTCTAATTGTTTCTTAAAATTTTCGTTAAATTTTTTCCTTCCAAAATTTTTTTTAAAATATTTTTTTTAATTTTTTTTAATTTTTTTTTGTTTCTGCAACCTAACATGAATGGGAGCCTAGCACAGCCTAACATGGCTACCGCTCCCTGGCCAATCAGAGACTTCCACGATGGCTGAAAAAGGTGGGGGCTAGCGTCCTCCGCGTCCACGTGGAGGATCTCTATAAAAATCCCCTCCCCAACTGAGCCAAGCCATTCTGGGTTGGGATACCGAGGAGAGAGGGTGTTTCGCGTGCGCTGGGAAGCTGCTTGCTTGCTTGGGGGGAGAGGGCTAAGTGACTGGGGGTAGAGTGTTTCTGTTGTTGCTGGTTCGATATTGTGTTTTTTGGGGGGGAAATTGGCTGGGGGCTTGGGGCAGAGTCCTTGCTGTGGCTGGCTTTAGGGAACTTTTTTTTTTCCAAAGGACGTCTATTTCCCTGCTAGTGCTGAGCTTGGGGTGCTTTCCATCTACTCCTGAGGGAGACCTTTTGCCTTTCTGTTTTCCTTTTTGGAATTTAGCAATCACCACATCAGCCCTTCTTTGCAATCCTGAAAGGGGGGGGGGGACTTGAAAATAATAGTTTCCAAAGGATGTCTGCGTTCCTGCAAGTGCATTGCTTCCCACCCGCTCCGTTTGTAATCCCAAGCCCCCGGGCTGAGTGTTATTGCAGCAATCACAAAGACACACATTGTTTTCAAACCAGTACTTTGATGGCTTACAGTGGTATTAACAACAAGTATGAATAAAAATATAAAACTGCTGAGCTGTGAGGCAAGACAGGAAAATTATAAATATAATGGGCGAACTGTAACTTCATGAGCACTTAGTCAAGAACTGGACCTGATTGTGCCCATTATCTATTGATTATAGCATTTTTTAACATTATCACATCATACTGTTATGCTGCTATAGTGATAGATTACTGCTGAATTTGTCTGACCCTTATTGCATGGCATCACTGCTTTCTAGGCATTGTTGCATTGTGGGGTTGTTGAAATTTATGAGGTTTTCCCCATACTGGAAATAATCTATTAATGTCCCTTTTCCTGCAACAATTCAGAAACCAGTTCAGATGCTAATATCTCATAGCACTTTGCAAAAACCATATATCAGAAATATCTTCTATGAAAGATCATGCATTAGGAATATTATGCTGTACATGAAAATGTATGTGAGTTCTAACATTTGCAAATAGATTTTAAAAATGAAATGTGAGGAATTTATGATAAGAAAAAAATGGAATTTGAATGATGTCTATCCCATTTGTTTTATAGACTGGACTAGACATGACATACATGCTGTTTGCAAGGCACTATTTCAATCCACTTCTCACTATAATATGGAAGAACAAATGCAAACTCTACATTTTAGTTTTTATTGAGATCTGTATGTATGCTCTCACACATTTGCACATGCTTGTGTGCGTGCGCGCGCGCGCCATGTCCTTAGACACCTCCAAGGTCATGTGGCCGGCATGACTGCATGGAGCGCCATTACCTTCCCGCCAGAGCGGTACCTATTGATCTACTCACATTTGCATGTTTTCAAACTGCTAGGTTGGCAGAAGCTGGGGCTAACAATGGGTGCTTACTCACCCCCCCCCCCCAGATTCAAACCTGCAACCTTTCGATCTGCAAGTTCAACAGCTCAGCAGTTTAACCCGCTGTACCATAGGGGGCTCCAGTACAATAGTTGCATTTACTTGTTAATAGTTTCCCAATGGTGTGAAAGAAGTATTATAGATATACACAAGATCTTTAAAGCATAACAAATATTAGTGTAGATGATGAAAACTTTAGTGTTGTATTAGAACACTAATACAACCCAAATTTGATAAAAGCCCACTTCTCAATTGGTTAAATCCCATCACACCAACCAGAATTATGGATGGGAACTTGTTTTATTTGGCATGCAGAAGTAATCCAAGATCCCTTTGGTAATGCTATGCCACAAAATCTTTGTTCTGCTTTCATTCATTACTCTACATTAAGCTGGATCATCAGTGCCCTCTAATCTCAGAAAAGTACCTAGCAGTCAGGGATCTGGAATGAGTCATTGTAGGTCTGAGAAGACATTTCCAACAACAACAACAACAACAACAACAACAATTATTATTATTACTTATTTTTATACCCCACCTCCATCTCCCCGAAGGGACTCGGGAACGGCTTACATGGGGCCAAGCCCGGATAAAACAGCAAACCAAAATAAAATAACATCAGAAAATACAGACACAAAAATTAAAATTAACATAGTAAAATGATAATCATAATAAAAACATGGATTTGGCACCCAAGTAAAGGAGATAAAATGAACTGGTGAAGTGGATATTGTAAACAAAGTAGTTAAGTAGCGTTTCGGAAGAGCCTGAAAACCTGGCTCTTCACGCAGGCCTTCAGTTAAAGACAACCCACCCACATAATTAATTATATTCCTTGACCTTTCCTGCATTGGTCGCACTTCTCCTGGTTAACTTGATATTACTTAGGGTCTTTCCCATCCCAAATCAACCTCCAATGAATTTGTAGCACTTTATCTGTTATCTTGAGTTTACAACTTATAACAAAGTGCACTTTAGCTAGTCTATTACTCAACTTCGCTGTTTTTAGTTCCGTGTTTATTAAGTGTGCTTTTATTTTTATAGGTTAATGTTTAAATTTTTATAATTTGGTGGATGTTTTTGTTTATTGATGTACTGTTATTGTCACTGTTTTTATCTAATACTATTTGTGAGCCACCCCGAGTCCCCTTCAGGGGAGATGGAGGCGGGGTATAAATGAACTTCTTCTTCTTCTTCTTCTTCTTCTTATTATTATTATTATTATTATTATTAAATACTATCATCAATAGGAGAGCAACTTGGGGTGGGGTGGACCCTGTGACTATAATAAACTGATTGGGCAAGATAAAGTGCAACAAGTGTGGAAATGGTCATAGATACAAAGTCTATCATGGGGATGGGAATTCACTCTCCAAAAGCCTTTTGAAAGAGCCAAATTTTTAGGCTCTTCCTAAATACTACCAAGGTGGGGGCTTGCCTAATCTCCCCGGGGAGTGAGTTCCAGAGCCGGGGGGCAACCACAGAGAAAGCCCTCTCCCTCGTCCCCACCAACCACCCTTGTGATGGAGGCGGGAGCAAGAGGAGGGCATCCCCTGACGAACGAAGAGAACATGCAGATTCATAGGAGGAGATATGGTCATGAAGGTAGGCAGGTCTTGAACCGTTCAGGGCTTTATAAGTGATCATCTGAACCTTGAATTGGGCCTGGAAGATGAACGGCAGCCAATGGAGCTCCTTAAACAGGGGGGTTGACCGCTCCCTGTAGCTTGCTCCAGTGAGTAGTCTGGCTGTTGAGTGCTGGACTAGTTGGAGTTTCCGGGCCATCTTCAAGGGCAGCCCCACATAGAGTGCATTGCAATAGTCCAATCTAGAGGTAACTAGGATGTGGACCACCGTGGCCAGATCAGACTTCATGAGGTACAGTCGCAGTTGGCTCACAAGTTATAATTATGCGAAGTCCCTCATGGCCACCCCTAACACCTGAGCATCAAGTGTCAGCATTGAGTCCAGGAGGACCCCCAAACTGCGCACCTGCATTTTCAGGGGGAGTGCGACCCTGTCAACAACAAGTTGCCACTCAATACCCCAATTGGACCTACGACTGACCTGGAGGATCTCTGTCTTGTCAGGATTAAGCTTCAGCTTGTTCGTCCTCATCCAGCCCATCACGGCAGCTAGACACTGGTCCAATATCTGAGGGGCTTCCTTGGATTCTGGTGGGAAAGAGTTATAGAGTTGGGTGTCATCTGTGTAGATATGGCACCGAACTCCAAAACTCCTGATGACCTCTCCCAGCGGTTTCATGTAGATGTTAAAGAGATAGGGAACAGAATAGAACTTTGTGGGACCCTACAGGTCAATGGCCAGGGGTCCGAGCAGGTGTCCCACAGCTTCACCAGTTGGGAACAGCCCTCTAGGAAGGACTGGAGCCACAGCAGCGCCGTGCCCCCAAGAGCCGATCCAGGAGGATACCATGATCACTGGTATCGAAAGCGGCTGAGATATCCAAGAGAACTAACAGGCTCAAACTCCCCCTGTCCAGTTCCCTGCAGAGGTCATCGACCAAGGTGACCAAAGCCGTCTCAGTACTGTGCCCAGGTCTGAAACCGGACTGCGATGGGTCCAGAAAATCGGTGTCATTCAAGAAACCCTGAAGCTGAGAGACAACCACCAGCTTCAGGATCTTGCCCAGAAAAGGGAGGTTTGAGATAGGTCTGTAATTATTTAGGATGGTAGAATCAAGGGAGGCCTTATTCAGTATAGGCCTCACTATATCCTGTTTTAGGCTAGATGGAAATTTGCCTTGATCCAAAGAGGAATCGATTATCCTCACAAATCACTCAATTTAATTAGCCAGGAAGGGCAAGAATCCAAGGAGCAAGTAGTCACTCTCACCGCACCAAGGATCTTGTCCATGTCATCAGGACGAACTTGCTGAAACGGATCCTATAAGATCGGTTACCTCATTTGGCATGACCTCCTTCCACTTGAGAGAGCACAGACAGTAAAACAAACAACACAGGGGAGTTAACCTTTCCCTGTGCTATTCTAAGCATATATGTGTGTGTGTGTGTGTATAATCAATCATGTATATATATTTGACTGGAGTTACACTTTTAAAAAGAACCTGTTCCAACTTATATACAAAATAATCTTGTTATCTTGTTTATAACTTGGAGACTGTGTGTGTATATATTGTATGAAACTCTTGTGTTTAACCTTTGGTTTGCTAGTGAAACAAAAGGATGCATATCTAAAAACTGTGTCACAAACATTAAACGTTTGAAAAGGTCTTCACTAGAGGATATGGTTGCTGTTCAATGCCAGGCTTATGAAATGTTCTTTGGTTGAGTTACAATTCTCGGGTATCATAAAAGGCTAAATTTAAAATAGACCTTGGGAAAGTGTGTGTTTTCTTCACAGCTGGAAAAATGGAATACCCCACCAAAGAAACATCATATATAAACTTTCTTTTCTGCCTCTGTATAATGGCAATTGTTTAAAAACATGGCTTCTTCATTTCCTTCAATTTCATTCTTGCAATCTTTGAATATCAATGCATAAGTGCAGAATCACTGGACTGTGAGTTTTCTGGGCTGTATGGCCATGTTCTAGAAGCATTTTCTCCTGATGTTTCACCTGCATGTATGGCAGGCATCCTCAGAGGTTGTGAGATTTGTTGGAAACTAGGCTATTGGGGTTTATATATCTGTGGAAAGTCCAAGGTGGGAGAAAGAACCCTTGTCTGCTTGAGGTAGGTGGGAATGTGGCAATTGGCCACCTTGATTAGCGTTTAATAGCCCTGCAGCTTCAAGGTTTGGCTGCTTTCTGACTGGGGGAATCCTGTGTTAGGAGGTGATTAGCTGGCCCTGATTGTTTTATGTCTGGAATTCCCTGGTTTTTGAGTGTTGTTCTTTATCTACTGTCCTGATTTTAGAGCTTTTTAATACTTGTAGTTTTTACATACTGGTAGCCTGGTTTCTGACAACTACCATGTCAGACTACACAGAGAAGCCATTGACATCCACAAGCATATGGACAATTTCAACAAAAAGGAGGAAACATGAAAATGAATAAAATCTGGCTACCAGTATTTTAAAAACAGGACAGTAAATAAAGAACAGCACTCAGAAAACAGAGGAATTCCAGGCAAAAAACAAGAAGGGCCAGATAACACCTGCCAACAAAGGATTCCCCCAGGCAGGAAGCAGCCAGACCTTGAAGCTGAAAAGCTATTCAGTGCTAATCAAGGTGGCCAATTGAAACAGTCACACCTGCCTCCAAACAGACAGTTCTCCCATCCTGGACATTCCATAGATATATAAACCCCACTTGACTGGTTTCCAACAGACTTCACAAACTCTGAGGATGCCTGCCATAGATGTGGGTGAAATGTCAGGAGATAATGCTTCTGGAACATGGCCATACAGCTCAAAAAACCTACAGCTATCCAGTGACTCCGGCCTTTGACAACACTGAACACAGATGACAATGTATCTGGACCAAACTTGGCACACAGACCCGACATGGCCAGCTTTGTATACTGGCGGGGTTTGGGGGTGAGTGACATTGGCATCAGGGAGTTATAGTTCACCTGTATTCAGAGAACACGGAACCCAGCAGATGTCGGATCTGGTCTACACTTGGCACACAGACCCAACATGGTCCACTGTGAATACTGGTGGACTTTGGAGGTGATTGACCTTGAAACCTGGGAGTTACAGTTACCCAGTCAACTTATATCACCAGCCCTGCGTGAACAATAAGCTGCCGTCCTTAGCTGATTTCCATAGCTCCTAATCTTTCCAAGACCTAACAGCCACCGCTCCTCTTAAAACCTTATCAGCAACTCCTTTTAAAAAAAGAATATACTCTAACTGTCAACTTAGCCACGCCCCCTTTTTCTCCCAAGGGAAGCTGTGTTACTATGGCAACCTACCAAATGTTGCTTCCAGCTAGTTTCCATGTTAGGCTTTTCCTTGCTAATATATAACTCCCTTTTCCTTTAACAAACAAATAAATAAAATCATATCAATAATCTCTGTTTAACACAAAACCTCTCTACAGGAGCATTCATAAAAAACAAAAGACTGTGGCTTTTTTTCCTAAGACATAGCGTAACGTATGATATTATGTACCCTAACTTCCAAAAAAACAAGCAATCACCCTTTCAAATAACCCAGAAATTACCAGGTACCTAAGCTAGTTTTTTTTAAAAAAAACTGGGAATAAGAGGAGAGGGCAGACGTTAGGACCCTGTGGACCTCGGCCGGGGGAAGAGGGAGACACGCAAACACACTCCAAGGCACGAGGGAGTCAAAGGAGGGAAACGGGAGGAATTGCCTTTGCCGCAGGAGCAAAGGCAAAGGCGGCAGCAGCAAGGGACTCACAGCACGCCCTGCCTCTCTCTCTCGCCTGCCTTGCCTGTGTGTGTGAGAGAGGGAGGGAGTGCACCGGGTTTGCTGGCTCATGCCTCTCTCTCGGCCCTGGCTCTCTCTCTCGCGCGCGTGACTTGCCTGTGTGTCATGGGACCAATTCCCAGGGCTGAATTTGCAAGTCCTGGAATTGGAGCCATAACATCAACAATCCTGAATGTTTCTTGAAACCACCTGGCAACAGAGCCTGGGAACTCGGGGTGGAAAATCATAACAATTATAATGAGTAGTTTGTGTGGGAATAGTAGAAATGTGATACAGGGGGTGGGGTTTGGTGATGATATTTACGTGTGGTGTTACGTTGCAACCAAGGTGAAAAATTGCTTGTATGTAAACATTATGTCATTCTCGACTTTTCCAAGTCGTGTGTTCTTCAATAAAGACCGGTTCTGATAGCAGCTGTCTTTGATCTGCGTTCATGCTGGTTGTTTGAAGTGAGCAGGACAATTAAGTCGAGAATCCCCTATTCTCACCCTCCTGCGGAATAGCAGTGAAGTGGAAATGAGTGGAGGGGGGCGATCAAAGCCTGAAAGGAGCAGAGGGGCCCTTGCCAGAGGCTCGGCCGCTGGGAGAGGAAACGCTACAAGCTATCGCTTCCTCTACCGGATACCCCAGACCGAACGGAATTACCCAGAGAATCCCCAGAGGAGGGAGAGGTGTCTCAGCAGCTGCAGAAACCAGTTGGGGGTCTGGAGGGAGCATGCCGGAGACCGTGGCCCTACGGTTGTCGATCTTGGAGACCAACCTGTCCAGGCTGTCGGAGACCGTGGGAAGATTGGTGCCGCTGTTGGAGGAGAATCTCCAGAAGGAGCCCACTCGATACGGTGCCGAAAGAGAGCCGAGTAAGGACGAGGCTTGGGGCCAGAGGGGCCAGCGCGCATCGACGCAGAGCCCGGCGGCGGCAGGCGGCGACGGAGACGAGGAGTACTGGCAGGAGATGGAGTTCAGGGAAAGGATGGCGCGTGAGGAGGAGCGCCAGCGAGCCATGGAGACTCTGAGACCGCCAACTCCAACAGTACTACCGACCCCCCGAATGGGTGTCGGGGTTGAAAGACCGCTGGGACCAGGGATCGGCTCCAGCAGGTTAATGGATGAAGGCGAGGAGGAGCCGGAGATCCCCGGAGAAGGGGAGGATGCCCCGTACGGCGAAGGAGTGCGACGTGCGGGGGCTACAGCAGGACCTGCATTCAGATGGGTGGAAGGGCCGACAGCAGCAGCGGAATCCCGAGGGCCGCGGGGAGCGACCGCTGGGCTGGGACGCGGAGTGATTAAAGGGCCAGCTCAGGGGAACCTGATGCAACCCCTCCCCAGACTACCCATGCAAAGGCAGAGGGCTGCAGAATGGATGCCTAGGAGAGAGGAGCTCAAACTAGAATTCGGAGGGGAATCTTCCGAACTGAACTTTTTCCTCATTAGCATCAGAGGATACATGGAGGACAATGCACACACATTCCCCTCCGAAGGAAGCATGGTGCGGGCCATTGGTAATACTCTGAGGAGGGGAGCGGCCAGCTGGTATGTGCAACTACATGCCAGACGCGACCCGTGCTTGAGGTCAGTGCCCCAATTCCTCGCCGCACTGGAAAACCGATTTAGAGACCCGCTGGAGCAATTAAGGGCTCGAGACCAACTAAAAGGAATAAAGCAGAGGGATAAGACGGTACCCGAGTACGCAGAAGAATTCCTCCATCTCGCGGAAAGGGTACCAGAGTGGTCCGAAGTGACCAAAGTGGAGATATTCAAAGAGGGACTGCGCCCCGAGGTGTTTAGTTGGGCGGCACACAGAGATGATCCAGAGACACTACAGGGTTGGATTCAACTGGCAGGGCGCGTCGAATCCACCCTGTCCCAAGTAAAGCGCTTCCGGAGCGGCGGCGGCGGCGGCCAGCAGAGACCGGTGGCGAGGGGTCAGGGAGAAACGAGGAAGCAGGAGAAACCCGGAGGGAGGCTGGGAATCCCCTTCAAAGGAGACGACAACAGACCTAAACCGGGATGCTTTGTATGTGGGAAGACGGGCCACCGGGCGGCAGAATGTTGGGCCCGAAAGGGAGAACCGCCCAAAGCCTCAAAGCCCACGCCAGCAGCCGGGAGACGAGCGGAGGAGGAGGTGCGAGAATCTCCGGAGAGGCTGGTGAGTCAAGACAAACGCATGCTGGTGGTGCCGATCTGCTTGTCGGGGTTAGAGAGTCGGGCCACCTGTAGAGCATTCGTGGATTGTGGTTGCTCTAGGAACATTATAACTCCGGAATTAGCAGGGGCACTAAAGTGCCAGCAGACGCTGCTTGACTCCCCAATTGCATTTTCGCAGCTAGATGGATCAGTTGCTGCTGGGGAAGTATCTACGAAAGAAATACAGGGGATCCCATGTAAAATCGGCAAATGGGAAGGAAGAATATCCTTTGTGATAGCCCCTATTGCCACATACAATATCATACTAGGGATTCCATGGCTTGAACAGGCAAACCCCGCAGTAGATTGGAGAGGAAAGAGCCTTGCATTTAAAGAGCAACAAACACAATGGGAGATAAGCAAAATAGCAGAAGAAGAGAGCGAGGGAGATGAAGGGGGGGGGAAATAGACCAAGAACTATTGCCCCCTGAATACAGGGACTTTGTGGATGTGTTCAATCAGAAAGAGGCAAGTAAATTACCTCCCAAAAGGAATATAGAAGTAGAAATCGAAATAACCCCAGGAGCAAACTTACCAAAACCAAAAGTGTATCCCATGTCTGTCCAGGAGAAGGAGGAATTGAGGAAATACATTGATAAGAATCTGGCGCGAGGCTTCATTAAGCCGTCCAGCTCCCCTTTGGGAGCCCCAGTGTTATTTAGGAGAAAGAAAGACAACTCTTTAAGACTGTGCATTGACTATCGAAATTTAAATGCAATTACTAAGGATAATAAATACCCTATGCCCTTAGTAAAGGATCTGATTACCGTGTTAAAGAAAGGGAGCATATTTACCAAACTTGATTTAATTTAAGCTTATCATAAATTAAGAATCAAACCCGAGGATACTTGGAAAACTGCATTTTCCTGCGCATTCGGCCATTTTGAATATAAAATTTTGCCTTTCGGTTTAAAAAATGGAGGCGCTTGCTTTATGCAGCTCATAAATGAAATATTACATCCACTATTATATCGAGGAGTATTCATATTTTTGGATGACATCCTTATCGTAAGCGACGACAAAGAGAAACACATTGAACTAGTCCGGGAAGTCTTGCAAAAACTGAGGGAAGCAAAACTGTATGCAAAACTGTCCAAATGTGAATTTAACAAAACGCAAATTGACTTTTTGGGGTATCGAATATCTCCGGAGGGGTTAGCTATGGACCCATCTAAAGTGTCGGACGTAAGGGAATGGGGAGTGCCTCAAACCAGGAGACAATTGCAATCGTTTCTAGGATTTGCAAATTTCTATAGATCATTCATAAAAGGCTTTGCACAGATAACCGCACCCCTCACGGAACTTTTGAAAACAAAGGGGAAAGGGGAGACAGCGAAAGTGAAAGCCCCTGGCGCCAAGTTGAGCTGGACGCCAGAATGCCAAAAGGCTTTTGAAACCCTAAAAGAACGCTTTACAGAAGAACCTGTCCTAAAGCACCCCGACATTCAAAGCCCTTTCATAATACATTGTGATGCTTCGGATTGTGCATACGGAGCAGTACTATTGCAAAAAGATCAAAATGGGAACTTAAAGCCTTGCGGATATTTATCTCGGAAATTCAGTGAAACTGAAAAATGTTGGCCTATATGGGAAAAGGAAGCATTAGCTATATTAAAAGCCTTAGAATGCTGGCGACACTTCCTCGAAGGGAGTGGGATCCCATTTGAAATTTGGTCTGATCATAAGAACCTCCAGTACTTACAGTCTCCTCGAAAATTATCCCCCAAACAATTTCGATGGGCACAATATTTTAGCAGGTTCGATTTCCAATTAAAGTTTTTCCAAGGGAAACAGAATGTTTTGGCAGATGCCCTTTCACGCATGCCTCAGCACGAGGTCACGACCACAGCAAAAGAGGGAACATTATTTTCTGAAAGACAATGGGGTTTAGCTGTCAGTACAAGAGCGCAGGCTCAACGGGAGAGCGCTGCTACTGTCAAATTTGAAGAAGAAGATAGTTGGGAAAAGGAACTGAAGCAGTCATATGAAGGAGATCAATGGATCTATTCCAACGCGGAAAAAGGGGAGCAGAAGGGGGGATTTTGGTTTGTGAACAAGAAACTGTACATTCCAGCGATATTAAGGGTTAAAATCTTGCATCGTTTTCATAATAACCAGAGCGCTGGTCATATGGGGATTACAAAAACGACGAAGGCAATAGCAAAACACTGTTGGTGGCCAGGGATGAGAAAGGACATAAAAAATTATGTTATCCAATGTGATGATTGTGCCAAAAATAAACCGAGAGGAGGGAAACCCATGGGACTATTACAAACGGTAGCAGAACCTACCAGGCCGTGGGAATGTGTAGCCATGGACTTTGTGGGAGAACTGCCTGTTAGCAGGGGACATCGCTACATATGGACAGTATTAGACCTGTTCTCTAAGCAGGCCCACTTTATAGCACTGGCTAAACTACCATCGGCAGAGAAACTGGCTGAATTATATATAAACCATATTTACAAACTCCATGGATGTCCCAGTAGAGTAGTCAGTGACAGGGGTGTTCAATTTACAGCAAAATTCTGGGAAAAATTCTTGGAGATGCTAGGAGCGGAAAGGAGCCTAAGTTCTGCTTTTCACCCCATGACAAACGGGGCGGTAGAACGTACTCAACAGACGCTGGGGCAGTTTCTTCGCATGTACTCTAATCTGAGACAAAATGATTGGTCTAAGCGGCTAGCCTTCGCTGAACTAGCTTTTAACTCTGCCATACATTCTGCAACAAATAAAACCCCCTTTGAAGTAGTTTATGGGTATGAAGTCCAGCCTCTGCCCCAATTGCCAAGGTGGACAGAGAATGAAGAAACAGGGGCAGGGAAATGGAAAACACAAATGCTAGAATGTTGGAGTCAGGTAACTGCATCCTTAAAGGAAGCTCACAAAAAGTATAAAACTTTCGCAGACAGGAAAAGGGTGGAAGGCGATAAATTGGAAAAAGGGGACTTAGTGTGGTTAAGCACACAAAACATCAAATTGGGACTACCTTCAAAGAAACTGGGCCCCAAATTTATTGGACCTTTCAGGATACAGAGTGTGATGAACGAAGTAACTTTCCAATTGTCCTTACCAAAAAGCTTGGGGAAAATACATCCAGTGTTCCATCGCAGTTTATTAAAAAAGTATATGGGTACTTTGGACAAAATGGATACCTAGTATTCTTGTTTGGTTTATTTCAGAGTCATGTTGGAAGAAGCACAGAAGAGGAGGACGGAGAAAAGGGGGGCGCCATGTCATGGGACCAATTCCCAGGGCTGAATTTGCAAGTCCTGGAATTGGAGCCATAACATCAACAATCCTGAATGTTTCTTGAAACCACCTGGCAACAGAGCCTGGGAACTCGGGGTGGAAAATCATAACAATTATAATGAGTAGTTTGTGTGGGAATAGTAGAAATGTGATACAGGGGGTGGGGTTTGGTGATGATATTTACGTGTGGTGTTACGTTGCAACCAAGGTGAAAAATTGCTTGTATGTAAACATTATGTCATTCTCGACTTTTCCAAGTCGTGTGTTCTTCAATAAAGACCGGTTCTGATAGCAGCTGTCTTTGATCTGCGTTCATGCTGGTTGTTTGAAGTGAGCAGGACACCTGTGTGTGAGAGAGAGGGAGTATAGTGCCCCTCGGGGATTGGTGCTATACACAAATGCCTATCTTGCCTATTGCTTCAGCCGCCCCTGGGTACAAATGAAGTATTATTATTATTATTATTATTATTATTATTATTATTATTATTAAGTTAATGTTGGTACCATATTGTTTTTGTTGACCCTACTTTTTAACTTACACTGATATATTTCTTTGAACTACAGTAAATATTCAAAATAATTTGGCTTACTGATGCCTCAATTAATGTAATTTTATTGGTATCTATTTTTATTGTGAAATTTACCAGTAGCTGCTGTATTTCCCACCCTCAGCTTATACTCAAGTCAATAAGTTTTCCTAGTTTTCTGTAACAAAATTAGGCGCCTTGGCTTATATTTGAGTCGGCTTATACTCGAGTATATATATTTTCAGCTTTTCATCATATTATTTACACTTGATTAAATCAGGTGCATCTACACATGAGCATATATAATGCATATGTTTACAATTCTTTTGAATGCACCTTACTCTTTTATACAATCTTTTTCTTACTGACATTTTATTAAATTTTATTGTTAAAAACCTCCCATCCCCACCTCCTATTACTCATCACCCAGACCACATAGTTTCTCTATAGGTTTATTCTTAGCCATGTGCACAATTTTCTTAGTTTCTGTACAATATTTATATTGACTTCACTGCTTTTTATCCATTCCATATAAGTTATCCATTTAGTTTTAATTTTTCCTATTTTATCCCCTGTGTATCATCCTGAATTAAACATGTCATAATTTCAAATTGGACCTGATCATGAAGGTAGTTATTCACATTTTCCATTTTTGTCTTTCTACCTTCATGCTATTACCACCTGTCCTGCTAGAATCTTGGTTTTAAACCATTCTTGTTCTTTTACATTAATTTTGTTATTGCCTAATATTTCCATTAACATCAGCTCTATATTCACTTGAAGTGGTATTTTGAATATTTTTCCATTTTCACTATTTTTCTTAAAATAGTATTTTTGAACATTCCCACAATGGATGGGTGTACCATCCACTTCTTCCATATTTTTAGTGCTATGGCTTTTAAAATTTCTGTTGTTAGGTTACTTGCAAACACCCCATATCTTCCCTCGCCCTTGTTGGCTTCATGCTCTATCCTAATCAATGTTTCTCTCTTCTCACGCTTAATTTCTAATAATGATTTTAATTGGAATGCTTCATAATATAGCTCCGGGTTTGGAATCTCCAATCCTAGATCCTCCTGGGGTATATAACATTTTTGGGTAGTTTAGATTTCTTTTCTCCAAAAATCCAATCTTTTAAAGATTTGTTAAATTTTCTTTGATTATTTTTTGTTGAAAGGACTTGAATTAAATAATGTTTGGATTAAGAACATTTTGACTGCTTTTATTTTGCCCAAAATGCCCAAATTCATATATTTCCACCTTTTTTATTGTCCTGGAAACTTTCTTCCATGCTTCTTTATAATTTCTCTCTGCCATCTTATCTATATATTTTTCTTCTGACACTCCTAAGTATTTTCTTTTCCTCATGCAATAGGGATAGTGTTTTATTAGAAACTGGTATCAGAAAATAGGATCAATCTCTGATAAGCAGAGACTACTGAAGGGTATCCATACATAGAGATCCTGATTCCAAAACAAGGCATCGATATTAAAATCCTTTCTGAAATCATTCCCTTTTCACCCCTTTGCTATTCCTTTAACCAATATTTATTCTTGCTCTGATAGCTCACGAAATGGCAGAACTGGGCTGATGTCTACCATTGACAATTTCTCACCATGCTGTAACAGTGAATCAAACCAATGATATTTTCAGTGATAATAAAGTGTCTTTATTGTCTGCATATTTCATCGGTTACATTCATTTTGGAAAAAATAGTAAAGTGTCTCCAATCCTGCTATTTATATTAGGAATACTTTTATCAGTAAACATATACAGAGCCAAATGCAGAATAATCCTTAGCATCAATGATTTTAGGACAAATTAAACCTACCGACTGTCATATCTTTGTATGGAAATTGTATAATATATCAGGCAACTTGAAAAGAGACAAAAAGGCAACACCAAAATCTGCAATAATGATTTGAGGAAAACAATTTCTTTACGTATTACAACTATGCAGAAAAAAGTTGAGGAATTTTATTAACCATATTTAAACAATACTTCCAAGTATTATTACTATGAGCCACTCAAAAATGGTTTGATTTGTCTTTAGGACTTCAGAAAGATTTTTTTGCAGGGTTTCTTAATTAAGTTGGATTAAAATGTCCTGAGGAAAGAGGGAGAGATAACGTTTAAGAGGATTAATTTGAAAAGAAATGATATCCCCCCCCACCCCCACCCCAAAGTTTGGTTCAAAGATTGTACAACAGCCTTGAACTTAAAAGCAAAAGAATTCAGAAGACTCAGAATTGTTCTTCGTAGACTTTGAATCTTGCTGGTTAATAAAAATTTGAGAACATGCTACTTCTCACAGTCCTTCCTTTGGTCTGTACCTCATCTAGAAAATTATTGGCACCATGCTGCAGATAACTATGGAAATCAGGGGAAGTGATGCCCAGCTTTAGCAAGCTAAAATGTAAGCCTTTATATCTGTCCAGATTTCTTAAATCTGGTAGATTATTTAACAAAACAGGTAGATATTGCATGCATGCAACATTTATAAAGCGCATGGCTCTATGTGACAGCCATGAGAGCAATAGAGAAAAAGTTAAAGATAAAGGTTTTTCCTTCACATGGAGTCTAGTCATTTCCGACTTTGAGGGTTGGTGCTCATCTCCGTTTCTAAGCTGAAGAGATGGCATTGTCCATAGCTGCCTCCTACATCATGTGGCCGGCATGGAGTGCCACTACCTACCACATAATCCACACAAGGGTCTACAATGCCACTTTTGCCCAACTTACAAACCATCCACACTACAGAATTTTAGTAGTTTAGCTGCCATGGCTTCATGCTATTGAATCCTGAAGCAGCAACCTATAATTTTAGAGTCACTATTGGGAAGGACCTATTTAACCATACCTGATGTGCCAGGAGCTACTTTCAGGAATAGCCTTAATTTAATGCATTTAATAAGCCTTTATTTAATGCATGCAATTAGATGATACCCCTAAAAATGTCATATGGGAATCATGACATTATGAGTGGAGAGGAGTTGTGAAGAACCCAACTTCTGAGGTGTGTGTGTGGAAATGATGCACACCTTTAAAGAAAAAGTCATTCCCAGAGTTTGAAAACATTACCTAGGGACAATGACTTCCACAATTCCTAAATCAGCATAACAATTGGTTGTTAATTCCAAACAAGTTAATTTCCCCAGCTCTAATAAATGGAAAGATCTTCCAACTTACCAAAGGGAGGTGTCTCAGCAGTCCGATATCATCATATTTTCCTGATACTGCAAGTTCAGCCAGTTCTGTTTCATCCTGAAGGCTCGATGGGTTCAGTTCTTCCTGACTGTGTTGCAGAGTACAAATATACATTTTGTTCAGCATGATCTTAGGAACTTGCTTGCATTTATTTGCCTTTGTTTAAATGACACAACTTGAACTAGCTTCATTTTGTATTAGAATAATACACTGGCACAATATAACACTTTTCATAGTGCTCTTATAGAAATCACTTTTCCTCAAAAAACAATGCAGAACATTTTGATTAATATATAATTATATTATAATAATTAAGAACAAATGGGTGAGTCTTGCATGTAATATACATAGATATATATGCATGTACTCCTGGTATATGCTCTGCTTTCTAATAATAATAATAATAATAATAATAATAATAATAATAATAATAATAATAATAAACAACTTTATTTTTATATCCCGCCCCATCTCCCCAAAGGGACTCAGGGCAGCTCACAATAGGGACAAGCCGAAACAACAACACACTTATTTGACAAAAACTTAAAACATTCCAACGATACACAAAATAAAATAATGGACAATACATTAATAATACATTTTATTTTACATAATACTAATACATTTTAGTATATGATCCTTCTTCTTCCAAGCTATATTTATTAGGTAAAGGTAAAGGTTTTCCCCTGACGTTAAGTCCAGTCGTGACCGACTCTGGGGGTTGGTGCTCATCTCCATTTCTAAGCCAAAGAGGTCATGTGGCTGGCATGACTGCATAGAGCGCCGTTACCTTCCCACCAGAGCGATACCTATTGATCTACTCACATTTGCATGATTTCGAACTGCTAGGTTGGCAGGAGCTGGGCCTAACAGCGGGCCCTCATTCCGCTCCTGGGATTTGAACCTGGGACCTTTTGGTCTGCAAGTTCAGCAGCTCAGTGCTTTAACACACTGTGCCAGCAGGGGCCCCCTATATTCATTAGGGTAGGGCAAAAAAGTCAAAGTTGTTGTGTGTCGGATCCAATCCATTTGTTTTGTCATTTTTGAACTGGGTTTCGAGGCGAGTTATCCCATCATGTGTATCCTGCGACATTGGACCGGGATAGCCAATTTTTCTAATGGCTTTGTAAGTTTTTCAGTACTTAAGCATTTTAAAGCATCCAAACTTGGTTTGAGGGAGGTGCAGCCTAGCCTGGCCTTGCCTTGCCTCCCTGTGGCCAGTCGCAGAAGGGAGGGAGTCTCGTTTGCAAAGGGCATTGGTGGCTGGCTGCGGTTGCTATTCAGGAGAGAAATCCCCTTTGCTGTTCTGGAGTGGTTGCTTTCTATGGGACTCTTAAACTGGGTTGCAAGAGGAGGGAGTCTCGTTTGCAAAGGGCATTGATGGCTGGCTTCGGTTGCTATTCAGGAGAAAAATCCCTTCTGCTTCACTCTGCGGGATCTCCCTTGCAAACCACTTGCTCTTGCCCTTCGCAGCCTTCCCTCCTGCTTTTGCCAGAAGCTTTAAGTGAGGAAAGGGGGGAAAGGAGGGGGGATCAATCCCAATCCACGATTCAGATCAATTCACTCTGGTTTTGTGCTGGCAAAACCTCAAACTAGATCTCTAACTAAACCTCCACCCAGGTTGGTGTGTCACTGACTTTCCACTTCAGGGGGAGAAGAAAATTGGAAATGGGTGGGGAAAGCAAACTATCACCCTGCTAAGGATTTTCCACAACTCCCTCTAATATTTTAAATTACCCTGATATTATATTATTATTATTATTATTATTATTATTATTATTATTATTATTATTAGTAGTAGTAGTAGTAGTAGTTAACGCTTCTGCAGTAAGGTAATGGTGCTCCATGCAGTCATGCCAGCTACATGACCTTGGAGGTGTCTAGGGACAATGCTGGCTCTTCGGCTTAGAAATGGAGATGAGCACCAACCCCCAGAGTCGGTCACAACTGGACTTAACGTCAGGGGAAAACCTTTACCTTTACCTTATTATTATTGGCACCCCACTTTTCTCACTAGACTTGAGACTGAAAGGGAGTCACGTTAAAATATATATAATACTAGCTGTGCCCGGCCACACGTTGCTGTGGCTTAGTCTGGTGGTGTTGGTCAGTCTACATTAGGTTGTATTTATGCTGTGACCTCTAACCTTCTTTATACTCACATTAGTAGTAGTATTTGAAGTCTGTTACCTTCTTCAATTTTTGTCTTGATTGATAATTGCTTGAGATCCCTGTTGTCTTTGGTTTGTTGATAATCATGATGTCTGATTCTGCTGAGTGCGGTTTATATTTTTATTGTGGTACAATAGTCTTTTTTTTTTGCCTATGTAGGTGTTTATTATTATTGTTGTAGTAGTGGTCATGAAGGTTGGATAAGTTAGATGCTACTGTATTATTTTTTTGGAGGCCCAGTATAGCACTGACTGGCCTCTCAGCCTCAGTGCCTGGCTGCTTCTTGCCTGTGATGGTGTTGATTCTTGTTGTTGTCATTGTTATTATTGTAATTGTTTTTTTGGAGGCCAAGTATGAATGTAGGGATTGGGGAGATGGATGAGCACTGAATGGCCTTGTAGCCTCAGTGCATGGCTGATTCTTGTAGAGAAAGGTTGTCCTGTTACACACAGTATATAATAGAAATGAAGTAGCAAACATATAATCACCAAGGCACATATATAAACTATTTTACAGCATTATATAAACTATTTCACAGCATTATAGCAAACATAGCATTCATGTTTATATATTGCCAACATAAAGGAGTTCATAAGCTGAGGTTAAAACTCAGTATTCAGTGTTGTCTTGAAGCTTGGTAGAAAAAGCATCTCAATTGATGATCTTTATAAATGAGGGTTGTACCCTTTAAACAAATTATCAAAGTCCCAAGCAAGAAAGAGTCTTCAAAATGTACATTCAAAGAAAGCAACAGCAAAAAACAACAAGGGTTCCCGGGGTATTCTATGTCCTTGTTTCAGGATGGGTGTCCCTTCTTCAGGTTTAGTTGCTTCTTGTATAGTCTTCTGAAGATTATAACAAACTGTATTATAAGGAGACAATATAATAGATTTGCTGTTATCAGCACCCAGTAGCATGAAACAAAATTTAAGGATATTTGCAAAAAAACTTACTTTCACTTTTCTAGGTAGTGGCTCTGCTGTAATTCCAGCTCAGGATAGCAACTTTTTCTTTTTCCAAGAGCGAGCAAATTGACTGATAAGGGCTACTCCCTTTTAAGGATTGTGAGCTAATTGCAAAGCTAATTCACAGGTAACAAGAGAGATCTAATTTATCATTCAGACCATGTGGATGCATAGTTTGTAATTTGGAAATCCAGAAAGCTTCTCTCTGGAGTAGAACCCTTTTAACATCACCATGAGGTTTTATGGTGATCTTTTCTAAGGCACAAAAAGTAAAGCTGGTATATGAGTGGGCTTTCTCTAAAAAATGAGAGTAGAGGGTAGACTCTGATGATTTATTTTTGATGCGTGAGCGGTGTTCAAGTATTCTAATTTTTAACGATCTGGAGGTCATGCCTACATATAGAAGTCCACAGGGACACTGTATAACATAAATGACCTGGTCAGTGATACATGTAGTAAAACTTCGTAGTTGTATATGGATTTTTAGAGTTGGATGTAAAAAATGTTTAGTTCTGAGAGACTGTGTGCAACATTGACAATGTCCACAGTTTGAGTGGCCTCTAAGGTTAGATTTCTTGATAGTAGAAGTTGTTAAATCAGAGCTTATTAGCATATCCTTAAGATTTCTTGAGCGTTTATTAGCTATCATAGGTAAGTATTTGCAACCAGGGATATCTCTAATAAGATGCCAATGTTTCTTAAGTATTTTGTGAATTTTTGGAGTGAACTGAGTCAAAGTTAAGGGCCAGATGATACGGTCATTGTGTTTCTTTACTTGGTCTTTCAGTAAATTTCTTCTATCTATGCTTTCTACTTTCCTAATGGCAGTGTTTAGAATTCCTGTAGGATAACCTCTCTCGTTAAATTGGTCTCTGAAGAGAGATACCTCTGCTACGAAATCCTCAGGTGTACTGGTGTTGCGTTTTAATCTCATTAATTGTGCAAAAGGTAAGTTGGTTTTTAACTTGTGGAAGCTGGAGTAATGCATAATGGAGTTTTTGTCTGTAGGCTTTCTATAGTTCTTGACCAACAGTTTATTATCCTTTTTGTAAACTGTGACGTCCAAAAAATTGACACTGGTATGGCTGTGGGTACTGGTAAATTTTATGTTATTGTGTATAGTATTTAGCCAAGTGCTAAGTTGTCTGGCTGTATCCTCTGTATTACAAACTAAAAAAATGTTGTTTATGAATCTCCCATAATATATTATATCATGTAGTAATTCGTTCTTAGTACTATTCAAGATCCACATTTGTTCCAAATTAGTGATATAGAGATTTGCCAGGGAAGGGGCTAACGCGCTCCCCATTGCGACGCCAAATGTTTGTAAGTAGAACTGAGAACCAAATCTAAAATAATTATAATCCAAAACTATATCCAAAAGATCAATTAGAAATTGGGTAGGTGGTATTGAGGATTCACGTGTGTCTAATAATTCTTTTAGTACTGTTCTGGCTTCATCCAGTGGTATGTTGGTATAAAGTGAAGTGATGTCAGATGTCATAAGTACAGCTTGTGGAGGTATTGATAATGTTTCTATGATATTGATGAAATGCTTGGTATCTTTAATATATGATTGCGAGATGGCTGATTCTTGCCTGTGTAGGTGTTTATTATTAGTGGGTGAGTGGATGGATAGATAGAGTGGGTACTCTCCTTGTTTCCTTCATTCCTATGCTGTTCCCTTTCTCTGCTCTGATCCTGAGCTCACTGATAAGAACACACTGGTCAGAAAGGAGGGTAAATATAACCGGATCAATGGTCTTTCTCTCCCTTTTGCTCTTGGCCTTCCGGGCAGAGAGGGAGGGCTCTTGTCCTTGGCATTCCTTCGCTTCCCTTCCCTCACTCCTTCCTTCCTTCTATCCATCCCAGCCTTTCCTCTCTGTGGAGCCATAGAACTGGGTCAGTGGGTTGGATGGCGGGGAAAGGGAGAAGGAAGAGGCCTCTAATTGAAATGCATGGACTCCATGCCATGGGGTGCTGGGATTTGTAGTTTGCATCCAGTCCAACCCCTTTCTTTCTTTTTGTCATGGAGGAAGACCCCACTCAAACCCCTCAGACAGATGGGCATCTGGTTTAGTTGTGTTGTTATAGTCATAATGCGTTGTTGTGAGTTTTGTGGGTCCGGATTGTGGTTTTGTGGTGTGGTTGTGTTGTTACAACCAGGAGGCAAGGCTTTTGCCTTGTGTTGCCAAGTTTCGTATTTCTGGGGCATTTAGTTGTGTTGTTAAAGTCATGATAAGTTGTTGTGAGTTTTGTGGGTCCGGATTGTGGTTTTGTGGTGTGGTTGTGTTTTTACAACCGGGAGGCAAGGCTTTTGCTTTGTGTTGCCAAGTTTTGTATTTCTGGGGCGTTTAGTTGTGTTGTTATAGTCATGATGCGTTGTTGTGAGTTTTGTGGGTCCAGATTGTGGTTTGTGGTGTGGTTGCATTGTTACAACTGGGAGGCAAGGCTTATGCGTTGTGTTGCCAAGTTTCGTATTTCTGCGACGTTTAGTTGTGTTGTTATAGTCATGATGCGTTGTTGTGAGTTTTGTGGGTCTGGATTGTGGTTTTGTGGTGTGATTGTGTTGTTATAACTGGGAGGCAAGGCTTTTACATTGTGTTGCCATGTTTCGTATTTCTGGGGTGTTTAGTTGTGTTGTTATAGTCATGATGCATTGTTGTGAGTTTTGTGGGTCCGGATTGTGGTTTTGTGGTGTGGTTGTGTTGTTATAACTGGGAGGCAAGGCTTTTGCATTGTGTTGCCATGTTTCGTATTTCTGGGGTGTTTAGTTGTGTTGTTATAGTCATGATGCATTGTTGTGAGTTTTGTGGGTCCGGATTGTGGTTTTGTGGTGTGGTTGTGTTGTTATAACCGGGAGGCAAGGCTTTTGCATTGTGTTGCCAAGTTTCATATTTCTGGGGTGTTTAGTTATGTTGTTATAGTCATGATGCATTGTTGTGAGTTTTGTGGGTCCAGATTGTGGTTTTGTGGTGTGGTTGTGTTGTTATAATTGGAGGCAAGGCTTTTGTGTTGTGTTGCCAAGTTTTGTATTTCTGCGACGTTTAGTTCTGTTGTTATAGTCACTGTGCAAACAACTTTATCCTTTTATATATATAGATGAATTAATAGTATAATTATAGGAAGGGGAAAGGTTGCATTTTAAATCTATGTTTTAGTAGTTTTCCTTTTACAATTTGCTCTATATTTGTGTGTATGTGACATGTGTAAGCCCCACTCCTGAGGGTGTTCCCTCCCCTCCTGGTTAGAAGCAGGCTAAGCCCCATTGGAAGAAATCCACTCCTAGATTATCTTCTTATCCCAGATTATCTGGCAATGTGGACTCGTATAATCCAGTGTTGAAGGAGGAGCAGTGTTGAAGATCTACACTGCCCTATATCCCAGGATCTGATTCCAGATTATCTGATTTAAACTGGATTATATGAGTCCACACTGCCATATAATCTGGGATAAGAAGAAAAGGAAGGAAGGGAAGGAAGGAAGGAAGGAAGTAAGTCAAGGGGAAAAAGGAGAAGTTTACCTTGGCTTCCCTTTCTCTCTCCCTATTTTGCACAAAAGTTCTCCAAAGCTTTGCAAACCTCCTCCAGAAGGAGGAGGAGGAGGAGGAGGAGGAGGAGGAGGAGGAGGAGGAGGAGAATAATTGTCCCCACTGCCATATAATCTGGGATAAGATCCCGGGATATAGGGACAGGGTCTCAGGCAGGAACTACGCTGCCCTATATCCCAGGATCTGATTCAAGATTATCTGATTTAAACTGGATTATATGAGTCCCCGCTGCCATATAATCTAGGATAAGAAGAAATCTGGACCAAGCTTGGCACACAGACCCAGCATGGGCAGCTTTGAATCCTGGGGGAGTTTTGGAAGGGGTGACCCAAGACTTTTGGGAATTGTAATTCGCCCACATCCTTATACATTATCTCATGGGAGCATTTACAAAAAACAAAAGACTGAGGTTTTTTCCTCATCGAAACATCGAAAGCGGGCCAAGTCTCATAGGGAAGAAACAGAGGGCCCCTTTTTGGGACAGCATGGTGTAGTGTAGCAGTTTGAAAATTGGAATATGATTGTGGCTTGATTCCCCACTCAGCCATGGAAACCCGCTTGGGCAAGTCACACATTGTGATGTCTCAGGGACCTTTGCCCCATGACCCCGCAACCATCATAGATCAAACTGAAGAGGATTTGGGCTTTTTTCCATCTCAGCAAGATTCTGTTCCATTCCAGATGTCTCCTGTTGACATTTTTGTGCCAGAGCCAATTAGGGACACCCTTGAAACAGATCCTGTTGTTCTGGAAAGCTTGGTGTTTGATAGGAAGGCTTTTCTCAAAACACATCGCTCCCAAAAGCAGTTTTTAAGGCGAAGCGCGAGATTAGCGGAGAGAGACAATTGTGACTAAACCGTTTCCCTTGGGAAGTTTCAGGGAAGCAGGCATCTGGTACAATGTTGAAACAGCTCCGTTCTCTGGGAAGATTTAGGGAGTCAAACACCTGCTTGGGGGGAGTTCTTGAACTTCCATAAAAGTTCTGCACTGAGCTTTCCCTATTGCGGTGTCAACGTGACTATTCATAGAAGAAGATCGTCTGTTGTTCCTGAGCTTCCAAGTGGCCCTCCGGTGTGCTTACTCACGAGTAGACCAGGAGTTGCATTCCACTCCTTGTCAAGTTTGGACTGCGTTTCAGATCTACCACGAAGTACCTTGCCTAGCCTTGAATCCTTGTTCTGGACTTTACTTCAAGAATCTCCCTGTGAAACCTTGCTCTTTTCCCCACTCAAACCTCCAAAGAGTTTGAGTGTGTTTCGGTTATTTGGATTATAGACTTTGGACTCTAATACTGGACATATAACTTCATTATATTGGACTAATTTTGATCTTCTCTAAAAGGTCAACTGCTGGACTATATACTCTGCTTATTTTTGTTTAGAACTTTTATTGCTTTAATAAAGATATTAGAATGTTTTTTGGCCTCCGTGTTGGTTTCCATTGTTCGCGCTGCTTAGGAGTGTTACACACACTCTCAGCCCCAGAAAACCCAATGAAACAGGAAATAACACTTTCAAACCAGGAACAGATTTCCTTATTCAGAGGCTGATGACCATCTGTCAGGAATGATTTAATGGTGTACTATGATTTCTGTTCCTGTGTGATATGTCATTTCCTAATTAGTTCTATCATAGAAACATGGCAAAACATATACCACTGCCAAAACTTTGTCTTTGCGCAAGGGACATGGTACAATAATAATAATAAAATAATAATAATAATAATAATAATAATAATAATAATAATAATAACAACAACAACAACAACAACAACAAAACTTTATTTATACCCCGCCACCATCTCCCCTCGGAGACTCGGGGTAGCTCACATGGGGCAAGGCCCGACCAGCATAATTTACATAAACAACAGCATAAATACATTGCACAATAAAACAGGAGTTAATACAGTGGTAATAATATCAATCAACCACCAAGTACAATTCAGTCAACTTCATTGGTGGGGGGGACTGCAGCAGCAATATAAAAATTACATTACAAATTACATAGCACATTATGGTTTGCTGGGACACTGTCCACCAATTTCACTGAGTTTCAGCCACAAAAACAAATTTCTGAAGTAGAACAATGACTTTCAAAGTAAAGACAACCCAATGAAACAGGAAATAAGACTTTCAAAGCAGGAACAGATTTCTGCAATTATTAAAAATGGTTTCTTATATAAGCTATGAAAATTCACCAAAAATCAGAGGATAAGGGAAACGTTATGAATTTTGGTGAGCCAGCAGTGTTAAATATGTTCTACCACTGTACCAAGTTTGAGGAGGATAGCTCAAAAAAATGAGGACAGGAAAGTCCTGTAAATTTCTCCCCGGTGCTGTTTTTGGCCACTGCTGTTTGTACTTTTCGATATATTAAACAGATGCTTGTGTTAAGAACTCATTACTGCTCTAGGCATTTAAAAACGACATGCCCTCCATGTCTCTTGTTTTCTTACCTTCTTTGCCCAGTTAAGACAGAGTCCAAATACTTCTTCACAGCCATCTGCCTTAGAAAGCGACTGTAATGATCAGTGAAGTCAGAATCAGAGTGGCGTTTGACTGGCATCTGTTCATCATTCCTTGAAAACCAAGGACAACTGTAATCAACACATTAATTCTCAACCTCCTAAACAAGAAGGTCCCTATGATGAAAAGTTCCCTTGCCAGTGACAAGTTTATTTTCAGAAACCTTTGGCTTCATTTATAAACCTCCCCTACTCTCTAAGTAAATATGTCTGATTAAGTATCTTGTAGGATGGTTGTAATTCATTGGTGGAGCATATGTTTTGTATGCAAAGGCACTTTTGGGTCAACTTCTGGTAGGAAAGAACATTGTTTCACTTTCCAGATAGTGCTAGAAAAGAATGTTGCATGACACCACCAGAGTGAATGGACAAATGGTTTAGCACTGTGGAAGGTGGCTTCCTGTGCTTCAGGGGAAGTCGGTATAGGCAGTCCTTGAGTTACAACCAACTTACATATGACCCCTAGTTACAAATGGGAGTGTGACAACAGAAAGTGAGAGGTAACCCACCCCTAAGAAGGAAAATTCACTCCTGTAAGAGTTATCATGTGGAAAGGGTTTTTCCACTGAAGCTTTCTCACCAATCTTTGTTTCCACAACCCAATATTTACAAAATCCAATTGTCAAAGGACAGAAAGTAAGGTAAAATCTTCTGAACAGAGGAAATACAGTATAACAATGATATAAACCATTGGTGTAGGTTAAGACTATAATAATGGCTATGTATCATAACGTCTCCAGCATCCAGATCAATATGCCTCTAAATACAAGTGGCCAAGGAACATGAACAGGAAAGCACAATGTTGAACTTAATATCTTAATGGTGGGCTCATCACAAACAACTGTTTGGCCACTGGGAAAAACCAGATATTAACTAGGTATATCTGTATCTTATTCATGGAAACTCTTCTTCTCTTCTTATGATTGCCGGTAATTCTTCAAATTCCTGCCCTCTAATCTTTTTATGTTAACAAATGCTCTTCAATCTATATATATAAAAGGATAATGGTGTTGCTCCACCGGGCAAAACAACAAAACTAAAGGTTCCCCAACCTAGAAAATTGACAACGCAACTCCTCATCCACGTCTTTACGTTCTTATGCTCAACAAAGGATCCCCCCCTCAAACAGGGAAACACCCACTCTTTGAAGGTCCAAACCCATTCGGTACTCATCACTCTTTCATCTCAAAACACAAAATAAAGAGCAACACTCTGAAAACAAAGGAATTCCATTCAGGAAACAATCAGGCCCACCTAACACCTCCCAACAAAGGATTCCCCCCCCCCCCCCAAGACACGGAACCACCTAAAAAAAGCCACAGCAACGCGGGGCTGGGCACAGCTAGTATTTCTATATGCAGAGGACATCTCACTGATAAGGATGTGGAGATCTTTCTAATATACATAAGGTAAAGGGTAAAGGTTTTCCCCTGACATTAAGTCTAGTCGTGACCGACTCTGGGGGTTGGTGCTCATCTCCATTTCTAAGCCGAAGAGCTGATGTTGTCCGCAGATACCTCCGAGGTCATGTGGCCAGCATGACTGCATGGAGCACCGTTACCTTCCCGCGGGAGCGGTACCTATTGATCTACTCACATTTGCATGTTTTCGAACTGCTAGGTTGGCAGGAGCTGGGCCTAACAGCGGCCGTTCATTCCGCTCCCGGGATTTGAACCTGGGACCTTTTGGTCTGCAAGTTCAGCAGCTCAGCACTTTAACAGACTGCGCCACCACCAGGGGCCCAATATACATACTGTATTGAAATTTTTTCATCTATGTTTCTTTTTAGATAATGTTCTAGCCACTTCTGCAATGCTATGTAGTTGATCAGTGCAAAACTTTTGGTTAATTCATCTCATATTCAAGATGGTATGCCCTCCAACATTTCACACAGTGAAACTGGGATACATTTGGCCAAGCAACATTGGAGTGTCATCAAAATGGCTAAGGAACACCCAACCAAGAGAAAAGAGTAGTAATAGTTTATTTATTTTTCCTGAGACTATTTTTTACTATAACAACTTGAATTTGGGGTGATGGTGGTAGTGGTTCCCATCTTCTTTGTTCCCATGCAAAACAAACAAACATAGCCATGGTGAGTGTATGCCTTAAAATATTATTATTTGGGAATTAGATTTTCATAGGTGAGTGGGCTAGTCTTGACTCTATACAATTACTACTAACATTCATTGGATGATCAGAAGCCTTATTTGCTCATCATAACCATGGTGAGTGAATGCCTTAAACTATAGGCAGGGTGCACTTACATGCAAACAGGTAAATGATTGAACAAATCAAGGTACATGCATAGGCTCTGTCTGCAAAATCAAGACCTCTATATTTAACAATATAAAAATAGATCATAAGTACCCTAAAGGAATCACATCCCACCTGATTTGGAAGCTAAGTTAGTCAGCCTTGGTTAGTAATTGGATGGGATAACACCAACGAATACCAAGCAATATAGACAACAATTCAGAGGAAGAAACAGGCAAAACCAACTCTGATAATTCCATGCCAGAGAAAATCTTATACAATCTTATACAATCATGGTGTCACCATATACTGACAAGCAACTTGAAAACTTATAGGTTTGTACAACTAAATAAATGCTTTGTATAAATGTCATGTAAATATCCCACTGTATGCAGGGTCTGTTATTGTAAATCCATGTGTGAGCTTGCCCTCAGAGTTCTGCTGACTGAAACTCTTGCCAACTTCTGGACTGTACAAGTCTCTAAAATCAGGAACACTTCAAGTTAATATGTAAAGATGCCCATTTTGAGAAAGTTGAATGTGCAAATTTATATTTGCTAAACATTGTTCTCTAATATGCATTTAATTTTACTATGTGTGTTCCTGAAATAAAACTGACCTGAAGTCTTTATCTGCATGTGTCTTTGTGTGGTGTATTATTGACTAGCAAATTTATTATTTCCCAATTCTGGGAGAAAGATAGTATATAGAATAAATTATAGAATAATAAAAATGATTATAGCATATTCATAGACAGCACATCAGATGTGCATCATTTCATCAGAATTCAGAAACATAACTGGCCATCCTTTGGGGTGGGGGGGTCGTGGGAGTTACAGTCCAAAACCTTCCTAAGCCCTCCTTCCTTGAGAAGAGAAGGCTGAGAAGCTAAATGCCTGAGGATCTGAGACCAAGTGAAGCAGCCAAATATGTTATAATTATTACACATTGAAAAACTGTTCATTAAAAGAATATCAGATGAGGAAAATACTTTCCAAATATACAAGTCAGCTGCATTGTTTTCACTTTTGAGGTAGAAGCTGCAAAATGACACAGATTACTATTTCCGGGTGAGAAGGGTGGGATATAAATGCTGGAAATAAATAAATATTTCCCAAGGCATTGACATTAATATTTAACAAATATGTTGGCTATTTTTCATTCAGATTTTAAAAAGTTATTGTTGCTATGTGCCTTTGAGTTGTTTTAAACTTATGGCATCCCCAGGCAAACCTGCCATAAGGTTTTCTTGGCATGAGGTGTTGATAGAGGCTTTGCCATTGCCCTCCTCTGAGACTGAGAGAGTGTGACTTGCCCATGATCACAGATTGAGTCTCCATGGATGAGCAGGCATCTAAACCCAGGTTCCTCAGAATCCTAGTCCAAGACTTTAACTACTAAACAACACTGGCTTTTAGTAGGTTGCACTGATCAGAAAATATTTCCATTTTCCTTCCTTTTTGGTTGTATTGTCTATTAGTGTTTAGCCTATTTACTTATTGAGTTTGCTGCCAGAAATCAAAGTATTTGTTGGATTTGTGGATCATAGCATTTGTTGTCAGATAGCTTTCAGTACAGAGATCTTACCTCATTGCTGAATATGTTCCCAAAGAAGATAAAGCAAGAGTTTGGGAGCAGAAAACATAGAGAAGTGCAAAGGACAGGAGAAACTGGGGGCCACTTCTGTATTCCATCTCTATGGACCTGGGTTGACAACAACAATACAAATATCAATATCCAGAAAGAAAGAGACATTTGCCAGGAAAGTAGGAAGTTCATCTTTCACAAAAAATGGAAGAAGAACCAATCCATCTCTCACATCTCAAAGTATCAAACAAGAATATGATCTGGATATATTCACTTTGTTGCCTGATGTCAAAAGACATCTTCAGACTATTTCTACCAGAGGCAATATATTTTCTTATCCTGAAACATGGGGTAAAAATTGTAAAAAAAAAAAATCAGTATTAAAATGATTACTCTCATAGTCATGAAGACTACGTTTGTTAGTATAAATAGGAAAAAGAGCACTGGTATTGTCTTCATTGCACTTATATACAGTTTTATTTTACAAGTACCATTTTAGTGGTGTACAAATGTAAATTACAGGGGAGCTTTAAATAAAACTTGACTTTAGAAAGTGTATAGTCAAGAGTAACATAGAGACCGGTAGAGACCAAAATAGGTGCACTGAGTGCCAATTTTGCTAATTACATTGAATTAAAGTGTTAAATATTAACCTACATCATATTGATTTGCAAGTGGTTTAATCCTGTTGCTAAAATGGTATTACCCAGGTTTTGTATTTCGACAAGACTAAAAAAAAAACCACAGGCTTAATGTTCTTAATACTTGAAGTACAATGACAAATAAAGGCAGTTTGCAACCAAAGGCAGCAGTTGTTTTGAGGGACTCTAAACTCAGTGGGAATTGGTCCATAACATCTGCGTTCAGGATTTCAGAACTAGAAACAAGCTACTAATGAGCTGGAATGAGTTTTCACGCACGACTGCAATGCACAATAATTTATTGTCATGCAAAACCATCCACATTGTTTCACAGAGACAATCACTTTGGAAACTGATTTTACTTCAAATAGAAATTGAAGAAATCCTCCCCTAAAAAACATACAATTACTTCAATAGTTCAGAAAGAGCTTTCTGCAAAATCGAGTATGGCACAGAGTAACAGGGAACTTTTACTTACAAAGGATGAAGGAGGCTTTCTTGTCTTCTCAGGAGCAGGATAGTACCCTGACCAAAACAACCCTGGGAGCTCTCGTGAGTGCTGAATGCCTTTGCAGCTGTTTTGCTTTTTCCGCAGGTTTCTTCTTCAGATACTGAACTGGAGTTTTGAAGGAAAAGTCTGTGCTCTGCTCCCTCCCTCTGATTGCTGGTCGGAAGTTTACCAGCTCTCCTTGCTAAGCCAATGCCCTCTTTCCCCTTCAGTGCACTCTGTGCAGTCGTTCAATCTGTCTCATGTTGTAGGGTTTATATATATGTATCTACAGAGGACCACTTCCCTACTCCAAACAGTTCATATTTAATTCATGGGAAGCCCTCTTCCGCTTAAATTGATTTATAGCTAGATTGATGAATGACTGAATATGAGTAACATCGGACTGGGCAAAGAATCCAGTTTTTAGAATGCATGGCCAAATCCTGCCTCCAGGATCAAGGAATTAAGATTATAGTATTAAGTGGTGATTTAAACTAATGTGGGGTTTTTTCTCCTCCCAAGTCCATGATTTTAAAGGAAATGAAGGGCCAGAGACTGAAAGCACTCTAACACTCATGTAGAAATTCAAAATGAAATCTCAGAATACCTGAGATGGTATTCTTCTGGATAGATTTTTAGTTGTAAATACTATGATTCAAATATATCTTAGTTAACTATACATTTAACACTATGTTTAGTATATAGCAATACTTTGTTGTCTAAATCTATATATTTTGGCATATTTATACTGCAATTCAGTTCTAAAATATATTGTGGCATTTTAAAATTACACAAGAGTCAAAACTAGATATTTGTTCAGTAGAATTCTCTACTTTTCTCCATTTTCCTTTAAGATTGAGAGAGTATGAATAGGTTTCCATGGCCAAATGGGGATTTAAACTCTAATTTCCAGAGTTGCACTCTGTTGGCTATACTGGAGCAGATATCATTTAGGATATCCTTTTACAAAAATTTTTTTTTCTTTTTACAAGTATCCTAGTGCTCATGATATGAAATGAGATTGCTGCCTCTTCTTTTCCAAGTAATAGCTAGGTTGTTTAATACATGTATGCCACAATCCTTGAGATAGTTATCTGGGACTAAGCCCTGTTGAACATAGTGAGCCTTTCTTCCAGGTAAATGTTTATAGGGTTTCTCTGTCTGATTTCTCATGATGACTTGTAGATTTGTTCTTTAAAGGCAAAAGAAATCAAAAGAGCCATTTTAAGATGTGAAAATATGCATTCTAAATTTTGGAATGCAAATTTGGGGTCACTGGCTTTGTTTAGACAGGGCATTTTCAGATTTTCCACACTCTCAATCTCTGGATATTCATCAACATAGATAGGAGTGTTTGCCATCTTCTGTTCTCTCATTTTAAGCATATTTGCCCACTTCAGCAACTCCAGCTAACAAGGTATTAGTCAAGAATTGTACCCATTAACTAAACCAGATAGCAGCTGGCATTTGACTCCCTAGTCTCTTTGCATTATTGATTCCCTAAAATCAACTACTTTATTTTAATATGATTTCTTGGAAACGGGAATGCTGAAAGAAAGAATATCTGGCAAATGGTTACTACCAAACCTTCTGAAATCTTAGAATCTCTATAATTTCCTGCAAATTAAAAAAAATGGGTATCTATTCATTTTCAGTGAAATCCGATATTCCTTTAATAGGAGCAAGAATTCAATAGAGTAGGTTCTTCCTGATGTTTCAGTTCTCAGTTTTGTAACATCTAAAAGTTAAATATATGCATAGTATATTGGCTTGTGAACCCCCAGGTAGTGCAGCGTGTTAAAGTGCTGAGCTGTTGAACTTGTGGATCGAAAGGTCACAGGTTTGAATCCGTGGGGGGGGGGGGGGCAGAGTGAACACCCACTGTTAGCCCCAGCTTCTGCCAACCTAGCAATTTGAAAACATGCAAATGTGAGCAGATCAATCTCTTATTCCTGCAGCGAATTGGGAGATCTACTATTTACAACTGTTTGCCCCTTCATCCCTTCCAAAGAAATATCTTCCTCCTAGTACAGACAGCCCCGAAAATCTGCCTGACTGGTCCCCGACTACTGTACAGGAAATAAAGAGTATAATTGAAAGTCTTAACAACAATAAAGCTCCTGGAGAAGACCCTGACTGGTGCCCCCCCCCCCCAATAGTAGGTCTATGTAATCACATAAATAACACTGCCAATATTCCTACAGGTTAGAAATTGGCAATAATTATTCCTATTTACAAAAAATGGTGCAAAAAAGATCCAAAAAACTATAGACCTATCAGCCTAATAGATATAGTGGCCAAAATCTATTCTAAAGTACTTCTTTTTAAATTAGAGCTCTGGGAATATGAAAATAAAATCCTATCAGAAGAACAAGCCGGCTTCAGATCAGGAAGATCCACCATGGATAACTGTTTTGTCCTAAACTACCTAATATATAAACATCTAAAAAGAAAGAGCAGACTTTATGTTACTTTCATTAACTTAAAAGCAGCCTTTGACAGCATCAACAGAGAGCTCCTCTTGCAAAAACTAACAGTACGTGGAATAGACTATAGATTACTACTCCTGATCAAAAGTTTATACTCCAACAAGCAAATCCAGGTTAGAATGGGAATCAGTGGTGCCTTGACAAAGAGAATAGGTTCCTGCAAAAGTGTAAGTCAAGGATGTTTATTGGCCCCTTTACTTTTCAACCTTTATATCAATGACCTGCCAGACCACCTCAGCAGCCCCGAGGTCCACATGCCTAAAATTGGTAACAGACACATAAATACTTTTCTATATGCAGATGACATGGTTTTGATGTCTAATACTCAAATAGGTTTATGAAGATTACTGATTAAACATAACACCTACGCCCACAAAAACGAGCTGACAATAAACAAAACCAAGTCAAAAATTATGGTGTTCGGAAAGCACCCATCTAGACACAAATGGGTTCTAGATGCAGAGCGTATAGAACAGGTTAGCTCTTTTACATATCTAGCTCTTTTACATATTGGGATAGACATCATTCAAATTCCATTTTTTTCCTTATCATAAATTCCTCACATCTCATTTTTAAAATCTATCTGGAAATGTTATATATAACTCACGTACATTTTTCATGTAGGTGTTTCCTAGTATAATATAGCATAATATTCCTAATGCATGATCTTTCATAGAAGATATTTCTGATATATGGTTTTTGCAAAGTGCTATGAGATATTAGCATCGGAATTGGTTTCTGAATTGTTGCAGGAAAAGGGACAATAATAGATTATTTCCAGTATGGGGAAAAACTCCTAAATTTCAACAACCCTACAATGCAACAATGCCTGGAGATCAGTGATGCCATGCAATAAGGGTCAGACAAATTCAGCAGTAATCTATCACTATAGCAGCATAACAGTATGATGTGATAATGATAAAAAATGCTACAATCAATAGATAATGGGCACAGTCAGGTCCAGTTCTTGACTAAGTGCTCATGAAGTTACGGTTCGCCCATCTATATATATAAAATGATAAAGTTGTTTGCGCAGTGACTATAACAACAAAACTAAACATCCCAGAAATACGAAATTTGGCAACACAATGCAAAAGGCTTGCCTCCAGGTTACAACAACACAACCACACCACAAAACCACAATCCAGACCCACAAAACTCACAACAACGCATCATGCGATAACAACACAACTAAACGCCCCAGAAATACAAAACTTGGCAACACAATGCAAAAGCCTTGCCTTTCAGTTATAACAACACAACCACACCACAAAACCACACAGGACCCACAAAACTCACAACAACGCATTGTGACTATAACAACACAACTAAACGCCCCAGAAATACGAAACTTGGCAACACAACGCAAAAGCCTTCCCTCCAGGTTGTAACAACACAACCACACCACAAAACCACAATCCAGACCTATAACACTCACAACAATGCATCGTGACTATAACAACACAACTAAACGCCCCAGAAATACGAAACTTGGCACACAACTAAACGCCCCAGAAATATAAAACTTAATAACACAACGCAAAAGCCTTGCCTCCCAGTTGTAACAACACAGCCACACCACAAAACCACAATCCGGACCCACAAAACTCACAACAATGCATCGTGACTATAACAACACAACTAAACGTCCCAGAAATACGAAACTTGGCACACAACTAAACGCCCCAGAAATATAAAACTTGACAACACAACACAAAAGCCTTCCCTCCAGGTTGTAACAACACAACCACACCACAAAACCACAATCCAGACCCATAATACTCACAACAACGCATCGTGACTATAACAACACAACTAAACGCCCCAGAAATACGAAACTTGGCACACAACTAAACGCCCCAGAAATACAAAACTTGACAACACAACACAAAAGCCTTTTCTCCTGGTTGTAACAACACAACCACACCACAAAACCACAATCCGTACCCACAAAACTCACAACAACGCATCATGACTATAACACAACTAAACGCCCCAGAAATAAAAAAATTGACAACACAACGCAAAAGCCTTGCCTCCCAGTTGTAAGAACACAACCACAACACAAAACCACAATCCGGACGTACAAAACTCACAACAACGCATCATGACTATAACAACACAACTAAACGCCCCAAAAATACGAAACTTGGCAACACAACACAAAAGCATTCCCTCCCGATTGTAACAACACAACCACACCACAAAACCACAATCCGGACCCACAAAACTCACAACAATGCATAGTGTCTATAACAACACAACTAAACGCCCCAGAAATACAAAACTTGGCATACAACTAAACGCCCCAGAAATACAAAACTTGACAACACAACACAAAAGCCTTGCCTCTCAGTTGTAACAACACAACCACACCACAAAACCACAATCCGGACCCACAATACTTACAACAACGCATTGTGACTATAACAAATACAAAATTTGACAACACAACTCATCCACCTCCCCAATCCCTACATTCACACTTGGCCTCCAAAAAAACAATTACAATAATAACAATAACAACAACAATAAGAATCTACACCATCACAGGCAAGAAACAGCCAGGCACTGAGGCTGAGAGGCCAGTCAGTGCTACAGTGGGCCTCCAAAAAACAATACAGTAGCATCTAACTTATCCAACCTTCATGACCACTACAACAACAATAATAATAAACACCTACACAGGCAAAAAAAAAAGACTATTGTACCACAATAAAAATATAAACCGCACTCAGCAGAATCAGACATTACAATTAACAACAAACCAAAGACAACAGGGATCTCAAGCAATTATCAATCAACACAAAAATTGAAGAAGGTAACAGACTTCAAATACTACTACTAATGTGAGTATAAAGAAGGGTGGAGGTCACAGCATCAATACAACCTAATGTAGACTGACCAACACCACCAGACTAAGCCACAGCAACGCGTGGCCGGGCACAGCTAGTTATATTTATAATTTTCCTGTCTTGCCTCACAGCTCAGCAGTTTTATATTTTTATTCATACTTGTTGTTAATAGCACTGTAAGCCATCTCAGTACTGGTTCTGGGAAAATAATGCTTACAAATACAAAAGGAAGGAAGGAAGGAAGGAAGGAAGGAAGGAAGGAAGGAAGGAAGGAAGGAAGGAAGGAAGGAAGGAAAGATCTCAAGCTGTTTATCATTTGTTATTGTTTAATGCATGATCCCTAAACTAAGGCTGTGGGCCCTTCAAGATCATTTGTGCAGCCCCCACCCTAAATTCAGACTTATGGGCACCCTAAGTCTGAAATGACTTGAAGGCACATGACAACAACCATTTTAATTAACTTGACTATCTCATCAGTCAAAAGCAGGCCCACTTTCCATTGAAATAGTGGTAAGTTTATATTGGTTAAAATTGTTCTTCATTTTAACTATTGTATTGTTCCTTCTTTTTTTTTCTTTTTCTTTTTTTGCACTACAGATAGGACATGTGTGCTGTGCATAGGAATTGATTCCTGTTTCCTCCCTCCCCCCCAAACTATAGCCCAGCCCCACAACACTCTGAGGGACCGTGAACCAGCCCTCTGCTTAAAAAGTTGAACAACTCCTGGTTTAATGGAACAGCGAGATATTCCACTTTGTTTACAGAAAGTCTCAGTTCAAATCACAAAATGGTGAAGGCAATCTGGCCACTTAGGTAAAGAAAAGGAAAGAATAAAACATACCATGCGATTAATTCTGAAAACTAATCTTTGGAAGGCCTAAGTGCTGGACTGGCATACATAAAATAGTAAGGGGCTTTCCCTAATTCTTTTCTAACTGTATACCAGGTTAGGAAGATTATCACCCACAAAAAATACCTTCTATAACATTTTTAAAGAATAAATCAATCTTTTTCATGCAATGTATCATATTGAATTCTTCTTTCTTTATGCTGGTATTTTTCTGAATTCTCAGACTGCAGTGTTTGATTCCAATCCAAGTATAAACTGTTGTCAAAGGCTTTCATGGCCAGGATGACAGGGTTGTTGTATGTTTTCCGGGCTGTATGGTCATGTTCTAGAGGTATTCTCTCCTGACGTTTCACCCACATCTATGGCAAACCTCTGAGGATGCCTGCCATAGATGTGGGCGAAACATCAGGACAGAATACTTCTAGAACATGACCATACAGCCCAGAAAACATACAATAACCAAGTGTAAACCTATCCTTCTTCACAAAGGATACATAAAATGTCATAAAGAATGCACTGATGTATCTCCCTCAGATCCTAATCCTTGACGTCCTTGATGTCCATATCAGTATATTTATTAGGGTTACAAGAGTTATAAATAGGTACTTTCTGATCTGCTGGAGTCTGCATGCCACATTGATCTGCAGATGGATTTGGATGGTACACTCAGTGTAGCATGAGCTAGGAGATTTCCAATCAAGAACAAATGCTTCACAGAATGGGGATTTGGAGGTACTTGATGCATATTGAACACATCATTTTCCGTGATGCAAGACTTTTCAAGGTGAGCAAATCTGACACAGATCACTCTCCCATGGCAGGAAAACTATATATTTAACATATAAATATATAGGCAAGTATGAGGAGAATCATAGAACCAAGTGTACCTGATTTCATCTAAATCTGCATAGATGTATGTTGTTAATTGATCTTAAACTGTTACAACTAGTTTTAAATACTCTAATTTTACATTGAATTACATTTATTAGTATGCTTTTTGTCTGAAGTAGAAACTGCCAACATGTTAAGTTCTGTAATCTGGCTCCTTGGGGTGGTCCTACTTGCAATAGGAGAAGCTAAATGCACCATAGATCTTCTTTCTGCAATTTTAGTCTGGCATCATCCCGAATCCCCTTCATATATGTTATTATTTCCCTCTAACCAGTTTTTAAGATGATTTCAAGAACCATAAAATTCTGCAGTGAAATCTGCAATTGTTTTAAATTAATTAACAGCAATCTTGTAATAAATGTAGTCACAGTAAAGAGCATTTACATAGTATCCTGTCACAGATTTGAATAGAAACATTTTGATGGATGCTGAGCAAGCGAAAGGAAGCGGTTTGTGGACACACCATAGTTATTTGGAACTGACTTCAGATTATTTCAACCAGACCTAAGATTATTATATTCATAACATTATCTTCTGCTTTCCATTTTGCAAAAGGAATTCACAGCCATCATCCTTTCAGATTGGGAGATTGGTGTCAGAGACAGAACGCCACCAAATAGAGTAAAACTCAGTTTATTGAAGTTACAAAACTGAAAATGCCCGTAGGAAACAAAGGATTAGGCAAACACTTGACTTCAGTGTGAAAAGTAACAAAAAACAGCTCCGTTTGAACTAAAACGGTTCAAAAGGATAAACCGGATTAAACAGGAGTTTAATCCGGATTAAATCAAAAGTGCTTACTTCAGCCTGGCAGATTTAGCAAACAAAAGAGGATTAACAGAGGTCAGAATGAACACAATAAACTGGCAGCAGAATCCTCTCTGCTACTCAAACGCTACAGATGAGTAAATCAGGCTGTTTACTCCTCCGTGCAACGAGCGAAATCCGGGTCCAGGCACATCAATCAGGGTAACGGCGGTCAGCAGGGTCTCAATCCGGTCCAAGGTCGAAAGCCAAATGCAGACTGTAAGGATGTTATGAGTTAATGGGAATTATTGATATGATTTTATTTGTTTATTAAAAGGAAAAAGGGGAGTTATGTATTGATGAAGACAGGTCTCACATGGAAGCCAGCTGTGTTCAGCGGGTTGCCATGGCAACGTAACCTCTCTCTGGAGGAAAAAGGGGGCGTGGCTAAGATGACAGTTGGAGCATATTCCCTTTTAAAAAGTTCTGTTGCTGTGAGGGTTTAAAAAGGACAGTTGCGGTTAGGTTTTGGAAAGATTAGGAGCTGTGGAAATCAGCTAAGGACGGCAGCTTATGGTCACTCAGGGGAAAGGCTGGGAATATAAGCTGACCAGGGGAGTTTAGTATACTGTGTTGAAGAGAAGTTATTTAAGAAATATCCATTCAAGAAAGACTACATTGTAACTTAAGATCCGGAACGTTTACTGATTGAAACCATACGCTTATGTACCAAAAATAAACTTGAATTTTGTTATTGTTCATAAAGATAAGTCTCCTTGCCTCTCTGTAAGCCTGTTACCTCACGTTGGTGGCAGTTACCGTACCTATCTATATAAGTTACCGTACTTTCCTATATAAGTTACCATCTTTACTCATTTAAACCCAATCAGTTCCGTTATCCTTCCTTATCCACTAAATCATCCCTGTCATACATTCACACATCCTCCACTCCTCCCTCTCATACGCGCGCACATCACCACAGTTCTCCTCAGTTGGAGGCAGTGGTGGGATTCAGAAAAAGATTCCTCCCTGCCTCACCGCTCTTCACAGACGTCTAGAATTCCACAAGTCCCACCGATAGCCACAGAAGGGATAATCCGGGGTCGAAGTCAGTCAGTCCAGCGTCAATCCAGAGTAGGTAATTAATGTCCGTCAAAAAGACGACGGAGGTCCAAGCTATCAAGATTAAACACAAGTTGCACAGAAAAACCCCACACAGTACCTCCCGCCATCTATGCCCAGTGTCCTTAGTAACTTACGTATCCAGCAACGAGTCACACCCGTCTTCAGGAAGTTCCCCAACAAGAGCCCAAGCGTTCGTCCAGATTACCTTGCCCAACGCAATTAGACATTGATCCTAAACCCCATTTTATCCCAGTTCAAACTCATCATCGCTGTCAGCTGCCATCCTAATCCCAGGTGCCCCATCATCATCATCCTCATCAGAGCTAAAACACCTTTGACTACGCCCCACAGCATCCCCAGCTGTGGATCCCGCTCCATCTCTCCAGCCCGTCCATGGGTCTGATCCTGCAACCCGCCAATCGCCTCCCATGCTTTCATTGCCGGTGACACCCAAATCCTCCCTCACACGAGTCCACTCCATGTCATCCTCCTCCGAGCTGACCATTTCTTCCTCCATTCCCTCGGTAAAACCCTCAAATGAGTCCTCATCTGTTGGTTCTGCAAATAAGTCCCGGAGCCGTTTCCTTTCACGCTCCTCAAAAGAGTCTGACTCTCGAGGAGTCTCCTAGTATCGGAGCCAGAAGGCTCAACCATAACAATTGGGGTTTCTATAATACACAGTAGAGGAGCTGTGGTTTTTCTTTTATGAACCCAGGATATTCTAACTGGAGATATTAATGACTTATGGAAGAGCTTCATTAAATACTATTTGTAGAGAATAAGTACTAATGTACCGACTAGCACTTAAACTCACTCTTCCCATACTCTTCCTTTCTCTTACTGAAAAACACATTAGGGGCAGTACCACACAATAGAAAAGTCTGCACTGACCTGGGTTTAAAAAATGCGGTTCGGGGCAGATTTTAGTCCGCACACCAGCCTCAAAAGCCCGCGCTTTTCGTGAGAGGTGTCTAGATGTCCTCCCGGTACCTGTGTCATGATACAGGTCTCCCGGGGTGGAAAGAATTGGGACCTGCTCTGCTCCTCCTATTGTTTCTCTTAGTGCATTGGTTAGCAGTGCACTGTCCAGTGCCTTGATCTGTCCAATGCCTGCCAATCCTGTTTATCAGTTGTAACAAATAAACAAGTTGTGGCCCTTGGTTATCCCAACATCATGTATGAGACTGTTTCTTCTGGCTGGTGTGGGTGGGTGGCTGTCATCTTTGCCCACATAATTCTCACATTTTAAACTCTTTGTATTACAACTTCTGAAACTAAATACATTTGAATCAGAAGTTTTCGCAGTGCATAAAAATACTTTTAATAGGAGCAAATTAAATATGATTGTCTCCAGTGGTTCTTGAACATAATAAACACACAATGTTGTTACTGTCATACCAGGCAAAAGTGAACTGAATGGTGATGCAATGTTCTGTTCCCTCTTGAATAGCTGCAATGTGTTAGCTCATCAGTTGGGAGCTAATCTTCATAGATGCAGTGAGAGTTATGATAAAAGCACCTGTGTAGCAACAACTGTGCATAAGGGCAAATCCAGGTCTGTCTGAATTACATTGTTTTAAAAAGCATGCCAGAATTACATTATATTGTACAGAGGTTAGGCGATCCCTCCTAGTTTGAGGATGATGGTCCTCCATTTCTTGGAAGACGCCTGTGCATGATTTTTTTAATGTGTGGAGGTCAGTGCATGGCCGGTCAACACACAGTCTTCACAGATTGAGGTCCCAGCAGTGGTGTGATTAACACAACGAGAGTGGCTTCTCACTCTGTTGCAGCCTTCTTCTGCCTTCACAGCCATTGTAACATGTACCATGTTATCCTCCGCCTGCTCCGCCGTTGAAGTCTTTGGGTCTTCGGATTGTTCTTGGTCTGGATCCTCCCCTGTGGCCACTCCTGGGAGTGCATGACTCCAGTGGTTGTGCCCTCAGGTTCATTGGAACATGCAAGCCCCCTCACCACGTCAAGGTGACAATCCATCAAGGGGGTCATATTACAGTATGACCATTGCATCCATAAGGTAAACTTACCAAGGAAACAGGAAAATGTGGATAACAACAAACTATTGAAATGAATGACTTCTGCCAGAAGTTAGCATAGCCTCACACTGGAGAACTTAGAAAATTTCTAGAAAATTCCTAGATCCTCCAACATGACTTTGTGGTAACCTCCAGTAGAAGTATATCATAGAATCACCTGGATGACCAAGATCATCCACAACTTTTGTCCTCCAGATGTTTAGGACCCCAGCTCCCAGAAGCCCTGGTCAGCTTGTCCAATGGTTGGGAATTCTGGAAGCTGAAGTTCAAAACACCTAGGGGGTACAGGTTGGACACCACTGGCATACATAATTCTTAGAAAATACATATTTTGTCCAAATGCTCAAATGTCTTAAAACATATGTCATTACATCCTACTAAACTGCTTCATAGCTACTCAATCCAACCTTTTTCTTATCCCTTATGTCCACATTCAAATTCTGAATTTCAAGCTAGGCCAAGGCACAGGTTTTAACACAATAATAGTGGTTGAGGATAATGGGAATTATAAACCAATTTATGTGGGGACACTTGAATGGGAAAATCTGTTTTAGTCTTTTGCAACATTTTGGCAGAGTTCTTCCTAGTTGTATTCAAGCACAAGGCCCAAGTGCATTAAATATCAAATGGCTGATGAAAGCCATTTCCTTTCATTGTGTTTTTCAACCCTCCTGGTCTATATGATTTCGTTTTTTTCAAAAACAATAGCTCCAATCATGAGGTAACTTCTAGTTTGGAAAAAAAAAGTCCTTCAACAGAAAAAAGTACATTTGCAATGTATATATCATGCAATTTACATATACAGATGCTTTTTATGTGTTTCTAAGGCAGTTGTGTGATGGTGACTGTAGTCACAACTATCCAACAGAAGTTACAAGGTTAGTTAAGGGAAACATTCATTCGAGTTATGGTTCATATGCTCAGGCAAAGCCTGTGTGTAAATATGTGTCTTTAAATTCCTTGTTGTGTGGTGCTGCAGTAATTAAACGATTACACTGTTAGACTGTATTTTTCTGACCACGGAATACAAAAGCGCTCCAAATTAGTCAAACTGTTGTTTCTAATGAAAATTGTGGCAATATTTCAGAGCAATTGGACCTATTGGGGAGAATTAGAGCCAAAGTACTTTAATATCATCAGATCCCAGCTGAACTTGGAAGCTGAGTATAGACAGCCCTGATTTGTACTTGGATGGGATATCACCAAATAGTATCAGGTATTGTTGGCTATAAGCCGGGCTGTGGCGCAGGCTGGAAAGCAAGCCAGCTGCAACAAATCACTCTGACCAAGAGGTCATGAGTTCGAGGCCAGCCCGTGCCTGCGTCTTGTCTCTGTCCTATGTTATGGCATTGAATGTTTGCCTTTGTGTGCAATATGATCCGCCCTGAGTCCCCTTCGGGGTGAGAAGGGCAGAATATAAATGCTGTAAATAAATAAATATTTTAAAGGCAAGAAATGGCAAAACCACTTCTTGGTATTACTTGCACAAGAAAACCCTATGAAATTCATAGTGTCACTATAAGCTGGCCATTAATTTGAAGGCACACATATACCCACAGAAAGAATTGTGGTCCATATATGAAATACCCCACATTTACTCAAGTATAATGCACCATCGAATGTTATGCACACCTCAGTTTTGAAGGTGTGTATTACAAAGAAAAAGATTTTCTGTTGAATGTAATGTGAGGCAGTGGTGGCTGCAAAAAGGTGAGTGGGAAGCTGTCAGGCCCATCAGGCCTTCCCACCAGTCTTATTGTGGTCACTATCAGTTTTCCACCAACCTTTTAATGACCATTGCTGCCTCTCCCTTCTCTATCCCCAGCTGGAGTCCTTCCACTGGGGCCAGGACACGGGAGGCGGAGCCAGGTCTGGCCACGCCCCGCCTCCCGCGGCACATGGCCATGCCTCCCGTGGCGCGGGGAGCGCAAATCTTTTTTTTTTTTTTTTTTTTTTGCTTAACACTTAAAATTACCTCGGGCCGGTTCTGTTCCTGGGAATATCTGAATAAGCATGGAGATCTCTGGAATATATTACTGGAGTGCTTTACTGGAAAAGCAGGGAGCTAGACTGTTTAATTGATGACCTCTGGAACAATAGATAGTATAATTAGAACAGGATGGTCTCAACACTGGTACTTTCATTAAGACATCCTTGTCTATATATTTGTAGAAATGTTCTGACTCACTGCCTGAATATTATAATTTATTATGCTTTATTTTATTTAATAAAAGAACATTCTTAAAATAAAAAAGTGATACAACAGACCATAGAATAATTCTGCCCAAAATGCAGGCATTTATATTCTACCATCTAAGGAAATACATTAAAAAGTATTTTTAATGTACTAAAAAGCAAAAATATACTATTCTAGGAGTAAGGACATGATTTATTACTAGCCTTAATGAAATATAGACTTATTATAAATGCACATTATATTATTCTTCTATATCTCTCTGTTAATCAAATGATGACATACTGCTTGGAAATCCTGACTATTACTACTACTACTACTACTACTACTACTACTATTTTATTTTCCAACTGTTGTTTTGGAACAACAATGATTGTTTAGTTTAACTTTAACAGTTTTTGGCAGTTCTTTGTTAGAGCATTTCCAATGTCAGCTGCTTCTAAACTAGCGATTTTATTTGAAGTTTTTAATGCCACTGCTTTTGCTTTTTGGTGTGTTTCTTTGTCAAGTACTTTTGCATTTTTATATCACCATTTGTTCAGATTTATTAATTTATATATATATATATAAATATGGACACTTTAGCTTTTTTGTTTCTTGGGGTTTTTTTCTCTCTCTCTCCCTTTTTGATCCTTTTTTAATCTCAGTTTTCCTACTTTCTATACAATTACATGTTCTCACTCTTTTGATGTTAATTTACTCTATCTTATAAAGTAAAACTTCAATTAAAAAAATATATATAAATAAATTGAAAAAAAACAACACAGATGGGTTTAAATGCACAATTCTATCATGCCATCAAATCTAAAGTGCACATCAATTTTAACAATGTCATTTAACAAACAAAAAAAAAGATGAGCATAAGACATGGGTGTCCTGCTCACTTCAAAGGATCAGTCTGAACGCAGATCAGAGATGGCTGCTCTCAAATCCAATCTTTATTGAAGAACACATGACTTTGGAAAAGTCAGGAATGACCCAATGTTTACATACAACTATTTTTATAACTTTTGATGCTACGTAACACCACACGTAAATATCATCATCAAGTCCCACCCCCAATATCACATTACTACCATTTTCACACACTAGACCAATTATAATTGTTTATACTTTCGGCCCCAAGTTCCCAGGCATATTCTATCTTCTTCTGCCAGGTGCTCCTGGGGTTGTTTATGTTATGACTCCCAGTTGCAGGGCTGAATTACCAAAGCCCTGTAACTGGGTTCCATGACATGGTGCCCTCCTTTTCTTCGTCCTCCTCTTCGGTTCTTCTTTCATCACAAGCCTGAAACAAAACAATAATTCTATGTGTCCATTTTGTCCAAAGTACCCATATATTTTTTCAGTAAGCTACGATGGAATACAGGGTGTATTTTCCCTAAACTTTTTGGCAATGTCAACTGGAAAGTCACCTCGTTGATAACACCCTGTATTCTAAATGGTCCAATATATTTAGGGCCCAATTTTTTCGAAGGTAGCCCCAGTTTGATGTTTTGGGTACTTAGCCACACTAAATCTCCTTTCTCCAATTTATCACCTTCCACCCTCTTTCTGTCTGCGAATACTTTATACTTTTTATGTGCTTCTTTTAAGGATGCAGTCACTTGACTCCAGCATTCCATCATTTGCGCTTTCCATTTCCCTGCCTCTGTTCCCTCATTCTCTGTCCATCTCGGCAGCTGGGGCAGAGGCTGTATTTCATACCCGTAAACTACCTCAAAGGGGGTTTTATTTGTTGCTGAATGTATAGTCGAATTAAAAGCTAGTTCTGCAAAAGCCAACCACCGAGACCAGTCATTTTGTCTCATGTTAGAGTACATTCGAAGGAACTGCCCAAGTGTCTGCTGAGTACGTTCTACCGCCCCATTTGTCATGGGGTGAAAAGCAGAACTTAAACTCCTTTCTGCTCCTAGCATTTCCAGGAATTTTCCCCAAAATTTTGCTGTGAATTGTACTCCTCTGTCGCTGACAATTCTACTGGGACATCCATGCAGTTTGTAAATGTGGTTTATGTACAATTCAGCTAGTTTCTCGGCTGATGGTAGTTTCGTCAGTGCTATAAAGTGGGCCTGTTTAGAAAACAGGTCCAATACTGTCCAAATATAACGATGTCCTTTGCTAACCGGTAGTTCCCCCACAAAGTCCATAGCTACACATTCCCAAGGTCTGGTAGGTTCTGCTACTGTTTGTAATAATCCCATTGGCTTCCCTCCTCTCGATTTATTTCTGGCACAATCATCACATTGAACAACATAATTTTTTATGTCCTTCCTCATCCCTGGCCACCAGCAATGTTTTGCTATTGCTTTTGTTGTTTTTGTAATTCCTGTATGACCAGCGCTCTGGTTGTTGTGAAAACGATGCAAAATCTTGATCCTTAATGTTGCTGGGATATACAGTTTCTTGTTCACAAACCAAAATCCCCCCTTCTGCTCCCCCTGTTCTGCATTGGATGCGATCCACTGGTCTCCTTCATAAGACTGTTTCAGCCCGTTTCCCCAATTATCTTTTCCGTCGAGTTCAACCATAACAGTGTTCTCCTTTTGGGTTTGTGCTCTTGTTCTGACAGCTAAGCCCCATTGTTTGTCAGAGAATATTGTTCCCTCTTTTGCTGTGGGTATTCCTTCGTGTTGAGGCATGCGTGAAAGAGCATCTGCCAAGACATTCTGCTTCCCTTGAAAAAACTTTAATTGGAAATCGAACCTGCTGAAGTATTGTGCCCATCTAATCTGTTTGGGGGACAATTTTCGAGGGGACTTTAAATACTGGAGGTTCTTATGGTCAGACCAAATTTCAAATGGGATTCCGCTTCCTTCGAGAAAGTGTCGCCAGCATTCTAAGGCTTTTAATATGGCTAGTGCCTCTTTTTCCCATATCGGCCAACATTTTTCAGTTTCGCTGAACTTCCGGGACAAATATCCACAGGGTTTTAAGTTCCCATTTTGATCCTTTTGCAATAGTACTGCCCCATACGCACAGTCTGAGGCATCGCAATGGATTATGAAAGGGCTCCTGATATCGGGGTGTTTTAGAATGGGTCCTTCTGTGAAGCATTCTTTTAGGGTTTCAAATGCCTTTTGGCATTCTGGCGTCCAACTTAGTTTGGCGCCAGGAGCTTTTACTTTTGCTGTCTCTCCTTTCCCTTTTGTTTTTAAAAGCTCAGTAAGGGGTGCAGTTATTTGCGCGAAGCCTTTTATGAAGGATCTATAAAAATTTGCAAACCCCAGAAACGATTGCAATTGCCTCCTTGTTTGAGGCACTCCCCATTCTTTTACATCTGATACTTTAGCTGGATCCATAGCTAACCCTTCTGGAGATATCCGATACCCCAGAAAGTCAATTTGAGTTTTATTAAATTCACATTTGGACAGTTTTGCGTACAGCTTTGCTTCTCTTAGTCTCTGCAAAACTTCCCGGACCAATTTCACGTGCTTTTCCTTATCTTCAGTCACAATCAAGATATCATCAAGAAATATGAATACCCCTCTGTACAACAATGGGTGCAGTATTTCATTTATAAGCTGCATAAAGCACCCGCCTCCATTTTTTAAACCGAAAGGTAAAATTTTATATTCAAAATGGCCGAATGCGCAGGAAAATGCAGTTTTCCAAGTATCTTCCGGTTTGATCCTTAATTTATGATATGCTTCAATTAAATCAAGTTTAGTAAATATGCTCCCTTTTTTCAATACGGTAATTAAATCCTTTACTAAGGGCATAGGGTATTTATTGTCCTTAGTAATTGCATTTAAATTTCGATAATCAATGCACAATCTTAGGGAGTTGTCTTTCTTTCTCCTGAATAACACTGGGGCCCCGAGAGGAGAATTGGATGGCTTAATGAAGCCCCGCGCCAGGTTTTTATCAATGTATTTCCTCAATTCCTCCTTCTCCTGCACAGACATGGGATACACTTTTGGTTTTGGTAAGTTTGCTCCGGGGGTTATTTCAATTTCTACTTCTATATTCCTTTTGGGAGGTAATTTACTTGCCTCTTTCTGATTGAACACATCCACAAAGTCTCTGTATTCAGGTGGCAATAGCAGTGGGTCTATTTCACCTTCTTCATCTCCCTCGTCCTCCTCTTCTGCAATCTTGCTTATCTCCCATTGCGTCTGCTGTTCTTTAAATGCTAGGCTCTTTCCTCTCCAATCTACTTCGGGATTTGCCTGTTCGAGCCATGGTATCCCTAATATTACGTGGTATGTGGCAATAGGGGCTATCACAAAGGATATTCTTCCTTCCCATTTGCCTATTTTACATGGGACCTCCCGTATTTCCTTTGTAGATACTTCCCCAGTAGCCACTGATCCGTCTAGCTGCGAAAACGCAATTGGGGAGTCAAGCGCCATCTGCTGGCATTTCAACGCTCCTGCTAACTCTGGAGTTATAATATTCCTGGAACAACCACAATCCACAAATGCCTTGCAGGTGGCCCGATTCTCTAGCCCCGATAGGCAGATTGGCACTACTATCATGCGTTTGTCCCGACTCACCAATTTTTCTGGAGATTCTGGGGCTTGCACCTCCTCCTCCGCACGCCTCCCGGTTGCTGGCTTGGGCTTTGGGGGTTTTGGCGGCTCCCCCTTCCGTGCCCAGCATTCTGCTGCTCGATGGCCCGTCTTCCCACATACAAAGCATCCCGGTTTAGGTTTGTTGTCGTCTCCTCTGGAGGGAATCCCCGGCCTCCCTCTGGGTCTTTCCTGCTTCCTCGTTTCTCCTCGACCTCTCGCCACCGGTCTTTGCTGGCCGCCGCTGCTCCTGAAGCGCTTTACTTGGGCCAGGGTGGATTCAACGCGCCCCGCTAGTTGAATCCATCCCTGGAGCGTTTCGGGGTCATCTCTGTGCGCTGCCCAGCTGAAAATCTCGGGGCGTAGTCCCTCTTTAAATAACTCCACTTTGGTCACTTCAGACCACTCTGGTACCCTTTCCGCGAGGTGTAGGAATTCCTCTGCGTACTCGGGCACTGTTTTGTCCCTCTGCTTTATTCCTTTCAGCTGGTCTCGAGCCCTCAATTGCTCTAGCCGGTCTCTGAATCGGTTTTCCAGTGCGGCGAGGAAGCGGGGTACTGACCTCAGGCATGGGTCGTGTCTGGCATGGAGTTGCACGTACCAGCTGGCTGCTCCTCGCTTTAGTGTGTTGCCGATGGCTCGAACCCTGCTTGCTTCGGAGGGGAATGTGTGTGCATTGTCTTCCATGTATCCTCTGATGCTAATTAGAAAAAAGTTCAGTTCATCTGATTCCCCTCCGTATTCCAGTTTGAGATCTTCTCTTCTTGGCATCCATTCTGCGGCCCGTTGATGCTGTCTGGGAGGCATGGGGAAGGGTTGCATCAGGTTTCCTCGGGCGGCTCCTTGGAACACGCCGCGCCCCACTCCGGTGGTCATTCTGCGCGGCTCCCGAAAGTCTGCCGCCGCTGTCGGCCCTTCCGCCCATCCGCATACTGGCCTCGCTGTAGCCCCCTCATCTCGCCTTTCCTTGTCGTACGGCACATCCTCCTCCTCTTCCTGGATCCCCCGCTCCTCTCCGCCTTCGTCTGCAAATCCACTGGACCCGATCCCTGGCCCCAGTGGCCTTTCCACCCCGACGCCCATTCGGGGGGTTGGGAGCTCTGTTGGAGATGGCGGCCTCAGAGTTCCCAGAGCTCGCTGGCGCTCCACTTCGCGCGCCATTCTGTCTCGGAACTCCAGCTCCTGCCAGTATTCCTCGTCTCCCTCGTCCCTTGCCGCCGCGGGACTCTGCGTTGAAGCTCGCTGTCCCCTCTGGCTCCAATCGCCTCCTTTGCTTGGCTCTCTCTCGGCGCCATATCGGATGTGCTCTTTTTGGAGATTCTCTTCCAATATTGGCACTATTCTCCCCACGGTATCCGACAGCCTGGATAAGTGAGTTTCCAGGATGGATAACCGCAGGGCCACGGTCTCCGGCATGCTTCCTCCAGATCCCCAACTGGTTTCTGCCGCTGCCGGAACGCCTCTTCCCCCTCTGGGAATCCTCTGGGTCACGCCGTCCGGCTTGGGGTACCCCGTAGAGGAAGCTATGGCTTGCAATGTCTCTTCTGCCAACGGCAGAGCTCCCAGCGGAGGCCCCTTTGCTCCGTCATGGCTTTGATCTCCTTCCCTGCTCATTATCACTTCACTGCAAATTTGCAGGAGGGTGAGAACTGGATTCCTGACTTAATTGTCCTGCTCACTTCAAAGGATCAGTCTGAACGCAGATCAGAGATGGCTGCTCTCAAATCCAATCTTTATTGAAGAACACATGACTTTGGAAAAGTCAGGAATGACCCAATGTTTACATACAACTATTTTTATAACTTTTGATGCTACGTAACACCACACGTAAATATCATCATCAAGTCCCACCCCCAATATCACATTACTACCATTTTCACACACTAGACCAATTATAATTGTTTATACTTTCGGCCCCAAGTTCCCAGGCATATTCTATCTTCTTCTGCCAGGTGCTCCTGGGGTTGTTTATGTTATGACTCCCAGTTGCAGGGCTGAATTACCAAAGCCCTGTAACTGGGTTCCATGACACATGGGTATATATTATATTCTTCATGTGTTAAAATATATGAGATTACCAGAAAAAAAAATATTTCAGAAAGAAAAGAAGTGTGAGAATGAACCTTTATGCTCCCATCTGATATTGGCTTATCTCTATGGAACAGAAACAATGGATATCAGTCTGATATCAGATATGGCAATATACATAGAAGAGTTGGAGACCACTTCAGTCTACCAGGATACACTGATCTGACCTTAAGGTGGACATCCTAGAAGTTGTCTCTAATGGCAGGTTTACAAACTTATCAAGAAGTATAATTTATTTGGGCCTGAATGGAGACAATCTCAATAGTGATATGGACATATCTGTGTGCTGTTTCAGTTTGATTTTGGAGGAATACAGTAGAAACCAGCATGAAACTGGTGCTATTTTTGGCCTAGACAGCTATATATCCCAACTATTTCAGCATGAAAGTAAATAAAGTTTGAAGGAGTTTTCTTGCATTATTGAGGTCTCCAGAGGCCGATGTCACTTCACACAGTAATGTTACAACTAGAATCTTACATGCGTGTTCATTTGACCTGAGAAGCTGGTTCCATCTTGGTGGCTATGATAGTTTCCCCCGAGGGCAGCAATGATCCAGCCAAAGAACAATGTGAGATTAATCATTTCCTTTCTGGGCAGCAACTATCCCTGCAAAAAGGAGGAATGCCTTAAAAGTGTTTCTATATCTGGCAGCCAGCAAGTATCTAATGGATTCCTTGTAACTACCGGTAGTTCATTTCCGCAATAGCAAGGGTATCACCACAACATATTACAATTGTATCATAGCAAGGGACTATTTCATCTTGTTTTATGACATAACTGTATCTTTTAGTTAATTTTATAGCAGTGTAGCCTCACTCAATGGTGGTGCAGAATCATGACATTTGGCAAGTCAAGTGCTGCAATGGGTTGTACCTTTTGCTAGTGTACCCAGATTTAGCAAGTAACTGAAAAGTAATTGCTGTAGTTTTAGTGAGGAAATGAAAGAACAATTTGTTGTTTTAATTGTAACCATATACATTCCTGCCTATATTGTGGGACTTTGAAATTTCAAATGAAAAACATCACTCCCAATGTGGAGCTCAAGGCAGTTACAGCATAAAATAAAAGGAAATGTAGCTAATACAATATATACAGTAGATATTAGAATACTATTAAACAAAGTAATTAACAAATTAATTTCATGATTTAAAACATCAAAAAGATAGAAATGCCTAAAGTGACACAATTTTTGTTAGAGTGAATTTTGGATTGGGGTTGGGACTACAAAACACATTGCTGCTGTTGTGGGCTTTCAATTTGTTTCTGATTTATGGGTACTCTAAGGGCACTTCTACACATCACTAAATCTTGGGCAGAACTGGGATATAATATCCCAGTTCCTCCTGGGATTCAGTCTTCACACCCTCCCACAATGTAGGGATTTCTAAAGGTCGACCCAGGAGGGCATCCAGCTACCCCCAAGTCCCTCATTTATATTTCCAAAAAACGTACATGAGGAGCCTGCCAGCAGTGCAGGCCCCTCAAGAGAGCAATCCTGGCACTCAAAAATGCATTGGGAAGTAAGAGAGAAGATGGATTTCCCTCCTGCCTCACATGTCATTTTTGAGTTCAGATTTCAAGAGCTCACACTGTTTTTTGGACTCTGATATTTGTCAAGAGAAAAACAAAATAATCTTGATGCTTATTAAGTCAAGATAAAAAACACAAATATTTTAGCAGAATACTGATTTATGCACAAAATGACTTTCTATCAACATCAAACGGGCTGGGAGAAAGCGAAATGAGCTTCACAGAAACAAATCAATGGCACCTTTCTGGCTTTCAAAGTTGCCTTGAGGATTCAGATCTCACACATGATTAGGGAATGAATAATTCATTGAAAAGTAGTGGAATATCTATTGTTATAATGGGTAGCAGGAAGGGAGAACACAGATATTACATGGATCTCAGCCTCACAGGTTGTGTGCAAAGTGGATCTTTGTAACCTGGACTGAAAACACTGTGAGTTTCCAGCAACATCATCCCTCTTTGCAAAAATACAGTATTTGGGGGAAATTTTCTAGGGGAATTTTTTGACTGGGTTTGGAAATGACACTTTGTTTATCATCATCCAAATAAAATGCTGATCAAAATGTTAATACATTATGTACATAGATACTCGAAGTTACTGTTATTTATTAGTAATAATACAGATTATCTTAAATTCTGAATTCAGAACTTCTTCAAAATCCAAAATCCTGGTGGGAAGTTTGAGATGCCTAATAAGTATGTTTCGGGTGATTTATTAAATCTTTTTTCTAGGATCTTTTGTATACTTTCATGAATTATTGCCCAAATTTTTTTTGCTTTCCTGCATTTCCACCAAATATGAAAATATGTGCCCTCTTCCTCTCCACACTTACTTTGTATTTTGTATTCATACTTCTATTTATCAATCCTAATTTTTTGGTGTTATATACCACCTATAGAGCATCTTCATCCAGTTCTCTTTTAAATCGTAAGAATATGTGAATTTTAATTTTCTGTTCCAGCACGCCTCCCATTCATCTAATTGTATCACCCTCCCAATATTATTCGCCCATTTGGTCATACATTCTTTGACTGTTTCTGTCTCTGTGTCCCATTCAAGAAGTATTTTATATATTTTTGAAATTGTTTGATGAAATGATGAAAAAATAGTAACATACTTAACAACTGCAGCCAGAATTATTTATGGGAAACATTGGAAACAAAAAGAAACACCTAGGAAAATAGATTGGATAATTAAAGTCTCAGAAATAAAAAACATGGATAGACTAACTTTTCTAATGGCTAAACAGCAGGGAAAACCAAGAAAAGAGACAAATTGGCAACAAGTAGAGAATTATATAAATAGAAAAGAGAAAAATAAAGATAAAGGACAGAGAAGAAGATAATATACCTAAAAAACTATAAGAAAGATCAACCCTTCAGAAAAATATATATAGATATAGGTAGATATAAATATAGATTTGTATATATGTATGTAGACTCAAATATAAATATACTCAAAGAAGCAAGAAGAATTGAATGAAGATTGAGAAAGAAAAAACAACAAATGAAAAATACTCCACCGGAAGAGACTTGGAAGATCCAGACTTTTATATACTTTTTTATTCTTTATCCTCACTCCAATTGTTTTTTTCTATATATATATATATATATATATATATATATATATATATATATATATATATAACTTCCCTTCTGATATCCCACAATATGCTTTTTCTGGCTTTCTCTCCCTATCCTCCCCTGGACCCTTTCCACAATTCCTCCCTTTCCTAAACACTCTTTCTCTCTATTTTTTATAAAAATTGTATGAAAAATCTCTAATAAAGAATTATATTTTTAAAAAATCCAAAATTGTCAATGAGTGGCTGAGATTGTAGCATCTCCACTTTCAGATGAGTCAATGTATACAAATCTTATGCACAAAATTAGTAAAAATACTGTGTAAATGTACCTTCAGGCTATCTCTATGAAACATAAATAAATTTTGTGTTTAGATCTGGGTCCCATTTCCATGTTTTGTCATTGTGTATGTATATGCAAACACAGATAATCCAAAATTTGGGGAGGGGGAATCCAAAATTGAGACTTTTCTTGTTTCAGGCACTTTGAATAACCTGTAAAAACAGTCAATAGTTTTAATTATTACCAATGTATGGTTTTGAATATCTCTCATTGCATCCTAAAGCTATTTGAAATTTTCACGCATCTATCTAAAATATGGGGGGGCCCTCCTGGTGGCACAGTGCGTTAAAGCGCTGAGCTGCTGAACTTGCGGACCAAAAGGTCCCAGGTTCAAATCCCAGAAGCGGAATAAGTGCCTGCTGTTAGCCCCAGCTCCTGCTAACCTAGCAGTTCAAAAACATGCAAATGTGAGTAGATCAATAGGTACTGCTCTAAAGGGAAGGTAACAGTGCTCCATGCAGTCATGCTGGCCACATGACCTTGGAGGTGTCTATGGACAATGCCGGCTCTTCGTCTTAGAAATAGAGATGAGCACCAACCTCCAGAGTCGGTCACAACTGGACTTAACGTCAGGGGAAACCTTTACCTTTTTTTAATCTAAAATATGTGCAATGAAGAGACGAGTTGCATATTGTTTTTGCAGGGTCAGATAATCCACATTATCTGATTTGAACTGGATTATATGTGTCTACACTGCGATATAATCCAGTTCAAAGCAGAAAAATCTGGATTTTATATGGCAGTGTAGATGTGGCTCAAGTCAACACAATCATGTAAACAAACTGGATTTTTTTTCTGACCATAACTGCATTGGTTACAGCAATCAGGTTGGCACCTTCATGTGTCTGTATCTGGAAACTGCCTAGCCTGTTGATGAACCCAACTGGCCCATTGGCAGAGTACCTTGAGATGTTGGGGTAGCTGCCTCCAGGCCCCCTGAGTCCCCGGGATTGAGCCCCTACCAGTGTACCAACTGAGCTGGAAATATATATCCTGAATTTAGGACCCATGCCCAACCACCCACAAGGTTGTAACCCAAAAATGCCACATATAGAACCCTATAACTCCAGACAGAAAGTGGGGCTATGTCAGCCAGATTTGCTGGAGTGAATACTAGAAATAACTGATGTACCTTGAATAGTTATGTAGGAAGGGAATTTGAACAGGTGCTTCTTTTTACTTGGTTGTACCACAAGCAATGCCGGTTGAAATTCCTTTTTCTCGAAAACTGCTATGGGCACAGAACTGTCTCCTGTTTTTCACCTGACAACTCTCACTGTGACTTTTGTTTTTCCCCTCCCCCAGAATACATTTTCTATATCTTTAAAAACTTACTAAACATTTTCAACTATAAAAAAAAATCTGGTTATTCGTTCCCACTGGTTTGCCATCCTGGACTTTTCACCAGTAATTTCCTCAAATATTTAGTTAACAGCATGACCATTCTGTTTAGACAGGGGGCTTATTGTTTCACTTAGATCTTTTGCTTGAAATAAAATTTAATTCAAATCCTAAAGCTTTGATCTCACAGATTTATAGAAACAGCACATAACTTGTTACATGAATACAAGTAGGTTTTGTTCTTGTCCAGAAGATGGTGATATGTGACCAGGTTTTAAGATTCACTAAAAGTTGCTTTCAGCTCAAATTTTACTCAACAATTGCTATTTTTAGCTGTTAAATTTACATATTGTCTATTTATAATAAATGTGCAGCATAATGCACACTTATTCAACAGTAAGTAAATAGGTGTTCAGCTTACTTTGTGTGTGTAGGATTACAGTATTTCTAAAAGAAAAGCAAATGTTTAATGACAGAGACACAAGCTAAATAGTATTAATAGTGTCTAACCTTTCAGCTTGTTCCTTGTGTGCCTGTGACTTTTTATACATATTTTCAACTTCATTAGATTTCTCATTCTTAGACTACATCATGTCATATGTGATCACTCGTGGTCAGGTATGATTGTCTTCCAAAGGTAGAGTCTTGGTAGTGAGTCTGTAACTGACTCCGAAGACCTATTTTGGATCCACATAGTCTTTCACAATGAGGACATAGATTTCCAAATGGAACATGGTATTGACAAAGGTCTGCTTTTCTACTGTCCTTTTTCTACTGACATAACCAAAAGTGCACAACTGCAAACAGATTAATAAACTGATCGGACTAATTAAACGTAGGACAACATACAATACAAGATGCATATGAACAAAAGTGATTTCCTCCCTTGTCCATTTCTTGTGCATGTCTCTTTTAAATCTTAGCTCAGTTGAAAAAGTTTTGGACATCCATTCTGGTTTCTTTACACTTCTCTTATTTTTTCTCCGTGTTGGCACTTTTTGCAATTGTGCCTTCAGTATCTGGCTTTTAAGAAACTCACATCCATCATTAATTCCCTTCTCTTTTAGCATTCCTATTTATGGGATTACACTCAGTATTTCCTTAAATTTCCTGAAATCTAGAATGCATGACTGACTTATCTTAATTTTCCTCTGCATCACAAACTCCAGGAGCACATGGTAACTCCACCTAAGGATCCCACCACTTCTGTTGTGGCTGATAGGAGAGATAACACCAAGAGCGACCCTTTCTTGAGGCTGAAAAGTCCAGTTTTATTTTCAGCTGAAGACTCTGGCATGGACTTTCCTCCAAAAGCAAACCAGAGCCAGGATAAAGGCGTTGACATTGCCTTTTATACATTTTCCAAATATAGGCAGGCAAAGAAACATATTCTAACATACATCTCGTCATCAGTATGTCACTTCACATGTTTACATACATGGGCATATATATGCATATCTCAGCATTTTCCTATCTAAGCCCTCTAAAATCAGTCTGTAGCCACTTAGTTACAGATAACTAAGGCTCAGCTATAGACATCAGTCAGGGGCCTACTTCTGACCTGTCAGGGGAGAGAAGTCTACTCTCCATTAGTGTACCAGGGAATGTATAGATAACACACACCCCCTTCTCCTCCCTGTCCTGCCAGCTTCTGCATCCTAAGAATCTAACACAGAGAGGCTGATTTTTCTACATTTCACTGCTTCTAATTTGCATACAATATATGTCTGAAAATGTATATTTTCCAGTTCCCCATCACTTCCACTCCATTTACCAGGTCCTTGGTGTTAATTAGGATCAGATCCAGAATAGCTGATCCCCTTGTTTCTTCTTCCAACTGCTGGACAATAAAATTATTTTCAAGGCAAGTGAGGAATTTGTTGGGCTTTGTAATCTTGGCAGAGTTTGCTTTAAACTTTTAGTTTCTTCTACCTCTGTAGTTTGAGCATAATTTTTGATTATGGTTATATTGTTAGGTTTTCCCTTAAAGTCTTATTGATGTTATTTGGTCAGACTTTGCATTATATCCTTTAACAGTTTTTGCTGCATCTCTCCTCACTACTAATGCTAACCCATTACTTTTCATGTGTTCATTTTCTAAGTAAACCACTATGAAATGATCTGATTCAAAATGCCTCACTCCTATCCATTTTAGCTTGTTGACCTCAGTATTCCTTCTTAAATTCCATTTACATAATATTGTGCTGTGCACTTTCAGACATTCTGTACAAACCTCCACCGCAGCTAGTTGGAAACCAGCTTCCTATAATTGTCAAGGCTTAAATTCATTTCTTGCTGAAGTTTTTATTTATTTATTTATTTATTTGCATTACTTTTACCCCACCTTTCTCCCCGAGGGGACTCAAAGCGGCTTACAATAAATAGGCAAAAATTCAATGCCTAAAAACAATGTAAAAACAACAATTCATATAAAACAATCTACAAAACAACAATTCATATAAAACAGATACCATTGCAAAATAAAATCACATTATATAAAATTTTAAGCATGTCCAAGATTAGAATCCATTCATCCAGAATCCTCAATAAATCTTTGTACAGGTCATGTAAAGTCCATGTCCTCATTAATTAAAAGCTTGCGTGCACAACCATGTCTTTAAGGCTTTCCTGAAGCCTAGGAGAGTTGGTATCTGCCGTATGTTGCTGGGGAGTTTGCAAGGACTCTTCAAGAAGATCTATACTGCACTGTCATGGCTTATATTCTGCTCTGCTCTGTACTCACTGGAAAGCAAGTAAACTTTATGAAATAATCCCTCTTTCCTGTTTCAGACAGGGAAATGTTTTATTTCTGTATGGTTGAATGGTAAACTGTGAGGAACTGCAGTTAGTACTGAATGCATAATGTTTGTTGACATCACCAAGGTTTCAGAAACCTCAGGAACTGGGATGATCCTGAACTAGCAATCTTCCTCTCTTTCCAAAAACCAATATCCAATCTGATAAATGCAACAGAAGGGGGGGAAACTTCAGTGCTAGATAAAATAAATTACAAATTATAGTAAAAAGATTGATATGTAAATGAAAAGTTGCTTTAAAATATTTGCTTTCATTTGCCTTCTTTCTACTTCCTGCTCTTTTCTTTGCTGCATGACTCCTCTGATTTACTGTTCTCATGCAATTTTAAATCTCAACACCTCCTCCACTCACAGGCTTATTGTTCCACTATTGCTCTGTGGTAGCTGTTGGGAGTTATGGAGTGACACAAAGGTATCCCTTGACTTCAGTACACCAGGGGCATGTCCTGTCATGCCTGGATCTTTGTTTTATGGCAACCTTGCTGAGGTTTACTTGTCAGAAGGAAAATATGGGTCAAAGAGGCCAGAGACAAAAGAAGTACGGGTAGTCACAAATGGGATAGAGATCAGCAGATTGAAATAGAAAATGGTCAGCTTAAATGAGAAGCAACTGGACAAAACCAAAATAATGCAAAGCAAGACACTAGTGTGTGTATAGTACTTTGTCACACAAATAAAGAGGAGCCTTTGATTAATAGCCAGCCAAGACCAAGACAATGACCATTAGGTCTAGGCCAAAGAGATGCCTTTGATGTTACATGTGTTCCAACCAAGTTAATATTTCTCTTGTGGGACCTGAACTTATATATATATATATATATATATATATATATATATATATATATATATATATGAAATAGGCATTATTCTCTCTCTCTCTCTCTCTCTCTCTCTATATATATATATATATATATATATATATATATATTTGAACATCGCTTCCTAATGCCAAAGCAACCCTAAAGAAATTACAAAAAGTATACAAAGTCCATAAAAATACAACAAAGGAGAAAACACCAGTATAAGCAACAGAAACCACATAATCTAAAAAAACATAGTATAAAAATAATATAACAAAAATAGGTTCCAACTGCAATACATAAGTTAAATATTTTACTCTACTGCCTCCTCCTGTCCCCTACAACCTAGAATGAATATAACAGAACACAATCCAGAACAGTGTGTAAGTGTGATTTATTGTTATAATTGTATTATTTTACTTTGTTTAATAATGTGTATTATGTTGTTATGTAATGTTTGTGTTGCTTTTATGACTGTAAACCGCCCTGAGTCCCATCCGGGAGATAGGGCGGTATATAAATAAAGTTTTGTTATTATATTATTATAACAGTGGGGCTATAACTAATATCCATATACTTAATGCTACACCTGCATCTGTATGAAGGCAATATTCAGTGTTACAGTTGTCTCTCATTCAGTTACAATAGCTCCTGTTACAAGTTTCATTGGAAAGAATGTTGCATAAACATGTTGCACTTTTATGGTTGTTGCTGTTTTTTCTATAAATGTCACAGTGCAAGAAAATGTTGATGAATGCATATTAGCACCTGATAAAGTTGTTACTGTGTTGAGTGTCAGACAGCATGAAGCTGGTTTGCTGGGGACACCTACTGTTGCTTTCTTACCCATGCTCCTTTGTTCTATGTAATGCTCCCAGAATCCCAGAATGGCTTCCGTCCCTCCAGAGGAACAGTGGACATGATCTTTACTGCTTGACAGCTCTAAGAAAAATGCAGGGAACAAAACCAACATCTGTACATGGCATTCATTGACCTTGCAAAAGCATTCAACACAGTGAATCGCAGCACTCTTTGGACCATCCTCCAAAAAATCTGGTGCCCTGACAAATTTGTGAACATCCTGCGGCTCCTTATGATGACATGATGGCAATAGTTTTGGACAGCAACGGTTCCCAAAGTGACCCATTTAAGGTGGAATCAGGTGTCAAGCAGGGATGTGTTATTGCCCCTACCTTATTTTCCATCTTCATCGCTATGATACTTCACCTTGTTGATAGGAAGCTTCCCACCAGAGTGGAAATAATCTATCGAACAGATGGCAAGCTTTTTAACCTCAGCTGACTGAAAGCTCAAACCAAGGTCACCACAACATCTGTTATAGAACTCCAATATGCCGATGACAACGTAGTCTGTGCGCATTCAGAAGAAGACCTACAAGCCACTCTAAACACCTTCGCAGAAGCATACGAGAAGCTCGGCCTCTCGCTGAACATTGAGAAAACCAAAGTGCTCTTCCAACAGGCACCAGCTAATCCCTCTGCAATGCCAGGAATACAGCTTAATGGTGTAACATTAGAAAATGTTGACCATTTCCGCTACCTTGGCAGCCACCTCTCCACAAAAGTCAACATTGACACTGAAATACAACACTGCCTGAGCTCTGCGAGTGCAGCATTCTTCCGAATGAAGCAGAGAGTGTTTGATGATTGAGACATCCAAAGAGATACCAAGGTGCTCGTTTATAAAGCCATTGTCCTCCCAACCCTGCTATAAGCCTTCGAAACATGGACGGTCTACAGACGTCACACTCAATTCCTGGAGCGTTTCCATCAGCGCTGCCTCAGAAAAATCCTGCAAATCTCTTGGGAAGACAGGCAGACAATTGTCAGCATGCTTGAGGAAGCAAAGACCACCAGCATTGAAGCGATGCTCCTAGGCCATCAACTCCACTGGACTGGTCACGTTGTCCGAATGCCCGATCACCGTCTGCCAAAGCAGTTACTCTATTCCCAACTCAAGAACAGGAAATGTAATGTTAGTAGGCAGGAAAAGAGATTTAAAGATGGGCTTAAAGCCAACTTTAAAAACTGTGGCATAGACACTGAGAACTGGGAAGCCCTGGCCCTTGAGCACTCTAATTGGAGGTCAGCTGTGTCCAGCAGTGCTGTGGAGTTCAAAGAGGCACGAATGCAGGGCTTAAGGGAGAAGCATGCCAAAAGGAAGGCTCGTCAAGCCAACCCTGACCCGGATCGCCTTCCACCTGGAAACCGATGTCATCGCTGCAGGAGAACATGCAGATCAAGAATAGGTCTCTTCAGACATCTACGGATCCATTCCAAAGACAACAGAAATGGAGGACCATCATCCTCGAACTATGAGGGATCGCCTAAGTAAGTAAGTAAGCTACAGGGCCTCTAAACTGGAGCTGGCTGAACACTCAAGGTTGTCCAGTTGCTTGGGGAATATCTCAAGTATATTTTCCCCTGCACAATTATATACTGTAATTTTAATTCCAGTTTAACTGGCAGTTAAACAAATATATTTTAAGAGGTTGGACGTACAACCCCCATCAACATTCAAGAGCAATTAATTTCACTACTTTGTGTTTCCAGTACTAACCTGTCATATTTAAACGTCCCATTTTAATGATAACCATCTTCCAATTTATTAAGCATGTGTGTGCCTGAATGTCTTATTCTCTGTCACCTGTGAAATTGTATGGCAGTGTAGACTCTTATAATCCAGTTCAATGCAGTTCAATATGCATTATGAGTGTGCTCTGTGTACTGTAGTTCAAACTGCATTATATAGCAATGTAGATGAGGTTTCCTATATCTGTTTTCTAGGCTTGTCCGATCGATGGAAAAAATGTTTCAATTCTCGTTTCTAAAGTAGGGGGTGCTGGCGCTTCGATATAGAAAGTATTTCTGAATTTTTCACCCAAATTTTTTGGATATTTCCGAAAATTCGTAATGATTCTTAATGTTTCTAAAATGGCGGACGCGCATGCGCAATCGCCCCCCCAAAAAAAAAGGAAACCGGGGGGGACTTTTACAGGGCTCTCCCGCCCTCATTTCTTGAGCTATCCTCATCAAATTTGGTACAGTGGGAGATCACATTCAACACTCTTTGCTCAACAAATTGCAGAACGTTTCCTGTCTCCTATGATTTTTTTATAATACACTATTTTTCAATATTTGAAGAAACCTGTTCCTGGTTTGAAAGTCTTATTTCCTGTTCAATTGGGTTCTCATTACTGTGAAAGTCCCTCTTCTACTTGTGTAGACTTTGGATTAGAAACACAGCACATGCCAAGCAATGCCTTGACAGGATTGGCAATGTCCTTTGGAAACTATAGATTTCGTAGGACCCTTTAAGGATTCAAAACATTGGCTGATCAATTGCTGAAATCAAACATGAGGCAGAGGGCTTTGGACTAGAAATGGAGAGGACCCCAAACAATGCCCTGGCAGAAATGCAATCGCCCTTTGGAAACTATAGATTTCGTTGGCCTCTTTAAGGATTCAAAACATTGGCTGATCGGTTGCTGAAATCAAACATGAAGCAGAGGGCTTTGGACTAGAAACGGAGAGGACCCCAAACAATGCCCTGGCAGAAATACAATCACCCTTTGGAAACTATAGATTTCGTTGGCCCCTTTAAGGATTCAAAACATTGGCTGATCGATTGCTGAAATCAAACATGAGGCAGAGGGCTTGGGAATAGAAACGGAGAGGACACCAAACAATGCCCTGGCAGAAATGCAATCACCCTTTGGAAACTATAGATTTCGTTGGCCCCTTTAAGGATTCAAAACATTGGCTGATCGATTGCTGAAATCAAACATGAGGCAGAGGGTTTTGGACTAGAAACGGAGAGGACCCCAAACAATGCCCTGGCAGAAATGCAATCGCCCTTTGGAAACTATAGATTTCGTTGGCCCCTTTAAGGATTCAAAACATTGGCTGATCAATTGCTGAAATCAAACATGAGGCAGAGGACTTGGGAATAGAAATGGAGAGGACCCCAAACAATGCTCTGGGAGAAATGCAATCGCCCTTTGGAAACTATAGATTTCGTTGGCCCATTTAAGGATTCAAAACATTGGCTGATCGATTGCTGAAATCAAACATGAGGCAGAGGGCTAGGGAATAGAAACGGAGCTTCAGGAAAGCTATGCCTTGGTGCCCACATCCTTTGAAAACTAAAAATTGCCTAATGCCTCTTTTCCAGATCCCACAAGCCCCAAGCCAATTACCCAAAAAATACACACAAAATCGAACCAGCAACAAAAGCCATCCCTTCCCAGACCCAAAGCCTTCTAACCCTC